>NC_133463.1:92267390-92573015 GCF_048565385.1 Saimiri boliviensis | reverse complement strand
CAGTTAGCCACCCACTTCAGCCTCCCAAGTAGCTGGAACTACAGGCACGTACCACCACATCCATCTAATTTTTGTGTTTTTTGTAGAGACAGGGTTTCGCCATGTTGCCCAGGTTGCTGTTGCAGGACTCAAGTGATATGCTCACCTCAGCTTCATAAAGTACTCTTGATTACAGGCATAAGACACCATGCCTACCCCCAACATGATTTCTCTTTTGGATACAGGGTCTCATCGTCACACAGGTTGGAGAGCAGTGGCCCGATCTCAACTCAATGCAACCTCCATCTCCTGGGTTGAAGCAATTCTCGTGCTTCAACCTCCCAAGTAGCCGGGATTACTGGTGTACATTACCACACCCAACTACTTTTTGTAATATTAGTAGAAATGGAGTTTCACCATGTTGGCCAAGCTGGTCTCAAACTCCTAGCCTCAGGTGATCTGCCCACCTCGGCGTCCCAAAGTGCTGGGATTACAAGCGTCAACTACTGTGACCAGCCCCCAATAAGATTTCTTAGAGACAGTTTTTGAGCAATCAGCCACTGCTGCCCAACCACTTTCCAGGTGAACATGGTGACTCTAACCTCTGTATCAAATCAAAACCCCAAAATAACTATAATTCTAAACTTAGCCTTCACCAGCCCTGGCTCTACCTACCTGTGTTCCACCTCTCCACCCAAACTGAATTCCAGTGGTTACGGAGACACAAAACAGGTGGGCAATGTCATCCTATACAATCCTAGACTCCATAGGCCAATCACATCTATTACCAAAGACCTGCTCAACAACTCTTATCAAGAAGATCTAGGCTACTTTGTGGCATAATCTATAGGGACCCCCAACCCCCAAGCCAGGCTCCAGGATGAAAATTGGTGTCATAAAAGCAGAGTCAGCGACATCAGGCAGAGGCTGCAGACTCTGGACCAGGCAAGCTAAGGAACATCAGGTGTCATAGCTCAATGTGAAGTGCCATCAGCATTTAGTTCAGTTCATGGGACAACTCAACTTGTCAGGGACTTTGGTTAACCCCTCATCTGGGCAACAAGGAAGGAGAGCTAAACAGATACCCGGCACAATTAGTGCCTGAAGAATATAACTCAGTTATTTCCTTTATATAATCCTTTATATATAATCACATATTATAGAATTAGTGCCTGAAGAATATCTTACTAGTTATTTCCCTATATATATACATATATATATTAGTTCATAGTCGGACGAATGCCTAGAGAAGTACAGAGCATGAATTAAGGAATATGCAGCTATACATAAACATATCTTGTTTATACTCAGAGGAATGTCTAGAACAGACATAGTGCAGTACATCATTTAAGGGAAAAACAGTTACACCAGGACAAGAATCTGGCCCAGGCAGCAGCATTCAGTATTGTAAAGATAGCCACTGTACAGCAGGCTTGGGACAAGAGCCTCACCTGAAAAAGGAGTTGTAGTACCTTGCATCCAGTTATTGTGGAAGGCTGCCCTCAGACAGGCAATCCCATGAGCCTCCGAGGGCTTAAAACCCCTCCAGTACAATCATGCCTTGGTGACTATATAACTTGTCAGCTCTCTAGCTACTGTGCTGATTCAGATCATCCTCCTATAGAAATCACTGGAAGCTGCCAGCAGGTGGCTGCGGACCTTGTCAGCTGCTGCTGCTCAAAACATCCTCCTACAGAATCCCTTAGAAGCAGCCTACCCCTAGAGATACTGCACGCTGCACACCCCTTGCTATGCACTGCCCACCTCCTAGCTAGCCTAGGTAACCTAATGGAGGTGGACCTCTTGTTTATTGCTCATGTGATTGCCTTGACCCTATCACCGTCCTTAACATGACCTTACTACTGTTCCCCGTCTGGTACCCAATACAGACACTCCTGGACATTCGGGTCTCATGTCTCAGCTCATAGGTGGCGTGGCATGGCGCCCCACCCCCACCCCCACCGCCCAGCTGTCTTTTCCAGTCCTTCTGTGTCCTGTCTCTTTACTTCTTGGATCCTGCACCTCAGCACAACGATAGGGGACACCCCATGACCCTGTAGGGCTGCAGCCCTACAAGAGACCAGTGAGCCCAGGGCCTGAAGACCTCTGTCCTGGAACTACTAAGATGTCCAGACAGTATATGACTTGGGGGCACATGTTCCCTGAGTGAGTTCTCTTGTTCAGGAGGAGCAAATGATGCCAAACCCATGAAAAACACATGGACATAGAGTTGGTAATTGTATCAAATGTAGTGAACAAAATAGATAAAACATTTTCAGCTTTTGAAGGAAAACTTGCAAGCTGCAAAATTATTATCTCATAAAGCAACCAGGAAGAGTAATTAAAAATCCTCTGTGTGGAAGCGGCTCTGCTCTAAGAATGCTTAAAGAAGAGTTAAAGAAAACCCAAGGTTGGCAAAAAATCCACTTGTTAACTTGAGTTCATGGGATTTAAGTAACATATTAGAAAGTGAGATATCTCTGCACACGTTACAAAATAATATGGGGAAGTATGAACAAGCTTCCAAGAGAAATGAGACCTGATGATAACCATGGTGAGTACAGAGAAGCCCTTACCTCAGCTCTGCCAGGTTAAGGAAAGATTTGGGATTAGAGGTGATGGGGGGATTATAGTAGAAGGCAAACAATGATGTTAGTGACAAACAGCTCTGCAAGCTGAGTCTGTATCTATAACCCCAAACCCTAACCTTCGCCTAATTTTTTTTTTTTTTTGAGATGGAGTTTCCCTCGTTACCCAGGCTGGAGTGCAATGGCACGATCTCAGCTCACCACAACCTCTGCCTTCTAGGTTCAGGCAATTCTCCTGCCTCAGCCTCCTGAGTAGCTGGGATTACAGGCATGTGTCATCATGCCCAGCTAATTTTTTGTATTTTTAGTAGAGACAGGGTTTCACCATGTTGACCAGGATGGTCTCGATCTCTTGACCTCATGATCCACCCGCCTTGGCCTCCCAAAGTGCTGGGATTGCAGGCGTGAGCCACTGCACCCGGCCTCCTTCGCCTAATTTCTAACCCTTAGACTAGGCGTCCACAAACTGCGGCCCCTGAGGCCATTTATCCGGCCCCCCGCCACACTTCAGGAAGGGGCACCTCTTTCATTGGTGGTCAGTGAGAGAAGCACAGTATGTGGCAGCCCTCCAACAGTCCGAGGGACAGTGAACTGGCCCCGTGTAAAAAGTTTGGGGACGCCTGCCTTAGACCATCATCCCTAACACCTAATCTCTAACACTAACCACAACACTGACCCAAAACTAACTCTAACCCAATCCTCTAACCCTTACTCTATCCCTAAGACTCACCCTAAACCCCCATTACACTCGATTCCTCTCCATCACCCTCACCCCAACCCCAAACTGATCCTCAAGTCAAACTGGGACTCTTAGGCTGGATAGACCAGCATTAGGTGGTTTTAAAAGGGCCCAGTAGGGAACCCCTGGAGAACCACAAAGGAAAAAAGGAAAGATCTGCCCTGGCATCTCTTTTACTCAGGCACTCCAAACTTATGGAAAAGATCTGAGGGCAAATGGTCGACCACCAATGGGGGATGTGGGAAGGACAGTGAGGTGATGAAAAGATCCAAAAGATAAGGGCTATCCTAGTCCGATCATCCAAAGTCCCTAAGGGACAGTTAATTTATTGGCTCGATACAATATGGAAGACTGAACATCAGATCCATGGGGCATCTCATGAGACACAGGAGTATTAAAAGATTTAGTAAAAGGGTATTTAGGTGAAATGTAAATGAAACAGTGTTTTGATAGCACTTAACAAGACAGGGCTGGGTAGCTGGATAAAGACCAGGTCTAAACTGTGAAATGAACCCAGCTTCTGTTTCCTGGCAATGCGGAGTTCCAAAACCCCTTACTTGAAGCTCTGCATCTGGGTTATAAATCAAGGAATCTTTTTCAGATCAGACATTTCCTTCCTATGCACAGCACAGTGGCTGTCCATGATATTAATAAACAATGATTCTCAGTAGGAAAACACTCAAAAGGGTCATTATGACACTTTACATCTGCACAGTGACCATGGAGGAAATCTGTTTCCTGAATCTGTTACCTCAGCCTGATAAATCATAGGGCATAGAGCCACTTTCTCACACAAAGCTAATGTTTACTTTCCTGGAAGCCAGTTATGCTAAGATCTGGAGGAAGAGTAATCCAGGCAAAAGTAAGAGCAAGGTTGAAGACCTTGAGGCAGGATTAAATTCAGTTGCCTGAGGAGCAGAGGGGGACCATTTCAGAGAGGCCATCAGGGGAGTAAACACATGCAGGCCTAGGTAGGGCCTTTTACATCAGCTTTCATATTGTATTCTAGGAACAGGGAAGTCATGGATCAGGCGAATGTGATCCACCATACACGAAGAGTCAGTCTGGCTAACACAGCAGGCAAGGTAAGAAAAGTCGTAAGTAGAATGAGCAGTAGTGAAGATAAAGAAAACATGAAATATTTGAGATTTATTTTGAAGACAGAGCTGATATGCCAGCTAAAGTATATAGTGCTTGAAGGATAGCAATCAAGGATTACACAGGCTTCCTGCCATATCAACTAGATGGGCAGTTGTTGTCATTCAACGAAAAGCAGAAGTCAAAGGGAAACTGAAGCCTAACCAAGTGTTTTAAACACATCAAGTCTGAAATGCCTATGAAATACCCCAGTGGAGGTCTGCTGGGGGGAAATGGGGGAGGGACAGTAGTGGGTGGGGAGTTGGGGAGAGACAGCATGGGGAGAAATGCCAGATATAGGTGACGGGGAGGAAGGCAGCAAATCACACTGCCATATGTGTACCTATGCAACAATCTTACATGTTCTTCACATGTACCCCAAAACTTAAAATGCAATTTAAAAAAAAAGAAAGAAAGAAGTACCCCAGTGGAAATGCTTTGTAGGCAGTTGGAGTCCAGGTTTGGGAACTGAGTTTGGGAGACACCAGCAAATACTGAGCCACCAATAAGGATTAGGTCACCTGGAGATTCCCAGTTCCGTGGAACAAAGGACCTGACACTAACATGACCAACATTTAGACAAGAAGTCAGCTGAGGCTCAATCCAGGTCTCAGGCCAGAATTGTTAGGGCAAGAAGTTCCTTGCTCTTAAGAACAGAGCCTGGCCTAGTGGGGGCCATGCTGGTTCCCTGAGGATGACACCTGGTCAGGAATGAAGGCAACATGTACAAAGGACCCAGGTGGGAGCCTGGACCCAGAGATACCAGACCCCTGCATCTTCTGTACTTCCTCTAACACAGGTGGTCTTTCACTCCTTACCCAATTTTACCAAAAATAGAGATTAGGACAATGTGACATAACAGCATAAAGCACTAACCATTTAACAGGGATTCCCTTCAAAAGTGAAAAACACTGTACGATTAAATAGATTCCCAACTAATCTTTGTTACCAACAGCCACTTAATCTAATCCTAAAGACTGAGTACAATATTCTTTCTACAATACATTGAACACTCACTACAATTTATTATATATTTTCTAACTGCACCTCTCTCTCTCTTCTGGAAGAGGGAACATTTCATCGGAAAACAAATGGGGTCTTGTGCCTGCCTGATGGTATCACACCTGCACAACAGCTCCAAATCCTTGGACAAGGCAGGGAAGGACCAACCCTAGGGTTCTCTGCCAACAGAAGTCCTGGAAAGACTCTGCACTCAAGACAAACCCCTACGCCACCCCAAGGGAGGGGGACTGTTCCAAGTTGGAGGAGAAGCTAAAAGAAATTGAACCTGAACTCTTCATCAGGCAGAGCAGTTTCCAGAGTGGCTTTGGTTCTCCCTAAAGGGCGAGGCCTGCAGACCCTTTGGCTCTTGTTTCTAGTGGCTTCATCTACAGGCTGCACCTGGGCTGAATAAGCAGCTGTCATGGGGAGAGAAGCAGAGTATGTCAGGACTAAATAATAACAGCTAACATTATCTATACAGTATGTTTGCCCATACAACTCCAACCACTTTGCATAAATTAACTGATTAATTCCTCAACTTTGTAAGGTTGATATTACCATCACCCCCTATTTAGAGAGATTGAGTAGTTTTGCAAAAGGTGTTAGTGCTACTATGTGACAAATCCAGGATTTGAACCTAGTTCATATGGCTCCAAGAACGGCACTCAAATTGTTATGGGATGTGACTTCCTGGCCAGTAGAGAAAGCCAAGACACAAAGACATGAGGCAGCTTTCCCCATTCAGGAGCAGGACCAACATAGAACCAAGCTCTTTCCACCTCCTCCCAGGGCCTCCCCACTACTTCCCGGGTTCAGTCCTGTGAAGAGGGGAAAGAGAGGTCCATGCTTTATCTCTCCCTGCTCCCTCAGCCTTCACTGAGCCCATCTCCTTCCACCACCAGCCTTGTTGCTGTGGGCCTTCCTCCTTAAATTAGGCCTCCCTGAATCAACCAGTTGCTAGCTCCTCACCAGCTCTGAGAGCCCGCAGGGACTCACGCCATTCAGCTTCCATCTGAGCCCTGTAGTCTCCAAACAAGGAGTGCATCAGCTGCCTCTTTCGAGGCAGTGGAGTTCTTTTGCTGCGCAGGGTTCTGATTGCTCCAACAGCCTGCTCTTCTGTGAATAAAAATAAAGGACTAGTTACCATCTCTATACCGACCTCCTACTACCCCACCGCAAAGGCAACAACTCCATCCCCTGCCAGCACCTGCAGAACAGGCAGTGCCAATATTCACATCCCCTAACTCTACAGAAGGTCCCTTACTCTGTTTCGGAGTGGGTTTCTGCCTCTTGAGGCCCAGCTCCAGCTGCTCCACACACCAAGCCAATTCCTGGGCCAGCTGCTGTGCCTGTGACGGATTGGGGAAAGTGGCTGTGAGAGGGCACTGGGACACCACAGCCCTTGGCCCCATCCCATCCCCTCCCCGCCTTAACTCCGTGGACCCACACCACACGAGCCCGAGCCCGTGGATTCGCACCCGGGATTCCACCCTTCCCGACTGATACCCGCCCTTGCCTGGGCCTCAGCGCTTAGCGGGACTTCCTCTGGGGCGGGTTTTTCTGAGGCCTTCTCGCCTCCGTTTGCCACAGAGGGCCTGTTCCGGGCTTTCTTCCTATTCTTCTTTTTCTCTGACGCTGCGCTGCCTTCATCGCCTAACGGGTGCACTCTGGAGGCGGTGTTACTGCACGTGGGTTGCCCTGGGCAGGGAGAGACAGCGGAAGGATTCCGGGCGCTGGAAACCGGGTCGGGGAGCTGGTGTCTGCGGGACGCGCGGAGAGTCCCCGGGCCTGGGACCGCCGCTGCCTCCCCGGCAGGATGTCCTAGGGCCTGGAGAAAGGGGGACAGCACGAGGGTCACAGAGGGCCGCAGACGCTGCAAGGCCCCGCCACCCGCGCGTCTTCTCCACACCGCTCACCGCCATGCGCCTCAGTCGCCACCGGAACTACGAGCGCAGAGTCCGACGCCGAATTCCGTCCTCCGGAAGCGCACCTGCGACTCCGGGTTCCGCAGGGCGCGGGCGGGGCGGGGCGCGGCGCGGGCGGGGCGGGGCCGGGCGGGGCGGGGCCTCAGGCTCCGGGAAGAGGCTGCGGGGGTCTCGGGAGGACCCTGGTCAGCGAGCGCTCGCGGGCATTGATGACGCGCCCGGCACCTTTCCGGATAAAGGTTCGCCGCTCTGCACGAGGGTGTACCCTCTCAAGGCTCACCTTTTGGTGGGGAGGGAAAGCAAGTGAACAGCACAGAACAGCTGTGGCGCAGGAGGGGGGTCGGCCAAGGAGCCCGGGAGCCGGGGAAGAGGCCGCGGCCTGGGACCCGGGGCAGCCCGCGGCGCTCGCTCGGAGAGGGTCGGGGCGCGGTGGGGTGAGGGGCCGGCGTCGCGGGACGCGGGGGCGGGGTGCGGCCTGAGGCGGAGGTGAAGTGGAGGGGTTTCAGAAACAGACGCGGGAAGAGCTTTGGACGGGATATGGCGGCGCGGGGAAGAGGGAGCGAGCCCCGTCCCGCCTGCCTTCCCCCCGCGCTGCCCTCCCTCCGTGTCCTGCTGGAGGGCCGGGGTCGCACGCAGCACTCGACCCCCGCCAATGAAGGCCTCGCAACCGGGAGGAGCTGCCTGGAGGCTGAGGTGAGGCCGAGCGAGGCGCCAGGAGGGTGGGTTGTGTTGCTTGAGAAGGTCAGAGTCGGCGATGTCCGATGATTCCTGTCGGGGACACGGGAGTGGAAAGTGGTGTCTCCTGAGACGGCGGGAGGGAAAGTGTCAGCTGCCTGGCCTGCAGGGTCTCAGAGGGCGAGGGCTTGGTCATCACTGATAGTTATTTACAGTAGTTTGACAGATTACCCCCAAAATTCAGCGGATTGAAAACACATATTACCTCATACTTTTCTGTGGCTAGTGGTTGTGGCTCATGAAGTTGCTTCACCTTTTGAAGGGAGGAAGACTTTTTAGACGTTTTAAAACCACCACAGTTTGGTTTGTGTTTTAGTCCCAGGAGACTGGAGGGAGTGCATTCCATCTCCAAAAGGGCCTTTCTCTGCCTCCCTTGACTGGTACAAAACTGCTTCTTCCAGAAAACTTTCTCGATCCAGACATCTGCCTGAACACAGGCCTCACACCCGATTCCTTCCTCTTCCCCAGGCACCAGGTCCTATCCATTTATTTCGTAAATAATCACTGCCACCCACCGCCCGACAACCCACCGCCTGCTGCAAGCTCCCACGCACATCATCCCCCAGCCTGAACCACTGGAACAAATTACTCACTCATCTCTCTGCTTCCAGTCTCAGTTCTTCCTGTCTTTCCTGAACCACCTGCTGGTACAGTGACCTTTTTTTTTTTTTTTTTTTTTTTTTTTTTTTTTGAGACGGAGTTTCGCTCTTGTTACCCAGGCTGGAGTGCAATGGCGCGATCTCGGCTCACCGCAACCTCCGCCTCCTGGGTTCAGGCAATTCTCCTGCCTCAGCCTCCTGAGTAGCTCGGATTACAGGCATGTGCCACCACGCCCAGCTAATTTTTTGTATTTTTAGTAGAGACGGGGTTTCACCATATTGACCAGGATGGTCTCGATCTCTTGACCTCGTGATCCATCCGCCTCAGCCTCCCAAGTGCTGGGATTACAGGCTTGAGCCACCGCGCCCGGCTACAGTGATCTTTCTAAACAAAAACTGACCATAACAGTGGCCATGGCTTCTGCCTAAAAATCTTCCATTTTCTCTGAATAAAGTCCAAGGTCCTTAACTGCCATGGACTGCCATTTACCTGACTGTCCAGCCAGCACATGCCCTACAAATCATACATACATAACTATTTCCAGACTTTGCTGTACTCGGCCTCCACTGATCCCTTCCACTGATCCCCTCGTTCCTCTGAGGATGCAGCAAGAAGGCCCTAACCAGATGCAGCCCTCCCAATCTTGGACTTCCCAGCCTACAAAACCAGAGGCCAGATCAATGTATTTTCTCTACAAATTTCCCAGTCTCACAGATTCTTTTATAGCAGCACAAAACAAAGGCACCTTGACTATTTTTGGCCCTTTGTCTTTGTGTATACTTATTATTATTGAGACCAAGTTTCGCTCCCTCACCATGGCCAGAGTGCAGTGGTGTGATACTGGCTCGCTACAACCTCTACCTCCCTGATTCAAGTGATTCTCATGCCTCAGCCTCCCAAGTAGCTGTGACTACAGGTGCACATTACCACGACCATCTAATTTTTGTATTTTTAGTAGAGACGGGATTTTGCCATGTTGGCCAGGCTGGTCTGGAACTCCTGACCTCCAGTGATCCGCCTCAGCTCCCAAAATGCTGGGATTGCAGACATGAGCCACTGTTCCTATATATGATCAGCACATACATTTTTTAAATCAGCCTTTTTTCCCATTAAAAACTTCTTTGAGATTTTTATTAGAATAGCAATAATTCTATGTAGTATTTGGGGGAAAACTGAATCTCCATATTAAATAAATCTAACCCAAACCTGGTATACCTCTTCATTTACATCGGTTTTCTTTTAGTATTTTTAATACAGTTTTATGACTTTCTCTGTGAATACCCTTCACATTTTGTTAATTATTCCCTGACATGTTTTAATTGCTATCAGCATTCAAATTGGAGCATAAATCATCTATATCTTTATGGTATATTGAAAATATTTGCTTTTTGTACCAGGTTCATGGCAGAGAGATCCTAAAACAGTTGGAATTTTCTCAGTGATAAGGCTGATCGGAGCATATTTTGTTCTGAGGTGACTCTTGGCAAGCCCCTAGATAGCTTAGGATAGTGGCTGGTCACCAGAAAGACCAAGCCTGGATTAGAAGCTTGGAGGTTCTGACCCACCCTTCAACCTCTGGGAAGCGGAAAGGGGCTGGAGATCGAGTTAATCACCAATAGACACAATCATGCCTGTATAATGAAACCTCCATAAAAACTACAAAAATTACTGGGTCTCAGCAGCTTTTGAGTTAGCTCAGATATCTATGTGCCAACTAAGTAGTGTGCCCAACCTCCACAGAGACAGGGCTTTTTGTGCTTGGGACCCTTCTGAATCTTGCCCTGTCTTCATCTGTCTGTTCATTTGTATCCCTAATAGTGAATGGTAAAGGTAAGCCTAGCATTTTCCTGAGTTTTGTGAATCATTCTAGCAAATTATTAAACCTGGGAGAGGAGGTGGCTTGGGGGAATGCCCAACTTTATAGCAAAGTCAGACAAGTGTGGGTGACCTGGGTACCTATTTGCAACTGTTGTCTTAAGTGAAGGCAGGCTTGTGAGACTTAACCTTAAACCTGTAGAGTCAGATGCTAACTCTGGGCAGGTAGTACAAGAATCAAACAAATTTTGTTGGGCACCCAGTTGGTGCTGAAGAAGGACCCACGTATTTTGTTAGGAGAGGAAAAATCTCTTAACCCATAATAATATCTTTTTTGTCTCTCTGGTCTATCAATTATTAAGAGAGGCATACAATACTCTCCCACTATAATGGTGAATTTGTGTATTGCTCTTTGCCATTCTATAATTTTAGGTATATTTGAGGGGTTTTTTTTTCTTCCATAAATTTAAAATATTTATAGCTTTCTGGTGAAGTTGAATGTTTCAGAATTATGTAATGACATTCTTTTACCTATAGTAAAACTTTTGGTCTTATAGTTGATTTCATATAATAGCTGTACAGTTTCAACAGTTTTCTTTTCTCTATGCTCTTACTTTCAAACTTTGTACTCAAGTTTTAAGATCTCCATATGGGCCAGGCACGGTGGCTCACGCCTGTAATCCAAGCACTTTGGAGGCCAAGGCGGGCGGATCACCTGAGGTCAAGAGTTCAAGACCAGCCTGAGCAACATGGTGAAACACTGTCTTATAAATAAATAAATAAAGAAGACATCCGTTTTAAAAAAAAAAAAAAAAAAAAAAAAAAGATCTCCATATGGCTTGATCTTTTAAATCTAGCCTTGCAATCTTTGCTTCCTGACAGCAAGATTTAGCCTACTGATAAGATACTTTATAGTTTTATCCTGTTTGTTTTTCCAAACCTTTTTCCATTTCTCACTTTGCTTTGATTATAGATTTTTTTCTCTCTTCCCATGTTTCTCTCTCTGCTAGTTTGGAAACTAGGTACCCTATTTTTATTCTTTTAGTAGTTGATCTTGAAATTTTAACATGCATTCTTAATGTATAAAAGTCTTAGGTTAATCAATATTTCTATATTCTCTCTTTTTTTTTTTTTTTTTTTTTTTTTTTTCAGACGGAGTTTTGCTCTTGTTACCCAGGCTGGAGTCCAATGGCGCTATCTCGGCTCACCGCAACCTCCGCCTCCTGGGTTCAGGCAATTCTCCTGCCTCAGCCTCCTGAGTAGCTCGGATTACAGGCATGAGCCACCGTGCCCAGCTAGTTTTTTGTATTTTTAGTAGAGACGGGTTTACACCATGTGGACCAGGATGGTCTCGATCTCTCGACCTCGTGATCCACCCGCCTTGGCCTCCCAAAGTCTATCTTCTTCTTGAATAACACAAGGACCTTTTGTTGACAGCTGTTGTGAGACCTTGGTTCTTGTCTTCTTATTTTAAAAGAATTTAAACAAGATAACGCAGCAAAGGAGATGCAGCATAGAGTACTTTATTGCACAGGAGAAAGAATATTTGGAAAGTTAAATGCACAATACACAGTACACCTGAGAGAGAGAGAATTCAGGGCCAGCTACTCCTAAGGATGAGACAGCAAAGACTGGCACCAGGGAGACTCCCTTTATGGGAGTCTTAATGATTATTCATAAAGAAGTGGAGACAGATGCTACTAGTAAGTATGTTCCGGATGGTCCTGTGAGTGCACATGTGCGTTAGCTGTATGTTCATACAATGCCTGTTGTTTATACAATGCTTGTTGTACATGCTTGTATATGCTTTTCATACATGTCGCTTGGCTCATTCGCATCTTAAATCTCCAACCAGGGCTCTGCTTTTTACTATTATAATGAGTTAAGGGTAAGTCTGAAAACAGGTAAAATCAAAATATGCATGCTCTCTGCAGGGTAAATTCTCTACTGAAGATAGCTTTCCTTGAATGAGCTTAACCATATGTCAGTGCTGAGGCTTATTGTGTTGATTGTACAGTGACCACAGGTGCTGCATTCTGAGGACATGGTCACTTCCTTGATTACCTATCCTGACAGACTTTCAATGCTCTCATTTCATCCACTACCTTTTGACCCATATGCTATTTTTGTCTTGACTTCATTTCTGTCTTTGTTTTCAAATCCTCCATATGGCCGGGTGCAGTGGCTTATGCCTGTAATCCAACATTTTGGGAGGCTGAGGCAGGTGGATCACGAGGTCAAGAGATCAAGACCATCCTGGCCAACATGCTGAAACCCTGTCTCTACTAAAAATACAAAAATTAGCTGGGTGTGGTGGCATTTTGTTTCCCTTTGGGAAACTATGTCTGCCCGCTGTGTGTAATCTTGGAGGGACATTAATTCAAAGTTTTATCTTCAGAAGTGGAAGGATCATAAGCTTCCTTTCCCTGTGCCTAGAGAAAACCTATAGGTAACATAGAACCTAATGGTGAAACAATTGATACTATCTTCCTAAGATCAGGGACAAAACAAGAATGTTCACCCTTGCCATTCCTCTTCAACACTGTACTGAAGGTGCTAACCAGGAAATTAGGCAAGAAAAGTAAATAAAAGGAATTAAGGTTAGAAACAGAAAAGTAAAGCTGTCTCTATTCACAAGTTGTATGATCTTGTATATAGAAAATACTAAGGAATCCACTAAAAACTATGAGAAATAATAAATTATTTCATCAAGGTTGGAAGATACAGAACAAAATAACAATATACAAAAGCCAATTACATTTCTCTACACTTGTGCCATGAACTGAATTGTGTGACTTCCATTTCTGTGTTGAATCCCTAACCACAACTCACAGCCACCATGAATGTATTGCAGATAGCACCTTTAAGGAGATGATTAAGGTTAAATTAGGTCATTAAAATAGAGCCCTAATCCCATAAAACTGATATCTTTATAAAAGAGAGACACCAGATGTCTCTCTCTCTCCCCTACACTATATGATAACACAGAGAAAAGGTAGCCACCTGCAACGCAGAGAGAACTGTTACCAGAAACCAAACACCGCCACAACCTTGATCTTAGACTTTCTAGCTACCAGAACTGTGCGAAAATAAATTTACGTTGTTTAAGCCTGCCAGTCTATGGTATTTTGTTATGGCAGCCCAAGTAGACTAAGGCAACTTGTAATCAAACAACCAAATATGAGATGTTTTGTTTAAATAAATTTAACAAAACAAGTGGAAAATTTATACTCTGAAAACTACAAAACATTGTTTGAAGACATTAAAGAAGATCTAATCTATGGAAAAATATCCCATGTTCATGTATCTGAAGACTTAACATTGTTAAAATGGCAATACTCTCAAACTGACCTACAGATTCAACATAACCCCTTGCAGAATCCCACCTGAGTTCTTTGTAGAAATTGACGAACTGATTCTGAAATTCTTATGGGATTTCAAGGGACCCAGAATATCCAAAATAATTATGAAAAAGAAGAATGAAATAACAGGACTCACATTTCCCAGTTTCAAGACTTGCTACAAGAAGCAACAGTAATTAAGATAGTATGGTACTAGCCCAAGGATAGACAGAGCAATGGAACAGGACTACAAGTACCAAAATAAACCCATACACCTACTGTCAACTGACTTCTTTTAAAAGGGTGCCAAGATCACTCAATGGGCAAAGGGTAGTTTTTTCAACAAATGGGTGCTGGGACAACTGAAAAGCCAGCCACAAGCAAAAGAATGAAGCTGAATCCTTACTTTACACCATATACAAAAATTAACCCAAAATGGTGAAAGACCTAAATGTAAAAGCAAAAACTATAAAACTCCTATAAGAAAACAGAGGTAAATCTTTGTGACCTTGAATTTGGCAAAAGATTTTTAGATACAGCACCTAAAGCACAAGTAACAAAATAAAAAATAGATGAAATGGACTTCATCGAAATTAAAATTTCTGTGATTCAAAGGGCACCATCAAGAAATTGAAATGACAATCCACAGAATAGGAGAAAATACTACAGATTGATAACTAATAGAGACTTTTATTTAGAAAATATAAATAACTGTTATGACTCAATAATACAAAATAAAATAATCAAATTTTAAAATGGGCACAGGCTCTGAATGGACATTTATTCCATTTAGATATACAAATGGCTCATAAGTGCATGAAAAGCTGTTGAACTCATTAGTCAGCAGAGAAATGAAAATCAAAATCACAGTAAGATCCCACTGCTATCCACCAGGGTGACTAGAATTTAAAAAGTTCAATAACAACAACTTGGTTGTTGTAAGATGTGGAGAAATCAGAACCCTCATACATTCTGAGTAAAAATATAAAATGGTACTGTCAAAATGATCAGGCAGTTCTTCCAGTGATTAAACATCAAGTTATCGTAAGACTCAGTTATTCCACCCCATGTAGATTACCAAGAGAAATGAAAACATATATCCATACGGAAACTTATAAATGAATATTTATAGCAGCATTACTTATAATAGCTAAAAGGTGTAAAGAACCCAAATATGGCCAGGCGCGGTGGCTCAGCCTGTAATCCCAGCACTTTGGGAGGCCAAGGCGGGTGGATCACGAGGTCGAGAGATCGAGACCATCCTGGTCAACATAGTGAAACCCCGTCTCTACTAAAAATACAAAAAACTAGCTGGGCATGGTGGCGCGTGCCAGTAATCCCAGTTGCTTAGGAGGCTGAGGCAGGAGAATTGCCTGAGCCCAGGAGGCAGAGGTTGCGGTGAGCCGAGATCGCGCCCTTGCACTCCAGCCTGGGTAACGAGAGCGAAACTCCGTCTCAAAAAAAAAAAAAAAAAAGAACCCAAATATCCATCATTGAACAAATGGATAAATAAAATGTGGTATATACAAACAGTGGAATGTTAATCAGAAATTAAAAAAAGAATAAAGTAGACTTTCAGCTTCTGGACTGGCATATAAAATGCTTGGAAGTCAGTCCATGGTACATTAGTGGCTCACACCTGTAATCCCAGCACTTTGGGAGGCCAAGGCAGGAGGATTGCTTTAGCCTAGGAGTTTGAGATCAGCCCAGGCATTGAGATCAGCCTGGGTAACATAGGGAGACCCTGTCTCTACAAAAGAGAAAAATTAAAAATTAGCCGGGCATGGTGGTGCACACCTGCAGTCCTAGATACTTGAGAGGCTGAGGTGGGAGGATTTCTGGAGCCCAGGAATTCAAGGTTGCATATCGTGGACCGTCCGGACGGGTAGGCACGTCTGCCCGGGGGTCTCTCGACCTGCAAGAGGGTCCCAATACCTAGAAGAGGGAGTGCGCCTGAGAAAATAATAAAGACAGAGAGAGAGAAAGCGAGGCGTCTGGAGGGCTGATAGGCTGTGCCTAAACAGCAAATTTTATTTTTCAAATGCCAGGAATAAATACACTTTCTTGGCTTTGGTCTACGTCATAGTAAGAGGAAATGCAAATGTATACCTTACATGGCCTATACAAGAGAGAAATCAGATACACAATGGTGGCAAGAGGAAATGCAAATGTATACCTTACATGGCCTATACAATAGAGAAGTCAGATATGCAATCAGTGGTTGTAAAAAGTAACAGAATTTCCTGTAATCACAAAGCTTGTTTGCATCCAGACATTATTCCTCCTGGCTGCAGGTATCTCCGGTTTGATCTTGTTTTAGAACTGAGATGTGAAAAGGTTTTCTGGTTTTGCTCATCAGAATATCTCTTAACCGGATTCTCCTTTGTCTACTCCTAACTCAACTTAACTCAACTTCCCCATTCAGGAATCTCTGAGTCAGGAATCAAAGCCATCCCTTATGGTGGTATTTTGCTTTGCAAATATCGACAGTTAAACCATTATCTAGGGTACAAGGCAGTTAGGTAAGTAAAGGTTAAAACTTATTCTTAAAGTCATAAAAAGGTCATAGCAGGAACTGGTTGCTGGTAGGGGGTTACTCGGTCTAGCAGCAACACATAGTTTTAGGCCCAAACGATATTGTGGTTGATATTAGAAACTGATCATTCATCTTTCTTCCTATATTTCAGGATAGCTCGACTGCCTCCAGTAGGAAACTGTGTTTGGGATCAAACTCACCGTATAGTGAGACTCACGCCTTTTAGGGGTCTCACACGGGAGTGTTCCCCACAGTTGCAGTCAGTTATGATCATGCCACTGCACTCCAGCCTGGATGACAGACCAGAACCCTGCCTCTGAAACTAAACAAAATAAAGAGCTTGGAAGTCATCACTCTCATCTACACAGTAAAAAAAAAAAAAAAAAAAATTTTAAGCTGAACAAACTAAAAATCATCAACTCTTCTTGGATTCATTACAGAATTGAGCTAAATTACTGTCCACAAAATTGAAGAGACAGACTAGCAAATTCAGAGAATCAT
Organism: Saimiri boliviensis; assembly: GCF_048565385.1. NCBI lineage: Eukaryota > Metazoa > Chordata > Mammalia > Primates > Cebidae > Saimiri > Saimiri boliviensis. Next base: position 92,556,117 of record NC_133463.1, on the reverse strand, counting down.
AACTTACCAGAGCATAAAACTCTGTGGAACCATTGCAGGAGACTCTGTGTTGACAAGACTGAGAGTAAAAATGCCAGTGTGGCAAAGTTTTAAGGGAACCTCCATACTTTCACAAGCTTTACCTACTGAAGCCATAACAGGTTCTCACAGTGAAGATCAAAGAAAAAATTCCCTTGATATTTCAAGCAGTGGGAGGGGGAAGGTAGCCATTCTGAAATATGCCCAGAGCATACTGTTCTCAGTAAAGCCCAACCTCAGGAGAAATTATTTTATAGAGCCTAACCTGCTGGGGTTTTACCATAGATAAACTGACCTGGGGAAAGAGAAATACATAACTCCAACCTACTCTAGCCTTTCCATCTCATCTAAGGGGGATAAAACAACACAAAACTGAGAAGCATTTGTGAGGTCACAGGTTCACTAAAAGACTGAGACTTAATCATAAGATTATGTGATGTTTCCATCCCTTCATTCCTTACCTCAGCCCTAGAGATCCTGTATAGTTAGGGGAGAATATCACCAAAAGACTATGTGTCTGAATTTTGCAAAATTAATAACATACACCAAACCACAGTTCCAGAAAGTACAGACAACACCAGCAAGATAAATACCAAAATTCTACACCTAAACATACCATATTCAAACTGCAGAAAATGAAGAACTAACAAACAAAAAAAAAAAATTGAAAGAAGCCAGAGGGCCAGGCACAGTGGCTCACGCCTATAATCCCAGCACTTTGGTAGGCCAAGGCAGGTGGATCACCTGAGTTCCAACATTTGTTGAAAATGATACCCTACTGTTTTTTGGACAGGGTTTTGCTCTGTTGTCAAGGCTGGAGCACAGTGGTGCAATCAGGGCTCACTGTATCTTTAACCTCCTGGACTCAAGCAATCCTCCTGCTTCAGCCTCCAAAGTTGTTGGGACCACAAGAGCATGCCACCGCACAAGGCTAATTAAAACACTTTTTTGTGTGGAGATGAGGTTTCCCTATGTTGCCTAGTCTGATCTTGAACTCCTAGACTCAAATGGTCTCCCTATCTTGGCTTGCCAAAGTGCTGGGATTAGAGGTGTGAACCACCACAGCCCAGCAACTCTTAATCTTAAAATAATATTTTGTACATTACTTTATATATGCTATCTGTAATATAAGTTATACATATTTTTCTCAGTTTGTCATTTGTCTTTTTACTTTATGTCGGTTTTGGTCATGAAAAAAATTTTCATGTGGTTAAATTTATCTCTGTTTCCTGATTTGGAGTAATAGTAAAAATTTCCCTAACTTTCAGTTACCAGAACAATTTATTCATGTTTTCATCTAGTACTTGTTTGGTTTTGTTTTTTAACATTTACCTCTCTGTTCCATTTGCAATTTATTCTGCTACAAGGTGTGGAGAATGGATCTAATTTTATCTTCCAAATGGCTAGCTGGTTATTCCAATACACACATTATGACATTTATCCTTTACCCAGGGTGGTTAGATGCCACCATTTTCTTATATCAAATTTCCATAGGAGAGCAGTCTCCACAGTTGATGTTCTGACATTTGAAAATGCTCAGAACTTACCTTTAGCCCATAGGCAGAGAAAACTCTGCACATAGAAGAAGCCACATGGGGTATCTGGGAGCCAGGGTGCTCCCCACCCCTGCCCACAAACAACAGGGGCCAGTGGTGACTATAGTTCTTGCCCCTAAAGCCTTAGGCGAGTGGTCCAGTTGAAATTTGCCCACTAAGGGCCCTATTTTCCCCACAGGCCCTGGAGCTTTTTTTGGAGGGTTTTATTAGACTCAACAATGACACGCAAAGCAGCACAGCTCAGAGCACATGCTGGTCAGCCAGCAGAGAGCTGGTGAATGAATATGCTGAGGCAATGGAAGACATACCACTGGGTGGGTGGTCATCATCCACACATCTGCTGACAGTGCCAATTGTATAGTTACCTGCAGACTCAGATGACTCACCCCAAATTTTGAGAGAATGATGCCACATAAACACATACACCCCAAGGCGGTATGAAAAGGTTTTTTTAATACATAATTGGGGCAGCAGCAAAGGCTTCTCAGGAAATAGACAAAGAGAGGAGCTTGAGACAGCAAGGAAAGGAGGCTGACTGGGTATTTATTGTGGTTGGAGGTGGGACTGATGGGAGAGTCTCCACATACAAGCAGGGGCTTGTGTGGTTTGAATCTTCTGCTGTCACCAAAGAAGGAAGGACCCAGGTTTTCTTGCCAGTTTCTCCATATGTGAGCACAAAGGGAAGAGGGAGGGTGAGACTTAAACACTGACAATAATCAAACATCAAAAAATGGCCCCAGATGGCTCATTACTCCATTTGAGAGGTATGTTTTGTAGTGAGCAGTTCTATGCAAATCTACAGCCAAAGGCAGAGGGAGCTGAGAGGCCAAAGAAAGAGGCAGTTAAGTCCAGTTTCCCAGAAGAAAACATTTAACAGGGACTTAGAAACAGAAGTGATGTCTTAGGCAGCTTTGAGATGATGGATCCCTGCACCTGCCCTCCAGAAAGTAGCAAGCTTTTTTGGTAAATCGTGTGCAGCTGGTTATGTCTCAGACTTTCTGGCAAAGGTTGTGACCAGTGGGGAGGTTAGATAAGCATCCTTATAAGGGGTTATCTATGCTGCAGACATTGTGTAAAGACCTTGCTGCAGGACACTTTGGTATGCAGGAGTCAACTACTGGTCATCATAGTGGTTTTGCTTCAAGAGGGCATTATTCTTGCCAGGCAGCAGGCTATTTTCCTACACTCCACTCTGTGAAATCAGCCCTTACAATCTCACATGACCTCCTCTTATGTAGTCGTCCCTGGACATACAGGGAGAGTACTTGATATATAGCTTTAGAAGCAGAGCATTGCCAATGGAAAACAGCCTAGGCCCAGCAGGATTCCAAATGAGAAAGATTTGCCAGCTTTCTTGAATCATCTCCAGTCTTTGGAATATTCATATGGTTTGGCTGTGTCCCCACCCAAATTTCATTTTGAATTTTAATTCCCATAATTCCCATATGTCATGGGAAGAACCTGGTGGAAGGTGGTTGAATTATGGGGGTGGGTCTATCCCATGCTGTTCTCATGAGTGACTGAGTCTCGTGAGATCTGATGGTTTTTAAAAGGGGAGTTTCCCTCTATAAGCTCTTTTCCTTGCCTGCTGCCATCCATGTAAGATGTGATTTGCTCCTCCTTGCTTTCTGCCATGATTGTGAGGTCTCCCTAGCCATGTAGAATTGTAAATCAACTAAACCTCTTTATTTTGTAAATTGCCCAGTATTGGGTATGTGTTTATCAGCAGTGTGAGAACAGACTAATACAGTAAATTGGTAACAGTTGCTGAAAAGATACTCAAAACTGTGGAAACAACTTTGGAACTGAGTAACAGCAGAGGTTGGAACAGTTTGGAGGTCTTAGAAGAACACAGGAAAGTGTGGGACAGTTTAGAAACTCCTAGAGACTTAAGGAATGGCTTTGACCAAAATGTTGATAATGTGTGGACAATGAAATCCAGGCTGAAGTGGTCTCAGATGGAGATGAGAAACTTGCTGGGAACTGAAGCAAAGATGACTCTTGTTATGTTTTAGCAAGGAGACTGGCAGCATTTTGCCACTGTCCTAGAGATTGTGGAACTTTAAACTTGAGAAAGATGATTTAGAGTATCTGGTGGAAGAAATTTCTAAGCAACAAAGCATTCAAGAGGTGATTTGGGTGCTGTTAAAGGCATTCAGATTTTTGATTTTTAGTTTTGAGACAGTCTCACTCTGTCACCCATGCTGGAGTACAGTGGCATGATCTTCCTCACTGCAACCTTCTGGGTTCAAGAGATTCTCCTGCCTTAGCCTCCTGAGTAGCTGGAATTACAGATGTGCACCACCACACCCAGCTAATTTTTGTATGTTTAGTAGAGACAGGGTTTTGGCATGTTGGCCTGGCTGGTCTTCAACTCCCAGCCTCAAGTGATTGGCCCACCTTGACCTCCCAAAATTCTGGGATTATAGTCGTGAGCCACTGTGCCCAGCCAAGGTATGCAGTTTTAAAAGGGGAACAGAGCATAAAAGTTTTAGAAAATTTCAGCCTGACAATGTGATAGAAAAGAAAATCCCATTTTCTGAGGAGAAATTCAAGCCAGCTGTAAAAATTTGCATAAGTAACAAGGAGCCAAACGTTAATCACCAAGACAATGGGGAAAATGTCTCCAGGGAATGTCAGAGACCTTTGTGGCAGCCCCTCCTATCACAGGCCAAGAAGTTTAGGAGGACAAAATGGTTTCATGTGCTGGGTCAAGGGACCCTGTACTGCCTGCAGACTAGGGACTTGTGCCCTGTGTCCCAGCTGCTACAGCCGTGACTGAAAGAGGCCAAAGTACAGGTCAGGGGCCGAAGTGCCCAAGACCATGGGAACCCACCTCTTGCATCAACATGACCTGGATATGAGACATGAAGTCAAAGGAGATAATTTTTGGAGCTTTCAGATTTGATTGCCCTGCTGGATTTTGGACTTACACAGGGCTGGTAGCCCTTTTATTTTGGCCAATTCCTCCCATTTAAATGGCTACATTTACCCAAATGCCTGTACCCACATTGTATCTAGAAAGTAACTAACTTGCTTTTGATTTTACAGGCTCATAGGCAGAAGGGACTTGCCTTGTCTCAGAATAGACATTGAACTGTGGACTTCTGAGTTAATGCTAAAATGAATTAAGACTTTGGGGGACAGTTGGGAAGGCATGATTGGTTTTGAAATGTGAGGACATGAGATTTAGGAGGGGCAAGGGGTGGAATGGTATCATTTAGCTGTGTCCCCACCCAGATCTCATCTTGAATTGTAACTCCCACAATTCTCACATGTCCCAGAGGAACCTGGTGGGACATAGTTTAATTATGAGGGTGGGTCTTCCCTGTGCTGTTCTTGTGATAGTGAATGAGTCTCACGAGAGGTGATGGTTTTAAAAATGGGAGTTTCCCTGTACAAGCTCTCCCTCCTTGCCTGTTGCCACCCATGTAAGACATTACTTGCTCCTCCTTGCCTTCTACCATGATTGTGAGGCCTCCCCAGCCATGTGGAACTGTATATCCATTAAACCTCTTTCTTTTGTAAATTGCCCAGTCTTGGGTATGTCTTTCTCAGCAGCATGAGAATAGACTAATACAAATACCATTTTTTTTTCCTCAGAAGAAATAAAATGAGTGATATGTAATAATAATTTGAATACTAGAAATATGTGCAGAAGGATTGCAATCAAAAAGAGAATCTGGCCAGGCGCGGTGGCTCACGCCTGTAATCCCAGCACTTTGGGAGGCCGAGGCCGGTGGATCATGAGGTCAAGAGATCGAGACCATCCTGGTCAACAAGGTGAAACCCCGTCTCTACTAAAAATGCAAAAATTAGCTGGGCCTGGTGGCGCATGCCTGTAATCCCAGCTACTCAGGAGGCTGAGGCAGGAGAATTGCTTGAACCCAGGAGGCGGAGGTTGCGGTGAGCCGAGATCGCGCCATTGCACTCCAGCCTGGGTAACAAGAGCGAAACTCCATCCCAAAAAAAAAAAAAAAGAGAATCTGGGCTGTGTGTGGTGGCTCACACCTGTAATCCTAGCACTTTGAGAGGCCAAGACACGAGGAATGCTTTAGGAGTTTGAGACTGGCTTTGGCAACATAATGAGACTCTATCTCTACACAAAAATAATAAATGAAATTAGCCTGGCATGGTGGCACACACCTGTAGTCCCAGCTACTGTGGAGGCTGAGGTGGGAGGATCAATTGAGCCTGAGAGATTGAGGCTGTAGCAATCTGTGATTGTGCCATTGAGCCCCAGCCTAAACAACAGAGTGAGATCCTGTTTCTTTTGAGAGAGAGAGAGAATTTGTGTGCCAAAATGGAAAAATAAAAAAAACCTGTTCCATTAAGGAGCCAAGTAAAGATATCATGAAAAAACTTAAAACCCATTTCAATTAAAACCTAGTTCTTTAAAGACTTCCTATAATCAGAAAATAATTCAGGATTCAGTCCAAATTTTAGGCAAATGAAAACTAAGAAACAATGGTCAGGGCTGGAATCTAATAACAGGTGTGCTACAGTTTTCTTATGAAACAATTTTTCTCTCACCAATCCCCCTTTTTTTACTAAAGAGAAATCATAGTATGACAAATTTATTTTCAAAATTAAGTTTTAGTCTTATTATACTTGGCCCGATTATTTGCATAACATGCAGCAAATATAGTGATTGGCATATAGGCTTCTTTTAAGTTGGCTTTGCCAGAACTTTTCATAAGGAATTTCAGATTAGACGTTTAAAAGCTCCTTGGCAAGGTGTGGTGGCTCACACCTATAATCCTAGCACTTTGGGAGGCCAAGGTGGATGGATCACGAGGTCAGGAGTTCAAGACCAGCCTAGCCAGCATGGTGAAACCCCCTCTCTAATAAAAATACAAAAATTAACAGACGTGGTGGCAGGCGCCCTTAATCCCAGCTACTAGGGAGGCTGAAGCAAAGAACTGCTTGAACCAGGAAGCAGAGGTTGCAGTGAGCCAAAAGCATGCCACTGCACTCCAGCCTGGGCAACAGAGTGAGACTCTGTCTCAAAAAAACGCTTCTCAAGGCTAGGAAGCCAAGCCAAGCATTTGCCATCAGACTGTACCTGTAATGCCTGTACAAGTTCATTGAATTCCTCTCTTCTCAAGGTCCTGTAATCTCTAGAGGTTCCTGAACCTGTCTGAAAGTAGCATTCTTCACTTACCACAAAGTCAGAAACCTTGTAAGGGAGCTGCCATAGACAAGGTACCAGGCCAGTCATTCCAAGGGTCTTTTGGTTCCTCTATAAAGTCAACTTGAATTTCTCAAAGCTGTCTGATCATGTCTGAAAATATGCCAGTTCTCGCAAAGCCTTAGTAAAGGCTTGGTAAAGCCATGCTTGGCTTGGCTTCCTAGCCTTGAGCAGCTTTTTTTTTGAGACGGAGTCTCGCTCTGTTGCCCAGGCTGGAGTGCAGTGGCACAATCTTAGCTCACTACAACCTCTGCTTCCTGATTCAAGCAATTCTCGACCTCAGCCTCCCTAGTAGTTGGGATTATGGGTGCCTGCCATCATGTCTGCTAAGCCACTTGGTAAAAATTCCAGTGTCTTCAGTGTATGTTGTTACAAAAGAAAACATATTATTGCTGAATGTATGCAAATAACTATATTGCCATAAAGTAAGAATACTCATGAATAGCTTCCAAAGTTTGGAGAAATCAGGTAAAAAGAATAGTAAATGTTTAACTATTGCTTACAAAAGGATATTTTACCCAAGTGCTATATATAAAAAGTTTTCTTGACTGGGAAACAACTATAAAAATAATTAGCAAGGTTGCAAACAAAAAAGTCATTAAAATCATATTAGCCCTTCAACAGTTCAATCCTGTGTAATTCTTGCTCTTCTTGATGTTGGGTTAGTAATCATCATGAATACACTTGTTTTTTATTAGAGTACTGGCAGTTTTTGCTTAGTCCAGTGGCAGGATCTTCAAAGTTATCAGAAACCTTTATTCAAGATTACTTGTTAGGGTCTTCTCCATGAATTTCCCTGAAGGCGCAACACTTTAGGGTTTGCAAAATGCTTTTAGAAAATAGCAGCAGAATAAAGCAATTTATGGCATATGTCAAGATATATGAGATTTTTTGGAACCTCATATAATTTTGGAGCACATATTAATAAAGCATCCTACAAATATAAGGCAAAGTAAGTTAAACACTAGAAGCTTCTGCCAAAATGGCTAAATAGGAATGGCTCCAGTATGCAGTTCCCACCCAACAAAAGCGATTCAGAAGGCAAGTGATCTCTGCATTTCCAACTGAAGTACCAGGTTAATTTCATTGGGACTGTTTAGACAGTAGGTGCATCCCAAGAAGGGCAAACCAAAGCAGTGTGGGGCATCACCTCACCTGGGAAATGAAAGAGGCCAGAGAACTCCTTCTCCTAGCCAAGAGAAGCCGTTGGGGATGTTTCCCAACACTCTGGCACTCTGGATCAGATACTGTGCTTTTCCCATTGTCTTCACACCCAAAGACCAGGCGATTCCCTCCAGTGCCTACACCACCAGTGCCCCAAGTTTCCAGCACAAAACTGGGTGGCTGTTTTAGCTGCAGCAGTTTTTTTCTCATACCCGGTGGCACCTGGAACACCAGCAAGACAGAACCACTCATTCTCCTGAAAAAGGGGGCTGAAGCCAGGGAGCCAAGTGATCTGACTCAGCAGGTCCACCCCCACGAAGACCAGCAAGCTAAAATCCACTGGCTTGAAATCCTCAAAGCCAGCACAGCAGCCTAAGCTTGACCTGGAACATTTGAGCTCTGTAGGAAGAGGAGCATCCACCATTGCTCAGGCTCTGGTAAGCAGTTTTAACCTCACCTGTGTTAACAAAGTCACTGGGAAGTTTACACAGCAACTGGGTAGAGCACACAGCAGCTCTGCAATGCCTCTGCAGGCAGACTGTCAGCTAGACTCACTTCTTGCTGGGCAAGTCATCTCTGAAAAAAGGCAGCAGCCCATCAAGGACTTATAAATAAACCCCCAACTTCCTGAGACAGAGCACCTGGGAAAAGGAGCAGTTGTGGGTTCTGCTTCAGCAGACCTAAATGTTCCTGCCTGGCAGCTCAGAATGGAGCAACAAATCTCCCAGCACAGTGTGTGAGCTCTGATAAGGGACAGACTGCCTCCTCAAGTGGCTTCCTGACTCCCATGTATCCTCACTAGGAGACATCTCATACAGGAGAGTTCAGGCTAACATCTGGCAGGTACCCTTCTGGGACAAGGCTACCAGAGGAAGGAACATGAAGCAGTCTTTGCTGTTCTGCAGCCCCCTTGGGTGATTCCCAGGCAAACAGGATCTGGAGTGGACCTCCAGCAAACTCCAGCAGACCTGCAGCAGAGGGTCCTGACTGTTAGAGGGAAAATTAACAAACAAAAAGAAATAGCTTTAACATCAACAGAAAGGACATCCACTCAGAGACCCAATCCAAAAGTCACCAACTACAAAGACCAAAGGTAGATAAATTCATGAAGATGGAAAGAAATCAGCACAAAAAGGCTGAAATTGTCAAAAACTAGAATACCTCTTCTCCTCCAAGGGATCACAACTCCTCGCCAGCAAGGGAACAAGGCTGGATGAAGAATGAGTTTGATGGATTGACAGAAAAAGGTTTCAGAAAGTGAGTAATAACAAATTTCTCTGAGCTAAAGGAGCATGTTCTAACCCAATGCAAGGAAACTAAGAACCTTGAAAAAAGGTTAGACAAAATGCTAACTAGAATGATCATCATACAGAAGAACATAAACAACTTGATGGAGCTAAAAAACACAGCACAAACTAAGCTTCATAAGCACAGGAGAAATAAAATCCTTTATGGAAAAGCAAATGCTGAGAGATCTGCTACTACCAGGCCTGCCTTACAACAGCTCCTGAGGGAAGCAGTAAACATGGAAAGGAACAACCAGTACCAGCCACCACAAAAACATACCAAATTGTAAAGACCATTGACACTATGAAGAAACCGCATAGACTAACGGGCAAAACAACCAGCTAGCATCAAAATGGCAGAATCAAATTCACACATAACAGTATTAACCTTAAATGTAAATAGGATAAATGCCCCAATCAAAAGACACAGACTGGCAAATTGGATAAACAGTCCAGACCCATCAGTGTGCTCTATTCAGGAGATCCATCTCACAAGGAAAGACACACATAGGCTCAAAATAAAGGGATGGAGAAAGATTTACCAAGCAAATGGAGAGGAAAAAAAAAAGCAAAGGCTACAATCCTAGTCTCTGATAAAACAGACTTTAAACCAAAAAGATCAAAAGAGACAAAGAAGGGTATTACATAATGGTAAAAGGATCAATGCAACAAGAAAATGTAATGATCCTAAATATATATGCATCCAATACAGGAGCATCCAGATACAAAAGCAAGTTCTTAACGGCCTATGAAGAGACTTATACTCCCAGATGATAACAGTGGGAGACTTTAACACTCCACTGTCAATATTAGACGGATCAATGAGACAGAAAATTAACAAGGATATTCAGGACTTGAATTCAGATCTGGACCAAACAGACCTAATAGATATCTACAGAACTCTCCATCCCAAATCCACAGAATATACATACTTCTCAGTACCACATTGTACTTATTCTAAAATTGACCACATAATTGGAAATAAAACACTCCTCAGCAAATGCAAAAGAATGGAAATCATAACAAACAGTCTCTCAGACCACAGTGCTATCAAATTAGAACTCAGGATTAAGAAACTCACTCAAGGCCGGGCGCGGTGGCTCAAGCCTGTAATCCCAGCACTTTGGGAGGCCGAAGCGGGTGGATCACGAGGTCGAGAGATCGAGACCATCCTGGTCCACATGGTGAAACCCCGTCTCTACTAAAAATACAAAAAATTAGCTGGGCATGGTGGCTCGTGCCTGTAATCCCAGCTACTGAGGAGGCTGAGTCAGGGGAATTGCCTGAACCCAGGAGGCGGAGGTTGCAGTGAGCCGAGATCGCGCCATTGCACTCCAGCCTGGGTAACAAGAGCGAAACTCCGTCTCAAAAAAAAAAAAAAAAAAAAAGGAAACTCACTCAAAACCAAACAACTACATAGAAACTGAACAACCTGCTCCTGAATGACTACTGGCTAAATAATGAAATGAAGGCAGAAATAAAGATGTTCTTCAAAAGAAAGATGTTCTTCAGAACAAAGACGCAATGTAATGGAATCTCTGGGACACATTTAAAGCATTGTCTTGAGGGAAATTTATAGCAGTAAATGCCCGTAAGAGAAGTGAGGAAACATCTGAAATAGACACCCTAGAAACATGATTAAAAAACTAGAGGAGAAAGATCAAAAGAAATTCAAAAGCTAGCAGAAGACAAGAAATAACTAAGATCAGAGCAGAACTGAATGAGATGGAGACACAAAAAATTCCTTCAAAATATCAATAAATCCAGGAGCTGGTTTTTTGGAAAAGATAAACAAAACAGAGAGACCACTAGCCAGACTAATAAGAAAGAAAACAGAGAAGAATCAAATAGATGCAATAAAAAATGAGAAAGGGGATATCACTACTGATCCCATGGAAATGCAAAGTACCATCAGAGATTACTATAAACAACTCTATGCAAATAAACCAGTAAATCTAGAAGAGATGGATAAATTCCTGGATACTTACACCCTTCCAAGACTAAACCAGGGATACGTTGAATCCCTGAATAGACCAATAACAAGGTCTGAAATTGAGGCAGCCATTAATAGTCTACCAACCAAAAACAGTCCAGGACCAGAAGGGTTTACAGCTGAATTCTACCAGAGGTACAAAGAGGAACTGGTACCGTTTCTTCTAAAACTATTCCAAACAATACAAAAAGAGGGAATCCTCCCTAACTCATTTTATAAGACCAACAGCATCCTGATAACAAAACCTGGCAGAGACACAACTAAAAAAGAAAATTTAAGGCCATTATCCATGATGAACATAGATGCAAAAATTCTCAGTAAAATACTGGCAAACCTAATACAACAGCACAACAAAAAGTTTATCCATCACAATCAAGTTGGCTTCATCAACGGGAGGCAAGGCCGCTTCAACATACACAAATCTATATATGTAATCAATCACATAAACAGAACCAAAGACAAAAACCACATGATTATCTCAATAGATGTAGAGAAGACCTTTGACAAAATTCAACAGCCCTTTATGCTAAAAACTCAATAAACTAGGTATCAATGGAAAGTATCTCAAAATAATAAAAGCTATTTATGACAAACCCATAGCCAATATCATACTGAATAGGCAAAAACAGTTTGAAAACTGGCACAAGACAAGGATGCCCTCTCTCACCACTCCTACTCAACATAGTATTAGAAGTTCTGGTCAGGGCAATCAGGCAAGAAAAAGAAATAAACGGTATTTAATTAGGAAAAAAAGGAAGTCAAATTGTCTCTATTTGCAGACGACATGATTGTATATTTAGAAGACCCCATCGTCATAGCCCAGAATCTCCTTAAGCTGATAAGCAACTTCAGCAAAGTCTCAGGATACAAAACCAAAGTGCAAAAATCACAAGCATTCCTATGCACCAATAACAGACAAACAGAGAGCCAAATCATGAGTGAACTCCCAACCAAAATTGCTACAAAGAGAATAAAATACCTAGGAATACAACTAACAAGGAATGTGAAGGAACTCTTCAAGGAGAACTACAAACCAATGCTTAAGGAAATAAGAGAGGACACAAACAGATGGAAAAACATTCCATGCTCATGGTTAGGTAGAATCAATATTGTGAAAATGGCCATACTGCCCAAAGTAATTTATAGATTCAATGCTATCCCCATCAAGCTACCACTGACTTTCTTCACAGAATTGGAAAAAAACCACCTTAAACTTCATATGGAACCATAAAAGAGCCAACATAGCCAAGATAATCTTAAGCCAAAAAAAAAAAAAAAAAAAAAAAAAAAAAAGCTGGCGGCATGACACTACCTGACTTCAAACTATACCACAAGGCTACCATAATCAAAATGGCATGGTAGGGCAGCAACACGCACAGGTGGCGGCGGGGCATCCTGTTGCTGCTGCGCCCCATCCCCCCACAGCCAGCCAGTTCCTGCAGTCCCCACCATGGGCCTCACTCTGTCCACACTCTTTTCACGGATCTTCGGAAAGAAGCAGATGCAGATTCTCATGGTTGGCTTGGATGCAGCTGGCAAGGCCACAATCCTGTACAAACTGAAGTTGGGGGGAGATTGTCACCACCATCCCAACCATAGGCTTCAATGTAGAAACAGTGGAATATAAGAACATTTGTTTCACAGTCTGGGACGTGAGAGGCCAGGACAAGATTTGGCCTCTGTGGTGGCACTACTTCCAGAACACTCAGGGCCTCATCTTTGTGATGGACAGTAATGACCGGGAGCGGGTCCAAGAATCTGCTGATGAACTCCAGAAGATGCTGCAGGAGGATGAGCTGCGGGATGCGGTGCGACTGGTGTTTGCCAATAAGCAGGACATGCCCAATGCCATGCCCACGAGTGAGCTGACTGACAAGCTGGGGCTACAGCACTTGTGCAGCCACACATGGTATGTCCAGGCCACCTGTGCCACCCAAGGCACAGGTCTGTACGATGGTCTGGACTGGCTGTCCCACAAGTTGTCAAAGCGCTAACCAGCTAGGGGCAGGCCCCTGATGCCTGGAAGCTCCTGTGTGCATCCCCGGGATGACCAGACTCCCGGACTCCTCAGGCAGGGCCCTTTCCTCCCACTCTTCCTCCCCTACAGCCACAGGCCTCTGCTTCTGCTCCTGCCTGCATGTTCTGTCTGTTTTTGGAGCCTGGAGCCTTGCTCTCTGGGCACAGAGGGGTCCACTCTTCTGCCTGCTGGGACTTCTGGAAGGGGCTTCCTGGCCAAGGCCCCCTCTTCCAGAGGAGGAGCAGGGATCTGGGTTTCCTTTTATTTCTGTATGGGTGTACCCTTGGGGCCAGGTTGTGGGGGAAGGTGAGGGCTCCAGGTGGTGCTATAATGTGGCACTGGATATTGAGTAATAAATTTGCTGTGATTTGTAAAAAACAAAAACAAACAAACAAAAAAAAACGGCATAGTACTGGTACCAAAACAAAGATATAGACCAGTGGACCAGAATATAAGCCTCAGAAATAACACCACACATCCACAACCATCTGATCTATGACAAACCTGACAAAAACAAGCAATGGGAAAAGGATTCCATGTTTAATAAATGGTGCTGGGAAAACTGGCTAGCCATATGCAGAAAGCTAAAGCAGGATCCTTCCTTACACCTTATATAAAACTTAACTCCAGATGGATTAAAGATTTAAACATAAGACCTAACACCATAAAAACCCTAAAAGAAAACCTAGGCAGTATCATTCAGGACATAGGCATGGGCAAGGACTTCATGACTAACACACCAAAAGCAATGGCAATAAAAGTCAACATTGATAAATGGGATCTAATTAAACTAAAGAGCTTCTGCACAGCAAAAGAAACTTTCATTAGAGTGAACCGGAAACTAATAGAATGGGGGAAAAAATTGCAATCTACCCATCTGACAAAGGGCTAATAACATCCAGCATCTACAAAGAACTTAAACAAATTTACAAAAAAACAAAAACAAAAACAAAACTCACCAAAAAGAGGGCGAAGGATATGAACAGACACTTTTCAAAGAACACATTTATGCAGCAAACAAACATGAAAAAAAGCTCATCATCACTGTCATTAAAGAAATGCAAATCAAAACCACATTGAGATACCTTCTCACGCCAGTTCGAACAGCGATCTTAAAAAAATGAGACAACAGATTCTGGAGAGGATGCGGAGAAATAGGAACACTTTTACACTGCTGGTGGGAGTGTAAATTAATTCAACCATTGTCGAAGACAGTGTGGCTATTCCTCAGTGATCTAGAACTAGAAATACCATTTGACCCAGCAATCCCATTACTTGGTATATACCCAAAGGATTATAAATCACTCTATTATAAAGATACATGCACATGTATGTTTATTGTGGCACTGTTCACGATAGCAAAGACTTGGAACATATATACCTATGCAACAAACCTGCATGTTCTGCACATGTACCCCAGAACTTAAAGTATAATAAAAATATACATAAAAAACTTATTTGTGTTGCCCATTAAAAAAAAATTAAACACCATTTATTTTTTATTTTTATTTTTAGAAACAAAGTCTTGCTCTGCAACCTATGCCTTTCAGGTTCAAGCAATTCTTCCATCTCAGCCTTTCGAGCAGCTGAGATGACAGGCATGTGCCACCACATCTAATTTTAATATTTTTACTAAAGATGAGGTTTCACCATGTTGGCCAGGCTGGTCTCAAACTCCTAACCTCAGGTGATACACTTACCTTGGCCTACCAAAGTGCTGGGGTTACAGGCATGAGCTACCATGCCCAGCCTAGACACCAATTCTTATTTGACAATATTTCCTGTATGATTTTAACGTACCAAATTAGCATAATATGTTTCTCTTGGCCTTTCCTGGGCCCTAATTTTTTTGGTTTTTTTTTTTTTTTTTTTTTTTTAGATGAAGTCTCAGCCAGGCTGGAATGCAGTGGCATGATCTCAGCTCACTGCAACCTCCACCTCCTGGATTCAAGCAATTCTCCTGCCTCAGCTTCGCAAGTAGCTAGGATTACAGGTGCCTGCCACACCACCAGGCTAATTTTTATATTTTTAGTACAGACAGGGTTTCACCATGCTGGCCAGGCTGGTCTCCAACTCTTGACTTCAGGTGATCCACCTGCCTCGGCCTCCCAAAGTGCTGTGATTACAGGCATGAGCCACTGCACCCAGCATTTAAGCTTTTTAAAAAGGAGCCTGAATGTGTTACAGGAAGGTAAAAAATGGATGCCAAAGTAACACAAAATCATAGGAATTTCCCATAGCATTTTATAACGAAACTAATTTCATTTAGATAGGAACCTTCAAACTGAATCTCCATTTCCAACTGGACAAATAAGCTCAGGGTGGAGCCCACTAAGCAGGGCCAAGAAGGCACTTGCAGTTTCCAGGCCCTAAGAAGGCAAAACACTTAGATTTTCCAAAATCAGGGATTCCATTTTAAACAGAATCCTTGGTCCCCCAAAAGAGGGAAACACCATGGGATGGGACAGAGCAATGCTTCCACAGTGCACCTTACAGCAACTACACTCCCCTGAGGCTGAGTGACCTATCACCAATCAGCCCATTCTCCATAGGAGTCTTATCTCTCAGTGACAAGTGTTTCCATGGCTTCTAGGTGTCCAAACCATGTTTTTCTTATTTAAACACATAAAGTGAATAGCTCCCTACAGTATTAACCACTCATTGCAAACACCGTCAGCCATCTCCAAAACTTCAGCCCTTACCAGGGTCTTGTCAACCACTAGACACCCATGGGTCCTGTTCTCTCATAGTACAAAATAATTCCCAGTAAAATAATTATAATTCCTGATATCCCCCAAAGCTACAGGGATCTGGAACTCAATGCAAAAGAGAGCAGAACTTTACACTTGAGAAAAACCTTCTTATAACTCGGGATTCTACAAGGAAAGCAGAGGACTCCCAGAAGGGAATGTGTGATGTCTTTTTCTGTGTTCTTCAAAGGGTTGCAGGGCTGCTAAAAGTCTCTAGATTTCCGCATGTGGTATCAAAAACAGCAAAGGGAAGGAGAAGCAGAAGTAGATGGAAATGGAAGAACAAGTCTTACAGGAGCCAGACTGAGGAGTTCTTAAGGTTTATAAAAGGCAAAAGTCATGCCGACATCAAACCAGAGGGGCCAAATATGTGATATAAAAAAGGTGGAGGGTGTTTTAATTGACTGAAAAAAAAATTCCCAGAAACAGGATTCAAAACAGAAATAAGCAGATAGGCCTTCCCCCCACCCCCCATGACCCTCACCACCACTGCAAAATAGATGATAGCCTGAATCTCAGCTTTTAATTAAGCTGGCTTCTGACCATAGAGCTCCTTTAAAAAGATCTTTTTTCTAATTATAATTCCTCCTGAAGCCATTTTACATTAACTTCTGCTGCTAGCTGGGCTGTCACAGTGCAGTATTGCTCGCTACCCTTCCTTACCACAATGTGATAAATGGCTCTCCACTACCAATTCCTCTAAACCCACCGGCATTTTCAGGGAGTCCCCATAACTCATGAGATGGTCCACAAGTGTCTGAAAAGTGAGCCACAACACTGCACATAGAAGTGACTGCCACTCTAAGGTTTTCCCCACCCATTTCTTGGTCCCTCAACTGAGATTGCCAAGTATTCCATCATGAGCAGATCTATACAAACCTACCCCCAAAAGCTGAAAGGCTGAAGAAAGAGGCTAACAAATCCAGTTTCTCAGAAATAAACATTTAATAGGAATTTACAAAGAGAAAAAGTGATGTTTTGGGTGGCCTGGAAAGAGTGGATCTCCACACCTGTCCTCCAGAAAGTATCATTTATGTAGTAAGATTTTTTGGTAAAACATCTCAGACATGCTTGCAAAATTCATGACTGCTAGGGAATTTAGGTAAGCATCTTTATTAGGGGTTATCTGTGCCACAGACATTGTGTAAAGACCTTGGTGCAGGACACCTTGGTATGCAGGAGTCAACCATTGGTTATGGCAATTTTGCTTCAAGATGACACCACTCTTGCCATGCAACAGACTGTTTTCCTAAAGTATAAGACATATATCTCCGGATACTATGAGTGATCCTTAGTCCCTGCTTACATGGATCTTCCTGTCTATCTAAACTTGCTAAGGATTCTTTCACGCTCCTGCTAAAAATGGTCCTAGAGAGAGCTTAATAGATATTAAGTCTCAGCTTTGGAAGTGGTGTCCCTAGGGAAAGTCTTCAGTGATGAAATTACATGTGATACATATTTCCCCTTTTTCAAATTTGTATTTTCTAGAATTATGTTGATTTTAAAATTAAAATATGTAAATTGGACAAGCCACATTTGAAATCTGGGCTATAACCCTCTCAGGGGCTTCTGTATAGCATGTGATTACAAAAGCTCAGTGCTGCAGTCTTTGGTGGACCCCAGCTCCTGCATGAGCTGAGGAGGGATCAGACACGACAGTTGCAGACTGGCAGCCACCAGAGGGCAGGGTCGGGGTGGGCACCAGTTCTCACTTGTTCACTAATTTAAGCCTGTTACAGGACCACAGGTTTGTATGCTGGCTGCACAGTAACAGACCAATTACACTGAGACAGCAGAGACGCAGCAGATAGTTTAATTATTGCCAGACACCAAGTGAGGAGACGGGAGGAGACCCTCAAATCCATCTGGGGTTTTGAAGGGGACCATAAAGGGTGAGGGGCTGGAAAATCTGGGTACTTGATTGGCCAGGGCAAAGGGGATGAAGTCATCAGGATGTGGAAACTGCATTCTTTGGTGTGGTCAGGGTCCTTCAGACCAGCTGAGTCAGTAGTCTGATCATTATACAGGACCTGAAGGCATATCTCAAAGGGAAAGCTTAACGCTTCATAACATTCAAGTTGTTATCTATAGATGAGTTATAGGCAACTATAATCAAGGGTCTATGTGATTATAGGACAACAGGCACGAAATGACTACATGAAAGCATGTCACAGAGTAGGCTGACCTAATGATTAATGCTGAATGTGCTGCGAGATTTGTTTTTTTTTTTGTTTTGTTTTTTTTTTGAGACGGAGTTTCGCTCTTGTTACCCAGGCTGGAGTGCAATGGCACGATCTCGGCTCACCGCAACCTCCGCCTCCTGGGTTCAGGCAATTCTCCTGCCTCAGCCTCCTGAGTAGCTGGGATTACAGGCACGCGCCACCATGCCCAGTTAATTTTTTGTATTTTTAGTAGAGACGGGGTTTCACCATGTTGACCAGGTTGGTCTCGATCTCTCGACCTTGTGATCCACCCGCCTCGGCCTCCTAAAGTGCTGGGATTACAGGCTTGAGCCACCGCGCCCGGCTGAGATTTGTTTATTTCATTTCTCCCCTCTCTTATTTCCTGATTAATTTGATGAAGTTTATAAGGGCAGTTTCAAGCCCATTTACAAATACCATTCTGAGACATATGAAGCAGCTAGGGTAATGAGTGCATGGCAGGAGTCACATGCCACTGCTGTGAGAAAGGGATGGACATTTTAAAGTGGAAGATTTGGGGTTTCAGTGCTCAGCCAGCCAGTCCCAGCAGACAGAATGGGTGTCTTTTCTCTCCATCTTCCCCTTCTTTTTCCTTTCTCTTCCTTCTCTCTCCAATTTCTCTGTTCTGTCATCATGACAGCCCAGTATTTTGTAAGTAATTATAATATTAAGCAATTAGCTAAATAATTTAGGGTCTTTTGAGAAAAAAAATTAGTCTACCAAGATTTTTATTTTTTTTATTTTTTTTTATTTTTTTGTGAGATGGAGTCTCACTGCGTCGCCAGGCTGAAGTGCAATGGCATGATCTCGGCTCACCACAACCTCTGCCTCCTGGATGCAAGTGATTCTCCTGCCTCACCATCCCGAATAGCTGGGACTACAGGCATGTGCCACTGTGCCCTGCTCACTTTTGTTTTTGTTTTGTTTTGTTTTGTTTGTTTTTGAGATGGAGTTTCGCTCTTGTTACCCAGGCTGGAGTGCAATGGCGTGATCTCGGCTCACTGCAACCTCCACCTCCTGGGTTCAGGCAATTCTCCTGCCTCAGCCTCCTGAGTAGCTGGGATTACAGGCACGTGCCACCATGCCCAGCTAATTTTTTGTATTTTTTTTTGGTAGAGATGGGGTTTCACCATGTTGACCAGGATGTCTCGATCTCTCGACCTCGTGATCCACCCGTCTCGGCCTCCCAAAGTGCTGGGATTACAGGCTTGAGCCACCGCGCCCGGCCAGCCACTTTTGTATTTTTAATAGAGATGGGGTTTCACCATGTTGGCCAAAATGGTCTTGATCTCTTGAACTCCTGATTTGCCCGCCTTGGCCTCCCAAAGAGCCACTGCACCCAGCTCCAAGATTAAAAAAAAAGAAAGAAAGAAACAAGGGAGAATGCTGGGAAGATGGCCGCCTAAGAACAGCTCAGGACTTCAGCTCCCAGGGAAAGCGCAGAGGGTGAGTGGACGCCGCATTTCCAGATGAATTTTTATTGCCCACAGACCAGGAGATACCCAGGCAGAGGGGTCGCCAGCGCTGCTGTTCCGGCCGGTGCAGCTGTTTTGGCCCCCACGGGGCTGATTTGGCCCGCGCGGCTGCTGTGACCATGCCCTGTTGCAGCGGTTCTCCATACAAAAGCCACTGGTCTGGGAGCCGTCTTAGCTGGCAATCGGACGATCGGAACCCTGAGACAGCAGAGTTGCCCATTGATCTGAAATAGCAAGCCAGGCCAGGAGATTCCTAGGCAAAAAAAAAAAAAAAAAAAACCACCAGGAGCCGGTGCCGCAGTTTGAGCCAACTCAGTGAGTCGCAGCACGGGACATCCCGGCGCCTTTTCAACAAGCGACTGGAACGCGGGGTCGTTCAACTTAAAAAATATAAAAAGAGACTCTGAGTCAGGGAGCCAGGTGATCAGGCTCAGTTGGTCCCACCCCCCACCCCCAGAACAAGGAAAAGAAAAACAGTGATTGAAAATGCCCTGGGTTGAGTGTTTCACAGCAAGTACAGCTGAACCCGGGACAGTCTGGCTCAGTGGGGGAGGGGCGTCCGCCATTACTGAGACTCTACACCACTATGGAGGCAGGCCGCCATCGCTGAGGCAACCCGCCATTGCCGAGGCAACCTGCCACAACAGAGAGAGTCCACCATAACAGAGGCGGGGCCACCGTTGCCGAGACAGTTCTAAATGCACCTATATAAACAGGACTGCAGGGAAGAGCACAGGGCAGCTGGGCGGAGCCCACAGCAGCTCAGCAAAGCCTCTGCAGGCAGACAGTGGCCAGGTGGGCTGATAGCTGGGCGGGGCAGACCTGAAATTGAAAACAAGTGCAGCAGCACAACGGAAACTCATAAAGCACCAACTCCCCGGGACAGAGCACCTGGGAATAAAAAGTGGTTTATGAGTACAGCTGCAGCAGACCTAAACGTACCTGCCCAGCAGCTCTGAATGAACAACGGAGCTCACAGCTCAGGAATTAAGCCCCAATAAAAGATAGCCTGTCTCCTCAAGTAGCTCCCTGACCCCCATAGATCCAAAGACTCACCTCATAAAGGAGAGAACGGACTGACAGTTTGCGAGCATCCTTCAGGGACAAAGATAGCGGAAGAGGAAATTGGTAGCAACCCTTACTGTTCTGCAGCTGCTGCAGGTGATCCCCAGGCAAGCAGGGCCCAGGGAGGACCTCAGCAGTCCTACAGCAAAGGGGCCAGCTGTTAGAAGGAACGCTTAAAAAAAAAAAAAAAGTAACTTCAGCATCCACGAACTAGAAGCTCACTCAGAGACCCAATCTGAAAGACAGTAACTACAAAGACAACAGGTGGATAAACCCACAAAAATGGGAAGAAACCAGCGCAAAAAGGATGAAAACTCCCGAAACCAGAACACTTCTCCTCCTAAAAGGGATCACAACTCCTCACCAGCAAGGGAACAAGACCGGATGGAGAAGGAGGGTGATGAAACGACAGAATCAGACTTCAGAAGGTAGGTAGTAAGAAACTACAGCGAGCTAAAAGAACATGTTCTAACCCAACGCAAAGAAATCAGGAACCTTGAAAAAAGATTGGACGAAATGCTAACGAGAATGGACAGCATAGAGAGGAATATAAGTGAATTGATGGAGCTGAAAAACACAGCACGAGAACTTCGTGAAGCATGCACAAGCTTCAACAGCCGAATTGACCAAGCAGAAGAAAGGATATCAGAGGTCGAAGATCAACTCAATGAAATAAAAAGAGAAGGCAAGAACAGAGAAAAAAACGCAAAAAGGAATGAACAAAATCTTCAAGAAATGTGGGACTATGTGAAAAGACCTAATCTACATTTGATAGGTGTACCTGAATGTGATGAAGAGAATGAATCCAAGCTGGAAAATACTCTTCAGGGTATTATCCAGGAAAACTTCCCCAACCTAGCAACGCAGGCCAATATTCAAATCCAGGACATAGAGAGAACACCACAAAGATATTCCTCAAGAAGAGCAACCCCAAGGCACATAATCGTCAGATTCACCAGGGTTGAACTGAAAGAGAAAATGCTAAGGGCAGCCAGAGAGAAAGGTCGGGTTACCCACAAAGGGAAGCCCATTAGACTCACGGCAGATCTCTCAGCAGAAACCCTACAAGCCAGAAGAGATTGGGGGCCAATATTCAACATCCTGAAAGAAAAGAACTTTCAACCCAGAATATCCTACCCAGCCAAACTAAGCTTCATAAGTGAAGGAAAAATAAAATCCTTTGCAAACTAGCAAGTACTCAGATATTTCATCACCACCAAACCTGCTCTACAAGAACTCCTGAAAGAGGCTCTACGCATATAAAGGGACAACCAGTACCAGCCACTCCAAAAACATACCAAATGGTAAAAAAGCATCAACACAATCAAGAATCTGCATCAATCCCAGCACTTTGGGAGGCCGAGGCGGGTGGGTCACAAGGTCAAGAGATCGAGACCATCCTGGTCAACATGGTGAAACCCCGTCTCTACTAAAAATACAAAACATTAGCTGGGCATGGTGGTGCGTGCCTGTAATCCTAGCTACTCCGGAGGCTGAGGCAGGAGAATTGCCTGAACCCGGGAGGCGGAGGTTGTGGTGAGCCGAGATCTCGCCATTGCACTCCAGCCTGGGTAACAATAGCAAAACTCCATCTAAAAAAAAAAAAAAAAAAAAAAAAAAAAAAAAAAAAAAGGCCAA
Organism: Saimiri boliviensis; assembly: GCF_048565385.1. Classification (NCBI taxonomy): domain Eukaryota; kingdom Metazoa; phylum Chordata; class Mammalia; order Primates; family Cebidae; genus Saimiri; species Saimiri boliviensis. The sequence continues at coordinate 92,533,763 of NC_133463.1, read as the reverse complement.
AACTCATCAGTGTGCTGTATCCAGGAAACCCATCTTACATGCAAGGATACGCAAAGGCTAAAAATAAAGGTATGGAGGAAGATCTACCAAGCAAATGGAGAGCAAAAAAAAGCAGGAGTTGCAATTCTCATCTCTGATAAAATAGACTTTAAAGCAACAAAGATCAAAAGAGACAAAGAAGGACATTACATAATGGTAAAAGGATCACTGCAACAAGAAGAGCTAACGATCCTAAATATATACGCACCTAATACAGGAGCACCCAGATACATAAGGCAAGTTCTTAATGACTTACAAAGAGACTTAGACTCCCACACAGTAATAGTGGGAGACTTTAACACCCCATTGTCAATATTAGACAGATCAACCAGACAGAAAATCGACAAGGATATCCAGAACCTGAACTCAGACCTGGAACAAGCAAACCTAGTAGACATTTACAGAACTCTCCACCCCAAATCCACAGAATATACATTCTTCTCAGCACCACATCACACCTACTCTAAAATCGACCACATAATTGGCAATAAATCACTCCTCAGCAAATTGAAAAGAATGGAAATCATAACAAACAGTCTCTCAGACCACAGTGCAATTAAGTTAGAACTCAGAATGCAGAAACTAACTTAGAACTGCACAGCGTCATGGAAACTGAACAACTTGCTCTTGAATGTTGACTGGATAAACATTGAAATGAAGGCAGAAATAAAGATGTTCTTCAAAACCAACGAGAACGAAGACACAACATATCAGAATCTCTGGGACACATTTAAAGCAGTCTCTAGAGGAAAACATATAGCAATGAGTGTCCACATGAGAAGAAAGGAGAGATCTAAAATTGTCACCCTAACATCAAAATTGAAAGAGCTAGAGGATCAAGATCAAAAAAAACTCAAAACCTAGCAGAAGACAGGAAATAACCAAGATCAGAGCAGAAATGAAGGAAATAGAGACATAAAAAACTCTTCAAAAAAATCAATAAATCCAGGAGCTGATTTTTCGAAAAGATCAACAAAATAGACAGACCACTAGCCAGATTAATAAAAAAGAAAAGTGAGAATAACCAAATTGATGCAATAAAAAACGATAAAGGGGATATCAACACAGATTCCACAGAAATCCAAACCATCATCAGAGATTATAACAAACAACTCTATACACATAAACTAGTAAACCTGGAAGAAATTGACAAATTCCTGGACACCTGCATCCTCCAAAGCCTAAACCAGTAAGAAGCTGAAACCCTGAATAGACCAAAAACAAGGTGTGAAGTCGAGGCAGCAATTAAGAGCCTACCACCCAAAAAAAGCCCAGGTCCAGATGGGTTCACAGCTGCATTCTACCAGACATACAAAGAGGAGCTGCTACCATTCCTTCTGAAACTATTCCAGACAATCCAAAAAGAGGGAATCCTTCCCAAATCATTTCATGAGACAAACATCATCCTGATACCAAAACCCAGCAGAGACTCAACAAGAAAAGAAAACTTCAGGCCAATATCCATGATGAACATAGATGCAAAAATCTTCAATAAAATACTGGCAAGCCGATTGCAACAGCACATCAAAAAGCTTATCCATCCTGATCAAGTAGGCTTCAGGGGGATGCAAGGCTGGTTCAACATATGCAAGTCCATAAACGTAATTCACCACATAAACAGAACCAAAGACAAAAACCACATGATTATCTCAATTGATGCAGAGAAGGCCTTTGACAAAATTCAACAGCCCATTATGCTAAAAACCCTCAATAAACTAGGTATTGACGGAATGTATCTCAAAATAATAAAAGCTATTTATGACAAACCAACAGCCAATATCATACTGAACGGACAAAAACTGGAAGCATTCCCTTTGAAATCTGGCACTAGACAAGGATGCCCTCTCTCACCACTCCTATTCAATATAGTACTGGAAGTTCTAGCCAGAGCAATCAGGCAAGAAAAGGAAATAAAGGGTATTCAAATCGGAAAGGAGGAAATCAAATTGTCTCTATTTGCAGATGACATGATTGTATATCTAGAAGACCCCATCGTCTCAGCCCAAAATCTCCTGAAACTGATAAACAACTTCAGCAAAGTCTCAGGATACAAAATCAACATGCAAAAATCACAACCATTCCTATACACCAGGAACAAACGTAAAGAGAGCCAAATCAAGAACGAACTGCCATTCACAATTGCCACAAAGAGAATAAAATACCTAGGAATACAACTAACAAGGAACGTAAACGACCTCTTCAAGGAGAACTACAAGCCACTGCTCGACAAAATAAGAGAGGACACAAACAGATGGAGAAACATTCCATGTTCATGGTTAGGAAGGATCAACATCGTGAAAATGGCCATACTGCCCAAAGTAATTTACAAAGTCAACGCTATTCCCATCAAGCTACCAATGACCTTCTTCACAGAACCGGAAAAAACCACCTTAAACTTCATATGGAACCAAAAGAGAGCCCGCATAGCCAAGTCAATTCTAGGCAAAAAGAACAAAGCAGGAGGCATCACACTACCGGACTTCTAACTATACTACAAGGCTACAGTCATTAAAACAGCATGATACTGGTACCAAAACAGAGATATAGACCAATGGAACAGAACAGAGGCCTCAGAGGAAATACAACATATCTACAACCATCCGATCTTCAACAAACCTGACAAAAACAATCAATGGGGAAAGGATCCCCTGTTTAATAAATGGTGTTGGGAAAACTGGCTAGCCATGTGCAGAAAGCAGAAACAGGACCCCTTCCTGACACCTTACACCAAAATTAACTCCAGATGCATTAAAGACTTAAACATCAGACCTAACACCATAAAAACCCTAGAAGAAAATCTAGGCAAAACCATTCAAGACATAGGCGTAGGCAAGGACTTCATGACCAAAATGCCAAAAGCATTGTCAACAAAAGCCAAAATAGACAAATGGGACCTAATCAAACTCCACAGCTTCTGCACGGCAAAGTAAACAGTCATTAGAGTGAATCGGCAACCAACAGAATGGGAAAAAATGTTTGCAGTCTACCCATCTGACAAGGGGCTGATATCCAGAATTTACAAAGAACTAAAACAGATCTACAAGAAAAAAACAAACAAGCCCATTCAAAAATGGGCAAAGGATATGAACAGATACTTTACAAAAGAAGACATACAGGAGGCCAACAAACATATGAAAAAATGCTCATCATCACTGGTCATTAGAGAAATGCAAATCAAAACCACATTGAGATACCATCTCACGCCAGTTAGAATGGCGATCATTAAAAAATCTGGAGACAACAGATGCTGGAGAGGATGTGGAGAAATAGGAACACTTTGACACTGTTGGTGGGAGTGTAAATTAATTCAACCATTGTGGAAGACAGTGTGGCAATTCCTCAAGGACCTAAAAATAGAAATCCCATTTGACCCAGCAATCCCATTACTGGGTATATATCCAAAGGATTATAAATCATTCTACTATAAGGACATATGCACACGAATGTTCACTGCAGCACTGTTTACAATAGCAAAGCCCTGGAACCAACCCAAATGCCCATCGACGATAGACTGGATAGGGAAAATGTGGTACATATACACCATGGAATATTACGCAGCCATCAAAAACTATGAGTTTGCGTCCTTTGTAGGGACATGGATGAACCTGGAAACCATCATTCTCAGCAAACTGACACAAGAGCAGAAAATCAAACACTGCATATTCTCACTCACAGGCAGGTGTTGAACAATGAGAACACATGGACACAAGGAGGGGAGCACTACACACTGGGGTCCATTGGGGGGAAATGGGGGAGGGACGGGGAGGTGGGGAGGTGGGAAGAGGTAGCATGGGGAGAAATGACAGATACAGGTGAGGGGAAGGAAGGCAGCAAACCACACTGCCATGTGTGTACCTATGCAACAATCTTGCATGTTCTTCACATGTACCCCCAAACCCAATATGCAATTTAAAAAAAAAGAAAAAGAAAAAGAAAAAAAGGGCTTTCCTATCATCTTCCACACACCCCAGTCCCCACCAAACAGAGGTATCCCAGGCTCATGGAGTCAGTAAATATACGACCTAGGTTTTCTCCATCACATGGAGTTGGCATTTGTTCCCTGAGAAACACTTCTGAGGACATCACCAAAGTCAAAGGGCAGAAACAAATTGTGGTTGACAAATTTCTTTTCAAGACTATTTCTCTTTGGAAACGTGATGACGTGCTGACATTAAAATTCCCTAGGCTGTGGATGAAGCACCCCAACACATGTCAAGTCTAGTTGGATGCTGGGCAGCGCCAGGGACCAGGAAGAGCTGGTCACTTACTTGTCCTAGGCAGCACCTTCCCGTGGCCCCTGCGGTCCACTGCTCCCATCAGTGTGGCCTATCCTGTGCCTCAGCTGCAGTGGGTCTCCTGGTGGCCATCTCCCAATGGCACTGAGGTGAGGCAAAGGGTGGACTCATGGGAACAAATGGAGTCAGAAGGGATCAAACACAGTAAGGAATGCACAGTCTCCTCTCCACACAGCAGTGATCATATCAGATGCAAGTCAGATCATCCTCCTCTGCTCAGAACCCTCCAGGATCTCCCCATTTCACACAGAGCAAAAGCCAAAGTTTTTGCTATCCTAGCACCTCTCACCTCCCCATTCTCTCCCTCATTCACTCTATTCCTAGACATGCTACCCTGAAACAATCCAGGTCTCAGGCCCAGTATCTCACCAACTGTTCTCTCTACCTGATACATGAATATCCTTTTATTTTCATTTGACACTCTCATGTGCTTTGAGTCACTGGTCAAATGCCACCTCAGTGAAACCTTCCCTGATTGTCCGCATTGAAAACCAGACCCGTCCTGAGCCCCACATGGACCCCAGTCCCTCTCTGCTTTAGTTTTGCTTTCCAGTAACCATGACCATTAGGTCAGTTTCTCTTCCACTGGCACATAAACTCCACAGGGCAGGCACTTACGCCTGTGTTGTTCCTGCTGTATCCTTGCACCTTGGTGCCTCATGCCTGGCATATAGAAAGCATTCAACAAGTATTTACTGGAAAAAATAAGTAATCAAATCCAGGCTAGAAAGGGAGAAACAGGAGGCCAGAGAAGGGCCTGACTGAGGAGGCATGTGTCAGCAGACTGGCCCACATGATATTTAAAGTCTGGACAGGTGAGTTAGGAGGGTAACAGGGCCATGCTGCTGTTGAAATTCCAAGTGTTGCCTTGGGAAAGGGCACTGTGGTGGAGACGACAGTGAGAACTGGGGAGCATGTGGGTAGCCAACATCCTGTGGGTGGAGTGCCACCCTCTGAAGTGAGCACAGGCTCAAGCTTGTGGCACTGACCTTCCCATCCTCAAGTCAATACTTCCACACTTTCTTCTCTTTTCAAACTTCTTACAACCTCTCCCTCCCCATTTGCAACTGATGACTTTGCCTCCTGCATCCTTAAAAACATGGATGTCAAAAACTATCCCACCAAACCTACAAACTGACTATATTTGCCCCACTTTTCTCCTTTCTTCTTGGTGCAATGCAGGCGGTGTCTGTCTATCCAAGACCAACCCCTCAACTTCTGGGGGATCTTTGTACATTCTCCCTCCCTCTCAGCTCCTCCAGCCCCCACCACTTCTGCTCCCCTTGACTGTGCAGACCCTCCAGTCACCCTCACATCAGCCATCCAGCATCTGTCCCTCTGTTCCACCAAGATGGGCCCTGGCAGGACCACAGCCATTCCCTGAAGCCAAGTCTCAACGCCCTCCTCCTCAGTGTTTGATGCGATAGCTTCTCTCCTGGTTATCTCTGTCTCTTCCCTTCAGGTGCCTTTGTTGCTTCTCTTCCTCCACCTGAATGTTCAAAGCTGGGGAATCTTAGGCCTCTGTCCTGAGTCCTCTAATTATCTTCCCAGGGTAACGCTTGCTTTCCCAAAGATGCGTAACTCATTTTTTTAAAATGCTGATAACGCCCAAATTTCATCTCTATCCCAAATCTGTCGTTAAGCTCCAAATTCATAGTTAACTGAAATCTCAATTTCTCTTTTATTTCACAGACACCTCAAGCTTAGCATGCCCACAAGAGAAATCTTGATTTCCACACACTGGCACTGGCCTGTGGGCCAAGATCCACACCCTGCTGTCCTAGAGAGGTGACTGAATTGGGTTACCTGCCTGAGGCTGGCCCTGTCAGATTTTCTCCAAGAGGCCATGAATTGAGGACACAGCAACTTTCACAGATTGGTTCTGTCCCTAGACATGTGAGGACAAGTGAACTTGGGAGCAGACTGTGGGGCAGCCATTTTCTTGCTACATCTGAAGAAAAAAGAATGAAATGGATATGGGGGAACCAAGAGCTTGCAGTTGTTCCTGACGGCACTCACTTCCTGTTCCCTGTGACAAGAAATACCCTTCTAACTCATGCTAGGTGAGTGGATATCTTCATTTGCTACCAAACAAACATTAAGACACCTGCTACTTGCATGTGTCTTTTGCTGGGTGAACTTTGAGATAATTTGGACTAGTTCACAAATGCTTCCTATTTGGATTTTGACTGAGGATGTACTGAAATCAGAGATCAATTTAGAAAAAATTTTGATCTTCATGATATTGAGTCTAAATGAACAAGAAAGACTTCAGTATTTATTCATGTTTCTCTTTTCCTAATGTCACTCTGAAGAATTTTACAGTTTAAAAAGGGAGCTCACTCACCTACAAAAAAAGAAATCAACAAGGATATGGGAAACCACTGATACAAACACAATAGAAACAAATACAACTAATTGTTACACATGAATAACACAGCCACCATGAAAGAGGGAAAAAAAAAAAAAAAGAGAGAAAACCAAGACTCAAGTATCTTTTTTCTGCAGCTTCAAATCAAAGTGCAAAAGCCAGTGGACAGATATTGAACAATCAATACGTTGTTGTTACACAGTGGTTATGGACTAGCAATTCTGAAACTACTTTTAATATATTCCAAGATTAATAAAATCTATTATTGAGGATAATAGGGACCAAATTTTTGTTTTGAAAAAAGGGGTGCTGGGGGGCTACAAGTATGGAAAAAGAGAAGGATAGATTCAACTCTGTTATTAGACTGGAACTGATAGATTGAACTCTGTGGCATTGGACTGGAATTGATAGATTGAACCCTGTGGTATTGAACTGGAACTGATAGATTGAACTCTGTGGTACTGGATTGGAACTGATAGATTAAACCCTGTGGTATTGAACTGGAACTGATAGAATGAACTCTGTGGTACTGGACTGGAATTGATAGACTAAGTCCTGTGGTACTGAAATGGAACTGGTGGCACTGGAATAAATTAATGGTTTTAAATGCACTGATGGCTACGGAAATTGATACAAGATAGTGTGTTTAAACAGATACACTTACATTTATTTCCTAGCTCTGCTGAGAGAGCCCAGAAGCAGTGACACCCTCATGACAGTGAGCACACCTAACACCCAGATCTTGTTCTGTAAAAACTATTCTCCACAGAAAGGCACCAGGGCTCCTGGGAAAAGAACTTATTGGACAGCTGGGGCTTTACTGTGGGGAAGTCTGGCAGTCACAATCTTAACCAAGAAATAAAGATTACATCACCTGATATGGACCACAAAAACCATCACGGATCTCCTGATATGACACACCAAGGACAAATCTCTTATGTGGTTCCTGGCAAAATCATCAGGAAGCACTGGACAAACCCAAGGTGAAGGACAGTCTACAAAATAATTGACTCATGCTCTTCAAATATGGCAATATTTATCTTTGAAAGACAGACTGGATGGGCACGGTGGCTCACACCTGAAATCCCAGCAATGTGGGAGGCCCCAGTGGGAGAATCACTTGAGGTCAAGAGTTCAAGACCAGCCTGGACAACTTGGTGAAATCCTGTCTCTACTGAAAATATGCCCCCACCTAAAAAAAAATTAGCCAGACATGGTGGCACATGCCTGTGGTCTCAGCTACTTGGGAGGCTGAGGCATGAGAATAGCTTGAACTCAAGAGGTGGAGGTTGCAGCAAGCCAAGATCATGCCACTGCATTCCAGTCTGGGCAACAGAACAAGACTCTGTCCCAAAGTAAAAAAGACTGAAGAAGTACTCCAGATAGAAGGACATGACAACCACATATGTGTGATAGCTGATTGGATCCTCAGCCAGGAAAATTTAAAAAAAGAAATCCTATAAAGGGCATTACCAGGACAACTGGCAAAACATTAATAAGGTTTATAGATTATAGCATGTCATCATTCATTTTCCTGGCCAAGCACAATGGTTCATGTCTATAATCCCAGCACTTTGGTTGGATCACTTGAAGCCAGGAGTTTCAGACCAGCCTGGGGAACACAGGAAGACCCCATCTTTACAAAAAACAAAACTAACTAGCCAGGAAAGGTGACACACACCTGCAGTCCCAACTATTCAGGAGGCTGAGGTGGGAGGACTGCTTGAGCCCAGGTGGTTGAGGATGCAGTGTTGTGATTGCACCACTGCATTCCAGCCTGCATGACAGAGGAAGTCTCTGCCTCAAAAAAACCCAATTCATTTTCCAACTAATATTATGGTCATGAAAGAGAACATCCTTGTTCTTAGGAAGCACATGCTGATGTATTTAGGGGTAAAGCGCATCACATCCGCAACTCAGTCTCAGGGCAAAAATGTCTGTATCTACAGGGAGGGAGAATAAGAAAATGATACAGCAAACGTTACAAAATGCTAACTGGGGAATTTGACCGAAGAGATTTGAGTGTTCTTTGTGGTACTCATAATAGTTTTGTGTGTGAAATTATTTAAAAATGTAAAAACTACAAAAAATGTGGCTTATAGTGAACATATATCACTTATGACTATTGAAAGTCTCATAAAACTTCCTCAAGTTTTAGGAGCTGTCTACAGCCTTTCCAACAAAGCCATCATCTAAACTTCCTGGCCTCCCTTGCTGCTAGTGGTGAACGAGAATTGATTCAGGTGCTCAGATCTGTCTGGACAACTCTGAAGTCAAAGCAGAGTTAAATAGAAAAATTAGACTTCTGTCTGCTCACCTAGGTCACAGCAAAGCAGTGGGATTCCTAAATAGTCAGCGTTTCCCTTGGCAGGGGAGTTCCATGGAATGGTTCTGTATTCCTTCCTGGAAGCTTGGACCCCAGTCTACTTCTTCAGCTCTCTTAGTGCTTCTGTAAGATAACAATTTTCAGTTAATGTTAACAATGCCTAGCACAGAGTGCCAAGGACTGGGTACAGTTTAAAATACTTTGCACATACCGTTTCATTCAATCTTCACAAAACTCTTAACTGTAGGAAGAGTTTTGTGGTCAACACTTAGGTCTTGTATCTCTCCAGAGGACATACTGTGTGCTTGGGAGTGGCAAGGCAGATGGATGCTCTGTGGCTGTGGAAACTGTGCAGGAATCACCCACCTGCACACAGGCAACCACTCCACAGTATAGTCCCGTGGTCCCAAAACATATTTCAACTCCTGCAAGAATTCCAAGTCTCTGAGAAAATCCAGCTCTGATAGTCAACTTAGGTCACAGGGAGCATTCCAAAGCACAGTCAGCAAACCTTCCTATAAAGAACCAGAAAGTAAATACTTTGGCTTTGTGCACCATTTGCAATCACAACTGCTTGATTATGTGGTGCAAAAGCTGCCACAGCTATCTGTAAACAAATGGGTATATTGTGTTCCAACAAAACTTGGTCAGGGCTTGGTTTTTCATGAAACTATCTCCTGACACCCCCAGACCAGCTGTATAGTATTGAGGGGACCTCTCAGTATCCAGGCTTTCTCCTTGTTCAGGGGACTGGAGCACAGCTCTGAGAACTAAGGATGAGGGTGGGTGAGCTGGGCCCTCAGGGCAGGGCACTGAGTAGGTAGAAACAACAGCCTGGAAGCTTACAGGCATGAAAATGAAGTGCATGGAGAGAGCTTCCTCTGTAGCCAAGAAACTAGAAGCTGAAACAGCCATGCAGCAGCCCAGAATGGGAGATGGGGGCCTGAGTCCCAGCAGACCAGAGAGAGGAGAAAGCTGACCTCAGACTGCAGATACGCATAAAGAAAATTGGGGCAGTGGGCGAGCCTTGGGTTCAAGTCTTGGAACCAAAGGGACAAAGGAGGACAAAGAATTGGTGGTGATGAGTAGGTACCACTTCTGGGGAGGATGACAGAGCAATCATACCTGAAAAAACTCTTGACTTATATAAACAAAATATAAATTACAGCCAGTGACAAAGAATTTACCCCACCAAACTAATTACCAAACAAAAAAACTACTATGGTTATCTCAAACCAAATGTCACTTTATTTTTTTTTTTTGGTAACTTGATTACAATAATAAACTCTGTTGATGAATATGCAGCCTCCATAATCTTCTCCCTCATAACAAATGTGCAGCCTGTTCACAAGCTGTTAACAACCAAACCAAACCCAAGACGTCACAAGAGGCAGGAGCAGTGACAGTGAGAAGGCAGCCTGTAAAGGATGTTTCAAAGGAGGGTCCTAGGCCATGTGGCCACAAGTGGGGCAGTGGGGCAGTGAGCTAGGTCCAGGTTTTAGGTCTGGGAAGTGGCAGAGCCTCAGACAATGGCCAGACAGGAGTTGTAGAGGAAACTATTCTCAGTTTCACTCCTACCAGCCCAACAGGCTACTCCCTGGTGTGAATCAACTGGTGTTTAATCAACTTTGATCGCTGGCTGAAGGCTTTCCCACAAGCAGCACAGTCATAGGGCTTCACCCCAGTATGAATCCTCTGGTGCTGGATGAGGACGGAACGCTGACTGAAAGCTTTCCCACAGTCACTGCATTTGTAGGGGCGCTCGCCAGTGTGGATAATTTGATGCTGAATGAGGTGTGAGCTCTGGCTGAAGCCCTTACCACATTCAACACAGGTGTAGGGTTTTTCCCCAGTATGAACTTTCTGGTGGTGAATGAGATTTGAGCTTCGGTTGAAGGCTTTACCACACTGGTTACATTCGTGGGGCTTCAGCCCATTATGAATTCTCTGATGCTGAATGAGGGTTGAGCTCTGGCTGAAGGTTTTTCCACATTCAGTACATTCATAGGGTTTCTCTCCGGTGTGGACTCGCTGGTGAAGAATGAGATTGGAGCTACGACCAAAGGTCTTCCCACATTCATGGCACTCATAGGGTTTGTCACCTGTGTGCACGCCCTGGTGCTGAATGAGGGCTGAGCTGTGGCTGAAGGCCTTCCCACAGACACTGCATCTGTATGGCTTCTCTCCCGTGTGAATTATCTGGTGCTTTCGGAGAACTGAGCTATAACTAAAGGCTTTTCCACATACATTACACACATGAGGCTTTTCTCCAGTGTGAATTCTCCGATGCTGAATAAGGCTGGAGCTCTGACTAAATGCTTTCCCACAGTCGCTGCACTTATAGGGTTTCTCTCCAGTGTGAACCCTGTGGTGCTTAATGAGGTTTGAGACCCGACTGAAGGGCTTGCCACAATCATTACACTCATAAGGCTTCTCTCCAGTGTGGACCCTCTGGTGCTTCCTCAGGTGTGCGCTCTGGCTGAAGGCTTTCCCACACTCACCACACTCAAAAGGCTTCTCACCTGTGTGAGTCCTGTGGTGTTTGATGAGGTTTGAGCTTCGCCTGAAGGCCTTCCCACACTCACTGCATACATACGGCTTCTCCCCAGAATGGATTCTTTGATGTTGGATGAGGTTTGAGCTCCGCCTAAAAGCCTTCCCACATTCATTGCATTCGTAGGGCTTCTCACTCATGTGAGACTTTTGGTGCTTCTTAAGGCTTGAGTTCTGGCTGAAAGCTTTTCCACATTCATTACACATATAAGGCCTCTCACTGCTGTGGTGACTCTGATGCCCAGAAAAGTCTGAGTGCCCATGGAAGGCTTTCCCACACTCGCTGCACCGGTAGGCTTTCTCACTCATGTGAGATTGATGATGGTTTTTAAGAACTGAGTTCTGGCTGAAGGTTTTCCCACAATCATCACACATAAAGGAAGTCTCCCCAGTGTGGGCTATTTGACGCTCAATAAGGTCAGGATTTCCTCTGAAGGTTTTCCCACACTCATTACATATGAGTGGACTTTCAGCTGTGGGAAGCCCCTCATGACCGGTTAGATCCACACTGTGCTGGAAGCTCTGGTCATCCATGCCGTATGGATGTGGCCTCTCTTCTGTAGGGATTTCCTGACATGCCATGAAGTTTGGGCTCAGACTGAAGCGACTGTCAAAACCATTATAGTCCAGATCTTTCTCCCCAAAGGGGCCCCTAAGGAGCCCCATGGTCACTGGTGTGAAGTCCCCCTCCTGGGAGAGCGACTGCAGCATCCTGCCTTCAGGGACTCCCCAGTCTCTTTCTGCTACATCATCACATAGATCTCCAAGCTCGGGCACCTGGGAAACATCACCAGCATAGTTTTCTGGTATTTCTGCCTGTGATTCCAAATCTTCACAAATGTCTTCCTTGTGAAGAAACTCCTTGTCTTCGGTCCTGCTGTCACAATCTGAAACAATAAATATAATGTCATTTGAAGGCAGTGCTGCAGCAGAAGCAGGAACTCAGACAGCCAGACTTGCACCCAATAACTCTGGAGGAGGCAAGGGGTGCACGGGACCACCAGGGTAGCAGTCCAGATCAGAGGGCATCAGGGAGGGGAGGGAGGAGCGCTGGGTGACAAGGCTGCATGGGGGCTGTAGATGAGTGAGAGCTCTTGATGACCTGCTCTCCCCAGGACTTCACATCTCAGCAAATGTTCCTGCAGTCTGCCTTCTGGCTCAGGCCAAAATCCTGGGCGTCCCTTGACTCCCCTCTTCCTTGACACCCACAGCAAGCCACTGGCAAGACCTGTCAGCTCTACCTTGGAATGAAGCTCAAATCCAGGGCTTCTCACCTCTCCCACCTATACCAGAAAAACATCTGACACCACTCTTTACATATTTTACCCTTTGTTCTTTCCACACTGCCAGGTGTGAGCCTTATCACCTACCTCCAGTTCTCTCAGTGCATGCTAATGGCATTCAGCTTGGTCTTAGGAGTCACTAGTGTGGAGAGAGACCCTGTTGCACACAGAGAAACATAGCTGGCTCTCAGGGCATGGCAGGTTGAGTTGCATGGAGGCATCACTCAACCACTCCTGTGTGGAATGTCAGATTCCATCCTACTCAACAGAGGTCCCTTTAGAGACTGCTATGTCCTGTGAAAGCCACCTGTACCTTCGAAAACCTGCAATCCTGATTGGTTTGCTAGGCGGCTTTTGGCCTAGTAACAATGTGCATCATCTTTCTGCAGGCAGAAATGCACGCAACGCTCCGTGACTGCCAGAAAAGGCTTCAGCACCACTCTTTCCCGTCTTCACACCTGCAGAACAAAGAAACCCTCATGTACCTGTGTCCCTTACTCATATGAAGATGTACAGTCTCTCATTCGAACTGACATCCCAGGCCACACTGCCACCTGAATGCTGAGCAGCTTCCCTGGCCTCCAACCTCCCCTCTGCCCACAGCCTGGTGACATCAGACCCAGCAACATCATGCACTCAAACATCCTGTCAGTGCCTCTTGGGCCTGTGTGTGACCCAGGCCCTCCCACACCCCACCTCCACCTCTGCTCCTGCTATACTCTGAGCAGGGAAGATGTGTCCACCTTTGGGTCTGTCCTGCCCAGAGCACTCTCCACATGGCCCTCGGGCTGCCTGCTTCCCTTCCACAGGCTTTGCTGGAGAGCCCTTCCATGATCATAAATGCCAGCACCCTACCCAGTTTACTCGCTACCATCCTGGCTATCTCTCGCAGCCTGGATCACTCCCTGATACAGGACTGCATCCCCAAAAATGGAAGCCCTCTGGTCTAGCTGCAGTCAGTAGTGCTGACTGGGTGGTGAAGGATGCCCTCGGATGCCCCTCCCACCCAACTCCTGGGGCCCATCCTGCTCCCTCACTGCCTCTCCCCGTCTGGGACTTCCAGAATCTGCCATAAAAGCATTCCATTCCTGCCTCCAGTCTGAATTGTCTGTTCCCAAGGAGCTGTGGTGTCAATGCAGATCCAATCTGGCCACTGGGCCAGCCCTCGCCATGACCCTCCTACTACCTGCCCCTCTGCCCACTGCTTTCTTGGTGACACTTCATGCTGGGCCACTTGACACCTGTGGCTCAGACACACTGTGTTGTGCTGCTTTCAGCCAGGATACCCTCTTGTAGCTGCCTGTTTCCTGGAGTCTGGGACCAGGCCTCTCCTCTCCTGCCAAGCTGCCCTACATGCCAACACACAGATGCAGGTATCTCTCTTTACCACCCTGCTGCCTCTTGGCAGGCCTGCTGCTATACATTTCACATGGGCTGTAGGAGCCCTCCCTGTGTCCCCCACCAGCTTCAGCTCTCCGTGTCAGAAACCCAAGCCCTGGCTCCAGGGGGTGTCTGGGAAGTGTGGCATCTAAATGCTGCTGGGCTCCCAGGAGCAATGAGGGATGGGGGCTGCTGGGACAGGTGAGGTCTGAACAGAAGTCTTCAGCCCTGACAGGGATGTCCTAGGACTCACTGTCCCATCATCCACTGCCCCTGCCAAACCCTGACCTAGGAGACCCTTGTCCTCTTCTGGCTGTGTGGAGAAGTGACGCAAGGAAGGATGAAGAAGGATGTGCCAACAACACAGACAACAGTCAGAAAGGCATTTCTGTGAAGGGTCAGAGAGGAGCTGTGTTAGGCATTATGGCTATATGTTCTTTGTCATATGGTCTTGTTTTTAAAACCCTTGAAAAACACCACAAAACCATTCTTAGCTTGCAGGATGTAAAAAGCAGCCCACTAGCTGGATTTCGTGACCTCCAACTGAGATGAGATGTCACTGGTGCGGACCAGGAGACAGTGACCATGAGGAACTGGTTTTCTAGCCCAAGCCACTGTTTAGATAGATAAAAGTATTTTATAGAGACAGGAACTAAAGATGAATTCTGTAGGTAAAATGGTGAGAGATCACTTTTTGGATGGACTAAATTCAATGTAATTCTGTGTAATATAAGAACTGTGGGGAAAAAATGAGTTCCTCTACGGAAAGGAAATAGAAAATAAAAACTATTATTTTCCTGTAAGAAAATCTTTTTTAAAAGTCAGTAAAATTTGAGCTTAAAGGTGAAGGAAAAGACTTGAAAGCAAATACAGTTGCTCGCACTATACAGACACCCAATTGGAGAAAAGGACAAGGACTCTGGGCCCTTCTAGAATGAAACACACCAGCAGAGGAAACATCCTTATGATTAAAGACTTGCAATGAGTGACTTCCAGGTTTGTGAAACAGCTTAGAAAATTACTCAGGTCCTAAACCATGCTTGTGTGAATGCTGTGTGTGACTGTGACGCATCCACGGTTGCATCACAACTTCCCTCAGTGCCTTGGCTGGGCTGTCTGTTGAACAAACCCCAGAGGCACCTCACACTCAGGTCAGGGGGGCTCCTTAGTTCTACATCTCCTACAGCAAGTTGTTTTCATTTGACTTAAAAATTTGCTGGGGGGAAATTCACATAACATAAAATCACTCTAAAATGAGCAATCCACTGGCATTTAGTACATCTATAATGTTATGCAACCACTACCTCTATTTTCAAAGCATTCCCGTAACTCGAAAGGAAAACTTCTTACCCATGAAGCAGTTTATCCCCATCTACCACTCCCTCCAGCTCCTGGCAACCATCAATCTGGATTTGGTCTCTACAAATTTACCTATTATGGATATTTCATATAAATGGAATTATATAGGATGTGACCTATTGTGTCTGGCTTCTTTCACTTGGCATGTTTTGGAGATTCATCCATGTGTAGCATGTACAGTATTCCCTTTTCATGGATAAATTATACTCATTTGTATGTAGATACCACAATTTATCATTCATCCATTGATGGACATTTGGGCTGTTCGTACCTTTTGGCTATCATGAATACTGCTGCTGTGAACATGATACACATGTACTTGTTTGAGTACATGTCTTCAATTCTTTTGAGTATATACCGAGAAGTGGTACTATGTTCAAACTTTTGAGGAACCACCAAATTATTTTTCAGAGTAGTTGTGCCATTTAACATTCCTGGCAGCAATGTATGAGGATCTCAATTTCTCCACATCCTCTTGAACATCTTTTACCTTTTGGTTTTTTGATTATAGACATCCTCATGAATGTCAAATAGTAATCTCATTATGATTTTGATCTGCATTTCTCTAATGACCAATATTAAACTTTTTTTTTTTTTTTAAGATGGAATCTCATTATTGTTGCCCAAGCTGGAGTGCAATGGTACGATCTCAGCTAACTGCAACCTCCACTTCCCAGGTTCAAGTAATTCTCCTGCCTTAGCCTCCCAAGTAGCTGGGATTACAGGCACCCTCCACCACAACTGGCTAAATTTTGTATATTTAGTAGAGACAGGATTTCACCATGTTAGCCAGGCTGGTCTTGAACTCCTGACCTCAGATGATCTGACTGCCTCAGCCTCCAAAAGTGCTAGGATTATAGGCATGAGCCACAGCACCTGGCCAATGTTAAGCTTATCTTTTCTTTTGCTTCTTAACCATTCATATATTTTCTTTGGAGAAATGTTTATTCAAGTTTATTTATTTATTTATTTATTTGATGGAGTCTTGCTGTTACCTAGGCTGGAGTGCATGGCAGGATCTCAGCTCACTGCAACCTCTGCCTCCCAAGTAGCTGGGATTACAGATGTGTGCTGCCAATCCCAGCTAATTTTGGTGATTTTAGTAGAGACAGGGTTTCACCATGTTGGCCAGGGTGGTCTTAAACTCCTGATTGTAGGTGATCCACCCACCTCAGCCACCCAAAGTGCTGGAATTACAGGTGTGAGCCACCATTCCCAGACCTTTACCTGTTTTTAAATTGGGTAGCTTGTGTTTTGTTGTTGAAATGTAAGACTTTTTTATATATCTTATATACTACACCCTTATCAAAACATAATTTGCAAATTTCCCCCCATTCTGCATGATGTTTTTTCCTTTTTTTTTTTTTTTTTTTTTTTGAGTCAGAGCCTTGCTCTGCAGGACAGACCTCAGCAGGTGCTGATCAATGTCTCAGGTGGTGACCCCAACATAACCAACACCATATTCTAGACATTTTGACAGTTAATATTAAAGTCTTCCGCCGGGCGCGGTGGCTCACGCCTGTAATCCCAGCACTGTGGGAGGCCGAGGCGGGTGGATCACAAGGTCAAGATACCAAGACCATTCTGGTCAACAAGGTGAAACCCCATCTCTACTAAAAATACAAAAATTAGCTGGGCATGGTGGTGCGTGCCTGTAGTCTCAGCTACTCAGGAGGCTGAGGCAGGAGAATTGCTTGAACCCAGGAGGCGGAGGTTGCGGTGAGCCAAGATCGCGCCATTGCACTTCAGCCTGGGTAACATGAGCAAAACTCCGTCTCAAAAAAAAAAAAATTAAAGTCTTCCAATACATGAACACAAGATGCCTTCCATTTATTCGTAATTTTTTAAATTCCTTTCCACAATCTTTTGCAATTTTCAGTGAATAAGTCTTAAGCCTACTGGGACAAATTTAGTCCTAGGTTTTTATTTTTCCTATTGATGTCATTGTATATGGAATTGCTTTCCTAATTTCCTTTTCAGACTGTTCACTGCTGGTATACAGAAACAACTGATTTCGTGTGTTGTTCAGTTACTGCAACTTTGCTGAATTTGTTTATTAGCTCTAGTAGCTTTCTCATGGATTCTTTGGGATTTCATATATATGGAGTTCCATCTTATGGAAATATAATTTTACTTCATTTTCCAACTGGATGCCTTTTATTTATTTATTTATTTATTTATTTATTTATTTATTTATTTTTGAGATGGAGTTTTGCTCTTGTTACCCAGGCTGGAGTGCAATGGCGCAATCTCGGCTCACCACAACCTCCGTCTCCTGGGCTAAGGCAATTCTCCTGCCTCAGCCTCCTGAGTAGCTGGGATTACAGGCACACATCACCATGCTCAGCTAATTTTTTTTGTATGCTTAGTCGAGACGGGGTTTCACCATGTGGACCAGGATGGTCTCGATCTCTTGACCTCGTGATTCACCCGCCTCGGCCTCCCAAAGTGCTGGGATTACAGGCTTGAGCCACCGCGCCCGGCGCCTTTTATTTCTTCTTGACTAATTGCTCTGGTTAGAACTTGCAATAGGAGGTTGCACGGTGGCATGTTTATCTTGTTCCTGACCTTTGGGGAAAAGTTTTGCTCTTCACTACTGTGTATGATGCCATCTTGAGGGTTTTCACAAATGCCCTTTATCATGTTCAGGAGGTCCCCTTCTATTACAAGTTTTATGAATGCTTTTTTAAAAAAAATTACGAAACTGTTAGATTTTGTCTATTTTGTCTGCATAAATTGAGATGATCATAGTTATTCTCCTTCATTCCATTAGCGTGATGAGTTACAATAGCAGGTTTTCTTACGTTGAACCACCCTTATATCCTGGGTTAAATCCCACTTGGTCATGAGGTATAATATCCTTAATATGCTACTGGATTCAGTTTTCTGTTTTTTTGTTGGGAGTTTTACATCTCTAGCCATAAGGGATAATGGTTTGTAATTTTCTTTTCTTGTTGTCAAGAAAGAAATATCTTCATCTGGCTTTGGAATCAGTGTAATGTTGACCTTACAGAGTTAGGAAGTGTTCTCTTCTCCTTTGAAACAGTTTGCAAATGTTTGGTATTAATCCATTAAATGCTGGTAGAAGGCTTGGTATTAATTCATTAAATTTAACTTTAAAGCCCTTGTGGGCCAGGCATGGTGGCTCACACCTCTAATCCCAGCACTTTGGGACTCCAAGGCAGGGGGATCACAAGGTCAAGAGACCGAGACCATCCTGGCCAACATGGTGAAACCCCATCTCTACTAAAAATACAAAAAATCAGCTGGGCGTGGCAGTGTATGCCTGTAATCCCAGCTACTTGGGAGGCTGAGACAGGAGAATTGCTTGAACTCAGGAAGCAGAGGTTGTAGTGAGCTGAGATCTCACCATTGTACTCCAGTCTGGGTGACAAAGTAAGACTCTGCCTTAAAAAATTAAGAAAAGCCATTGTCCTGGACTTTATTTTATTGGGAGTCTTTATTAACTCAATCTCTGTTAGAAATCTGTTCAGATTTTCTACCTATGCTTGAGTCAGTTTTAGGAATTTGTGTTTCTATTGATTTGTCCCTTTCAATTATCTAATTTGTTGGTGTACAACTAGACCCAATATTCTCTTGTTTTACTTTTGTAAGGTTAGTAATGTCCCCACTTTCATTTCTGATTATAGCTATTTGTGCCTTTTTTTAAATCAAAGTTTATCTTTTCACAAAACCAACTTTTGATTTTGTTGATTCAATTGATTTTCTACACTATTTCATTTAACTCTGTTCTAACCCTTATTATTTTCTTCCTTCTGCTAGCTTTGAACTTTATTTGCTCTTCTTTTTATAGTCCTTTAAGATGTAAAGTTAGGCTACTGATTTATATCTTTCTTTCTTCCATTTTTTTTTTTTTTTTTTTTTTTTTTGAGCCAGGGTCTCACTCCCATTGCCCAGGCTGGAATGCAGTGGCATGATTTCAGCTCATTGCAGCCTCTACTTCCTGAGCGTAGGTGATCCTCCTACCTCAGCCTTAGAAGTAGCTAGGACTATGAGCACAAGCCACCATGCCTGGCTAATTTTTTGTATTCTTAGTAGAGACGGGGTCTCAACCATGATGCCCAGGCTGGTCTTGACCTGCTGGGCTCAAGCAAACAACCCACCTCAGCCTCCCAATCACACCTGGCCTCTTTCTTCCTTTTTAACAAAGTGTTTACTGCTATAAATTTCCCTTTTGACACTGCCTTCACTAAATCCCATAAGTTTTAGCATGTTGTGTTTTCATTCATTTGTCTATAGGTATTGTCTAACTGTCTGATTTCTTATTTGCCCACTGGTTTCTTTATTTCCATACATTTGTATACTTTCCAGTTTCCCCACTGTTACTGGTCAGAGAAGGCACTTTGCATAATTTTAATCTTTTTAAATTTATTGAGACTTGTTCTGTGGTCTAACATACAGTTTGTGTTACATGTACACTTGAGAAAAATGTTTATCTTCTTTTCTGAGTTTTTATATACTTCTGTTTTCACCCATTTGGACTACTATAACAAGATACATTAGACTGGGTTATTTATAAACAACAGAAATTTGCTGCTCACAGTTCTGGAGGCTGCAAAATTCAGATCAAAGTGCCAGGATATTCACTGCCTGATGAGATTTGTCCCTCCTAGGTATTGCCTTCCATGTGTACTCACAGGGTAGAAGGGTAAGAAAAGAGGCTAACAAGCTCCCTCAGGCCTCTTATAAGGGCATAATCCCATTCACAGGGCTCTGCTCTCATGACCTAGTAACCTCCCAAAGGCCCCACCTCTTAATAACAATACACTGGGAATTAAATTTCAAGATATAAATGGAGGGGTGGGGGTGGGGCACAAACATTCAGATCATAGCAATGTCCATTAGGTCTAGTTGGTTTACAGTGCTATTCAAGTCCCCTATTTGCTTAATGATCTTCTGTCTAGATGTTCTACCCATTTTTCAAAGTAGAGTACCAAAGTGTCTATTACTATAGAGCTATTTATTTCTCCCTTCCAATCTCTCTCTGTCTGCTTCAGATAGTTTGGAGCCATTTTTTATGTGTATCTGCTTATAACTGCAGTATCTTCTGGATGAATCTACTCTTTTATAAATATATACCACCCTTCTTTGCTGTCTATTTTGTCTAATGTTAGTATAGTCACCCCAGCTCTCTTTTGGTTATTCTCTGCATGGAATACTTTTTCCACCTTTCACTTTAAACTTATTTGTATCTTTTAATCTAAAGCTTCTTGTGGCATACAGTTGGACCATGCTTTCTTATACATTCTGTCAATATTTGCCTTTTGACTGGAGAGTTTACATGTTAAGTAATTAATGAAAAGGATGGACTTCTGCCATTTTGTTGTTTCTGATGTATCTTTTACCTTTTTGTTCCTCAATTCCTCTGCTGCTGTATTCTTGTGTATTACCTTTTTTGTAGTGTACCATTTTAATTCTTGCATTACTTTTTGTGTTCAATTTTAAGATTTTTTTTTCTTAATGGAGTTTTGCTCTGTTATCCAGGCTAGAGTGCAGTGGCACGACCTCGGCTTACTACAACCTCTGCCTCCTGGGTTCCTGTGATTCTCCTGCCTAGCCTCCCAAGTAGCTGGGATTACAGGTGCTCACCACCATTCCCGGCTAATTTTTGTATTTTTAGTAAAGACAGGGTTTTGCCATGTTGGTCAAACTCCTGACCTCAGGTGATCCACCTGCCTTGGCCTCCCAAAGTGCTGGGATTATAGGTGTGAGCCACTGTCCCTGGCCTGTCTGTAAGATATTTTCTTACTGGTTACCACAATGACTGCAATAAATGTTCTAACATCCTAAAACAATTTATACCAATTTAGCCTCAAAAACATAGAATCTCTGCTTCTTTACAGCTGCTACCCCCTTTATGTTGTTGTCATCACTGATTACATCTTTATACATGGTGGGGTAAAACACATAGACTTATAATGCAGACCTTTTATGTATTTGTCCTTTAGATGACGTAGGAAATATGCAATGGCAAAAACCACAATTACTTTTGCACCAACCCAATACAAAGTGGATTTACAAACCAAAAGCAGGGATACTAACTTTTATACTTACCTATGTATTTAGTTACCTTTACTGGAGGTCTTTATATTTGTATGGCTTTGAGTCTAGTGTTCTTTCATTTCAACCTTTGGGACTCCCTTTAGCATTTCTTCTTGTAGGGCAGTCTATTTGTAACAAGCTTCCTCAGCTCTTATCTGTCTGGATATGTTTTAATTTCTCCTTCCTTTTGAAGAATAATTTTGCTAGATAACAGAATTCTTAGTGGACAGGTTTTTTTTTCCGCCTCTTAAGAGTTTAAGCTGTCCCACTGCCTTTTGACTTCCATGAGTTCTGATGAAAAATCGGCTAGAAATATTACTGAGAACCCCTTGTTCAGGATACATCCCTTCTCTCGTCCTGCTTTCAGGATTCCTGGTTTGTCTTTCAACAATTTGATTAGAAAGAGACCTGGTGTGGATCTCTTTAAACTGACTCTAAGGCCAGGCGCGGTGGCTCACGCCTGTAATCCCAGCATTTTGGGAGGCCGAGGCGGGTGAATCACGAGGTCGAGAGATCGAGACCATCCTGGTCAACATGGTGAAACCCCGTCTCTACTAAAAGTACAAAAAATTAGCTGGGCATGGTGGCGTGTGCCTGTAATCCCAGCTACTCAGGAGGCTGAGGCAGGAGAATTGCCTGAACCGAGGAGGCGGAGGTTGCGGTGAGCCGAGATCACGCCATTGCACTCCAGCCTTGGTAACAAGAGCGAAACTCCATCTCAAAAAAGAAAAAAAAAAACCGACTCTATTCAGTTCGTTGAACTTCTCGCATGTGTAGACATGTCTTTCATCACATCTGGAATACTTTCAGCCATTATTTCTTCAAATATTCTTTTCATTCCCTTCTCTACTCTTTTCCTTTTTGAACACCCATACTATGCATGTTGGTCTACTTGATGGTGTCCCATGGTTCATTAACTTCGCTTTTCTTGGATTTTTTCTCTCCTCAAACTTAATGATTTCAATTGTCTTATCTTTAAATTTGTAGATGTATCTGCCTGCTCAAATCTACTGCTGAAACTCTAGCAAAATTTCCACCTCATTTTATTATACTTTTTAGTTCCAGATTTTCTATGTTTCTTTTGCAATTTGTATTTCTTTTTTGATATTTTCATTTGTTCACACATCATTTTCCTGGTTCTTGTAGTTCTCTATGATTTCTTTTAGCTCTCTGAGCATATTTGAGACAGTTGATTTAAAGTTTTTATCTAGTTAAGTCCAATGTCTGTGATTTCTCCAGGACACTTTCTGTCAGTTTACTTTTTTCCTTTGAATGGGACATATTTTCTTGTTTCTTTGTATGCTTCATGATTTTTATTTTGCTAAAAACTGCACATCTGAGTATCAAAATGTGGTACCCCTACCCTAGACTTTGCTATTTTTGAATGCTGAAGACTAGAGTCACAGGTTCATTAAGTTACTTAATCAAACTATTTTTGCAAAGCCTATTCTTTGTCGAGTACAGTCACTGAAGTCTTTTTCTTCAGCTTGTGTTCAACTAGTGTTTTGACAGTTGAATCCTGTCAAACTGTGATTTCTTTGAATGTCAAGGGGAAAATCAAAACACTTCTCCCAGTCTTTGTGGACTGACTGTGTGTTGGGGTACTTTTTAAGCACTGTTTAGAACTCTTTTGAGTTTACTGCCTTTACTTAGCCTAGAGATTAGCCAAATAAGAAAGCTCATGGTCTTAACTGGTCTTTTCTGAGCACACATTCATGCATGGGTATGCATGTGACTGACTTCCTGGATTCACCAGTATAAAAGTGTGTTTTTTGGGTTTTTTTTGTTTGTTTTTATTTTTTTTTTTGAGACAGAGCCTCAGTCCAGTTTCCCAAGCTAGAGTACAGTGGCATGATCTCAGCTCACTGCAACCCCTGCCTACCAGGTTCAAGTGATTCTCATGCCTCAGCCTCCCAAGTAGCTGGGATTACAGGTACGTGTCACCACACCTGGCTAATTTTTGTACTTTACTTTAGTAGAGACAGGGTTTTGCCATGTTGGCCAGGCTGGTCTCAAACTCTTGGCCTCAAGCAATCCGCCCACCTTGGCCTTCCAAAGTGCTGGGATTATAGGCGTGAGCCACCACACCCAGCCTTTCTTAATTTTTTAGTACAGACAGGATTGTGACATGTTATACAGGCTGCTCCTGAACTCCAGGCCTCATACAATCCCCCTGCCTTGGCCTCTCAAAGGGCTTGGATCACAGGTATGAGCCACCACACCCAGTCCAAGGGTGCTTTTGAAATGCCTTTATTTTCACACAAGAAACCCCTCAGCTTTTCTTCCTAGGCTTTAGATGGCTAACTGTATAGGTAACCATAGTACAAAGGCCAGGACTAGAATAGAGTCCTGAGGGGAGGGGGCTGCCACTAGCCTGGTTATTGAACTGGGAAGGGGTCAGGACTATAGGGCAAATCAAAGCACCCCAGAGGCCACAATGTCGTGCCTCTTTGTGTCAAGTGGGGAAAACACAGTTCTGCTCAAGGTGCCAGGGGCCAGGCTAGGTCAACTTCCTTGCTGACATCCAGCCTTGGCTCCTTAAGTTAATGAGTACCCCCTTCACCCTCCCCACCTATGATCACACAGATGCCTCCTAGAGGTAAGCACAGGGCTCCATGGACATCATTTCCTCAGAATAAGGGCACCAGTGGGGAAATGTTCTTAAAGTACCTGGCTGCTGGTAGTGAGTGCAGATAGCTTCTGCCTCAGTATCACCACAGCAGAGGGGAGTACAGACTGCAGATCCAGAGTGGGTCACAGCAGGAGCATCACTCACACAGGTGTGGGCTGCTGGGGTCCAAGGGGATGGTCCTGGAGCTGGGAGCTCCATTTCTGCCTCCTCCTGGCGAGTTCTGAGGCCAGGCATGACTAGGACCTGAAGACCAGAAAGAACACAGGTAAGTACATAGACAGGCTAGCTCCAGGGATTTATCCTTCCATAAGGAAGGGGTCTCTTCCTCTACTCCTATAGCCCAAGACCTGAAAAGGGCCTGGTGCTGTCAGGTCTCAGGGGTTGATGCTATGTTCCCTGATCCTGAACCCAAAAAGAGGGAGTCAGCCATGGAGACACAGACTCACAAGCCAGGGCCACAGGTATAAAGGAACAAGTTGCTGACCCTAAGGCAAGGTGGGCTAATGGGGCCCAGGTCTGCCCTGATAGGAGGGCAGTCCCACAGGGTCTGTATCCTGCTGTGGGCCCACTCTTCGCACTCCATATTGCTGACATTCACAATGCTCTGAAGCTGGGCATGCCAGACCCAACTAGAGCGGGAGAACAGCAGCTCCAAAGGCTGAGCAGCCAGAGGCAGCCTGTGCTGCAGACCCACTTGTAGTCATTATGCATCAATGCCTACCAATCCTAGTGGTCAATTCTGTCTGAGATCCACCATCCTGGCAGCATCCACAGCAGGTGTTCCCATCTTTACTTGCCTGGGACGTTCTCCCAGTGCACCAGCTACTCCCTCCTAGCCTCTCATTCCCCTTTTCATGTTGGCACCCCAGTGTTCACTTCTGTACTGACACCAACTTCCTTGATGATTATGTCCAGCCTTAAGGCATCAACACCCCTGTTAAGACTCACAAACTTAGGCTCATCTCCAGTCCTAACCACTCTCTCTGAGCAGGAGATAAGACACTCCCATGTGGAGGCACGATGGGCTCCTCACACGGACCAAGTTACTGATTCTCCCTACCCCCTGTGTAAATGCACCATACCCTGCCCGGGGGCGCACTGGGAGAACTGACACACCTCGGCCCTTCACTCACATTGTACTGACATTGACTCCTCTGCCCTCATGGGACCAGCTGAGAGTGAGGGTGTGGTCAAGGGGATCTGCAAAGGGGATCTGAAGAAAGGTGCCAGAAGGATGGTGCAGGGAGTCAAAGTGATGGTAGGTGTCACCCAGAGTGGGAAAGAAAGAAGGGCTGGGTAGTGCACCTGGACTCAGATCATCATCAAGGAGGAGTGCACAGCTGGCGGTCTGGGTGAAAAGGTCAGAGGACGAGTGTAGGGACAAAGCTTGAGGGAGAAGGCAAAGAGATATGAACAGAGCTCACAGTGATGGTCACTGTCGACAGATGATAAGTGGGCTTGGCTGCCAGATGAAGGTGAAGCATTGGCCACATTGCTATATCACGAGAGACAAAACAAACAAAACATCTCAGGATTAACCTGGCTGGGTGCTCAGAGGAATGGTGTGAGATGAGATTCAAAGCAGGCAGAGCACTAAGGTGTCTACCACGTGGCAGCAGAAACAGAGCACAGACATGGGGGGTGGGGGTGACAAGGCCCTCGGTGACTGCATCTGCCTGCCCTTACAGTGCAGAGCCCAGTTTCCACGAGGGAAACCTCTCCTCATACAAGGGGAGATGTAATAATCTGCAATATTTAGTTCATTTTATTTAAAAATACTTTAAATTCTCATTGTTTCTGAATGGGGGCATAGTCACACGGCTCAAAATTTAAAAGGCAAAAAAGTATTTATGGTGAAAAACGCCCAAACAGCCACTCAGTTTCCCTTGTTTCTAGTGTACCCTTCCACATTAATCTAGGCTCACACAGCATGTATACACACATGTATACAGAAGGCGCGCGCACACACACACACACACACACACACACACAACGATGCTATTGCTTCACACCTTATTTTTCTCACGTCATTACGTGTGGGATCCTGCCTATCAGCCCACAGAATAAACGCTCCCTCTCCCCCGTGTCCGTACCCCGGGAACTTGGGCTTATGTTACACTATATGCCAAAAGGGGCTCTGCAGAGGGAATTAAGGTTACGGGCGTGAACTACCTTGTGGACCCAATCTAATCAAACGACCCCTTAAAAGCCCGAGAAGGATCTGACGGGTCCTCGTGGAAGGACCGTGGAGAGCTGAGGGCCACTCAGCCAGGCAGCCAACGCTTCCGTGGAGCGACCCCAAGGAAAGAAGATTCGCCCGACAGCCTGAACGAAGTCGGTGGCGGAGTCTGCCGGCCGAAGGCTAAGCCAGCCTGCTCCCGAGGACGCGCAGCGGCGAGAGCCGGCCGCGCTCCCCCAGCAAGCGGCGACAGCACGGGCCCGGGCCGATCCCTCCGCACCTCCCGCTCGGCGGGAGAACGAGTCCAAACTCTCCTCCCTCCCGGGAGTGCCTCCTCCAACGGAGCGCGAGCCCACCCGACGGGGCGGGGACACCTGCGGCCGAGAGAAACCCCCTTTCCCCCAGCTCCGCTCCACGCATCTCCGACTCCGCACGGAAGACCAGGACCCGCGAGCCCACCGTCTCCCACGCCCCGGGAACCACCCCCCGTCACTGCTGCCCCGTCCTCCCGAACTGGAACGCCGCCCGTCCGCGGTCCCGGCTCCCGGACCCTACCGAGGGCCCCCCCTGGAGATCCCTCCCCCGGAGGCCGCCCCCCAGCTCCGACCTCCGGCCCAGGCCGAGCGGCCCCTGCCCCGCCCCCGCCCCACAACCCCACGGCGCGGCTCCGCCCCCGCCCGGGACCCAGTCTCGCCGCCCGCCGCGTACGACCCCTAAGGGGCCCCCAGGCCCCCCCAACCGTTGGGGACGCGCGGTCCCAAGGGTGGAGCGTCACAGAACCGACTCACCTCCTCAAGGGGTCGCGCTTGGAAGAGAGACAGCCCTGCAGCGCGAAGGCGTCTCAGCCGAGGCCGGCGGATGCCCCAGGAAGTCCCGCCTCAACTTCCGGCCCGCGACTCAGTCTATCTGGGACAGCGTAGTCTCTCTAGACAACGGGAGGCCGGGGCGACTCTGTGGTTCAGCCCCAGACCTGTTTCCGCTAATCCTGAGCCCAGAGACCCTTATGTTCCCCTTTATCAGAGTGGACCCGTGCACTGAACAAGGCGACAAATAAAGAAAAGGGAACACTGTTAGAAATGCAGAGATAATGAGCTATACTGTTGTAGTGGGAGATTTTAACACACAGGTCCGCAGAATCTGAACAGATTGTAGCTTGATAAAAACGTAAGGCTACGTGCCTGGAAGAACTGAATCCTTCAATCAATAACTGATTCGATAGATAAATAGAATTCACATTCCTTCAGTAGCTAATACGTTTTCGTGTGACTGTGCATGGATCATTTATAATACAGAAATGAATTGTACACTTGGCCATAAAGAATACAAATAAGGCTGGTTGCAGAAGCCCATGCCTGTGATTCCAGCACTTGGAAGGCCGAGGTGGGCAGATAGCTTGAGGCCAGTAATTTGAGACCAGCCTGGGCAATATAGGGAGACTCCTTCTCTACAAAAAATACAACAGTTAGCCGGGTGTGGTGGTGTGCGCCTGTAGTCCCAGCTACTCAGGAGGCTGAGCTGGGTGAATTGCTTGAGCTTCGGAATATGAGGCTGCAGTGAGCCAGGACCACATCATTGCACTCCAGCCTGGGTGAGAGAGTGAGACCCTGTCTCAAAAAAATAAAACAAACAAACAACAAAAAACACCCACAAATATTTTAACGTTCATTTTGTAGGCAGATTAAACTTTCAAAATCAGGAATACATTTTTAAAAATTCACAACAAACTCTATTGGAATTCAAGAAACACTGTCTAGATAACCTTTTTTTTTTTTTTTTTTTTTTTTTTTGAAGTCCAGGCTGAGGTGCTGTCAGATGGAGATAAGAAACTTATTGGAAACTGGAGCTAAGATCACTCTTGTTGTGCTTTAGCAAGGAGATCGGTGGCATTTTGGCCCTGCCCTAGAGATCTGTAGAACTTTGAGCTTGAGAGAGATTATTTAGGGCATCTGGCAGAAAAAATTTCTTGTGGGTGGGAGACTCCATAAGTGCCAAGGCAAGAGTCAGAAGCCTCAGCCTATTTTCATGTAAATAATGAAAATAACTAGAGATATAGCCATAGTAGTTATTCATAGGTGATCTTAGTTATTCACAGGTGATTTAGTTATTCATAGGTGATCTTAGTAACTCACAGGTAACCATTAAGATACATACATACATACATACACTCAGCATAATATTTTACTAATGCTTCTCAGGTTGCTAAGTGTGAACCCACGGTGACATTTTGAAAGAAGTGACCCTAAGGCAAGATGGGATGCTTTAAGCCCTCTGTCATGCCTGTGTAAGGACTACTGGAGAGCACGTTGGCAGTGTGGCAGCACCAGCGATGGGAAAGTGCCCGCTGTTGAGACAGCTGTGGAAGGAGACATCCAAGATGTCTCCCTCCCTGGAGGAGTTAGGAGAAAACTCTACTCCCCCAAGCTCCTGTGGCAGAAATCCGGGGGCTTGTCTCTATGTGATGCTGTGCTTCAGTGGTCACATTCCATGTCCACTTTCATGTTCTGCTTCTGCACCTGCTTCCTCCTTTTCTTAGAAGATATAATCAGTAAAAGTAATGTAAATCTAAATGTCTTTGTTCTTTCTTGGCAAGTATGGAAAAAGCACTGACACATTATGCTTCTTACCTCATCTTGGCTACTTGAAAGTACTGGGCCCTCATGTGATGTATTTGACTCTGTCACTGACCACCAATGTCTCACACTACCTACCCTGCCCCCAGCTTTGTACTCAATAAAAAGGTGTGTGGACACTGCCATACTGCACTTTGGTTGGCAGTGGATCCCTGGGCCCAAACTCTTTTTCTCTCGATCTCTGTGTCTTGTGTCTTTATTTCCACAGTTTATCTTCTCCACACCAGTAGAGGGGCTCACAGGATCCTGTAGGGCTGGACCCTACAATTTCTAAGCAACAAAGTATTCAAGATGTGACATACCTTTTTCTGAAAGTGTACAGTCATATGTATTCACAAAGAGATGGCCTGAAATTGGAACTTATGTTTATTTTTTTTTTTAATTTTTTATTTCCACAGGTTTTTTAGGGAACTGGTGGTATTTGGTTACATGAGTAAGTTCTTTAGTGGTGATCTGTGAGATTTTGATGCACCCATCATCTGGGCAGTATACACTGATCCCAATTTGTAGTATTTTACCTTCATGCCCTTCCCACCCTTTTTCCTGGGGTCCCAAAAGTCCATTGTATCCTTATGCCTTTGCTTCTTCATAGCTTAGCTACTTTTTATGAGTGAGAACATACGATGCTTGACTTTCCATTCCTGAGATACTTTACTTAGAATATTAGTCTCCAGTCCCATCCAGGTTGCTGTGAATGCCATTAATTTATTCCTTTTTATGGCTGAGTAATATTCCATCATATATTTTATATATATATGTATAT
This sequence comes from Saimiri boliviensis, assembly GCF_048565385.1. Lineage (NCBI taxonomy): Eukaryota > Metazoa > Chordata > Mammalia > Primates > Cebidae > Saimiri > Saimiri boliviensis. The sequence goes on along the minus strand of NC_133463.1, from coordinate 92,503,890 downwards.
ATATGCATATATATATCATCCATATAACATATATATGATGAAATACTACTCTCTCCATATGTATATATATGTATACACACAGACACACACACACACATACATATATATATACACACATACATACATATATATGCCACAGCTTATTTATCCACTCGTTGATTGATGGGCATTTGGGCTGGTTCCACATTTTTGCAATTGCAAATTGCGCTGCTATAAACATGCATGTGCAAGTATCTTTTTTGTGTAATGACTTCTTTTCCTCTGGGTAGATACCCAGTAGTGAGATTTCTAGATTAAATGGTAGTTCTTGGTAGTTCTACTTTTAGTTCTTTAAGGATTCTCCACACTGTTTTCCATAGTGGTTTTACTAGTTTACATTCCCACCAGCAGCATGGAAGTGTTCCCTTTTCACTGCATTGATGTCAACATCTATTTATTATTATGGCCATTCTTGCAGGAATAAGTGATACTGCATTGTGGTTTTGATTTGCATTTCCCTGATCATTAGTGATGTTAAGCATTTTTTCATGTGTTTGTTGACCATTTGTATATCTTGTTTTGAGAATTGTCTGTTCGTGTCCTTAGTCCACTTTTTGATGAGATTTCTTTTTCTTGTTGATTTGTTTGAGTTCCTTGTAGATTATGCATATTAGTCCTTTGCTGGATGTATAGATTGTGAAGATTTTCTCCCACTTTGTGGGTTGTCTGTTTATTCTGCTGACTATTCCTATTGCCATGCAAAGCTCTTTAGTTTGATTAAGTCTCACCTATTATCTTTGGTTTGTTGCATTTGTTTTTGGGTCCTTGGTTATGAAATCTTTGCCTAAGCCAATGTCTAGAAGGGTTTTTTCCGATGTCATCTTGTAGAATTGTTATAGTTTCAGGTTTTAGACTTAAGTCCTTGATCCATCTTGATTTGATTTTTGTAAGGTGAAAGACGAGGATCCAGTTCATTCTCCTACATGTGGCTTGCCAATCATCCCAGCACTGTTTGTTGAATAGGGTGTTCTTTCCCAACTTAATGTTTTTGTCTGCTTTGTCAAAGGACAGTTGGCTGTAAGTATTTGAGTTTATTTCTGGGTTCTCTATTCTGTTCTAGTGGTCTATGTGCCTATTTTTATAGCAGTACCATGCTGTTTTGGTGACTATGGCCTTACAGTATAGTTTGAAATCAGGTAATGTGATGCCTCCAGATTTGTTCTTTTTGCTTAGTCTTGCTTTGGCTATGTAGGCTCATTTTTGGTTCCATATGAATTTTAGGATTGTTTTTTCTAGTTCTGTGAAGAATGACGGTGGTATTTTGATGATTTCATTGATTTGTAGATTGCTTTCAGCCGTATGGTCATTTTCACAATATTGATTCTACCCATCCATGAGCATGGGATGTGTTTCCATTTGCTTGTGTCATGTATGGTTCCTTCATCAGTGTTTTGTAGTTTTCCTTGTAGAAGTCTTTCACCTCTTTGGTTGGGACTATTCCAACATATTTTATTTTATTTTATTGCAGCTATCGTAAAAGGGATTGAGTTCTTGATTTGATTCTCAGCTTAGTTGCTGTTGATGTATAGCAGAGCTATTGATTTCTGTACATTAATTTTGTATGCTGAAACTTTGCTAATTTATTTATCAGTTCGAGGAGCTTTTTGAATGAGTCTTTAGGGTTTCCTAGGTATACAATCATATCATCAGCAAACAGCGACAGTTTGACTTGCTCTTTATCAATTTGAATGTCCTTTATTTCTCTCTATGCCGATTTTGCTGAAGGTTTTGATCATAAAAGGATGCTGAATTTTGCCAAATGCTTTTTCTGTGTCAGTTGAGTTGATCATGTGATTTTTGTTTTTAATTATGTTTATGTAGTGTATCACATTTATTGACTTGCTTATGCTAAACCATCCCTGCATCCCTGGTACGAAACCCACTTCATGATGGTGGATTATCTTTTTAATATGTTGTTGGATTCAGTTAGCTAGTATTTTGTTAAGGATTTTTGCATCTATATTCATTAGGGGTATTGGTCTGTAGTTTTCTTTTTTTGTTATATTCCTTCCTGGTTTTGGTGTTAGGGAGATACTGGCTTCATAGAATGATTTAGGGAGGATTCTCTCCTTCTCTAACTTATGGAATAATGTCAATAGGATTGGTACCAATTCTTCTTTGAATGTCTGGTAGAATTTGGCTGTGAATCTGTCTTGTCCTGGATGTTTCTTAGTTGTTGGTAATTTTTTAAATTACCATTTCAATCTTGCTGCTTGTTATTGGTCTGTTTAGGATTTCTAATTCTTCCTGATTTAAGCTAGGAGTGTTGTATCTTTCCAGGATTTATCCACCTCTTCTAGGTTTCCTAGTTTATGCACATAAAGTTGTTCATAGTAGCCTTGAATGATCTTTTGTATTTCTGTCATGTTAGTTGTAATATCTCCTGTTTCTTTTCTAATTGAGCTTATTTGGACCTTCTTTCTTTTCTTGGTTAATCTTCCTAATGGTCTATCAATTTTATTTATCTTTTCAAAGAATCAGATTTTTGTTTCATTTATACTTTGTATTTTGTGTGTGTGTTGTTGTTTCAATTTCATTCAGTTCTGCTCTGATCTTATTTCCTTTCTTCTGCTGGGTTTGAGTTTAGCTTGTTCTTGTTTCTCTAGTTCGTTGAGTGTGACCTTAGACTATTTGTGGTCTTTCAGACTTTTTGATATAGGCATTTAAGGCTATGAACTTTCCTCTTACCACCACCTTTGCTGTATCCCAGAGGTTTTGATAGATTGTGCTACTCTTATTGTTCAGTTCAAAGAATTTTTAAATTTCCATCTTGATTTCATCGTTGACTCAATGATCATTCAGAAGCAGGTTATTTAATTTGCATGGCTTTGGAGGTTCCTTTTGGAGTTGATTTCCCACTGATTCCAGTGTGATCTAAGGGAGTACTTGACGTATTTTCTTTTTTTTTTTTTTTTTTTTTTTTTTTTTTTTTTTTTTTTTGAGACAGAGTTTCGCTCTTGTTACCCAGGCTGGAGTGCAATGGCACGATCTCGGCTCACCGCAACCTCCGCCTCCTGGGTTCAGGCAATTCTCCTGCCTCAGCCTCCTGAGTAGCTGGGATTACAGGCACGTGCCGCCATGCCCAGCTAATTTTTTGTATTTTTAGTAGAGACGGGGTTTCACCATGTTGACCAGGTTGGTCTCGATCTCTTGACCTCGTGATCCACCCAACTCTGCCTCCCAAAGTGCTGGGATTACAGGCTTGAGCCACCACACCCGGCCTGACGTATTTTCAATGTTCTTAAATTTATTGAGACTTGTTTTGTGGCCTGTCATATGTACTACCTTGGAGAAAGTTTCATGCATTGATGAATGGAATGTATATTCTGCAGTTGTTGGATAGAATGTTCTGTAAATATCTGTTAAGTCCATTTGTTCCATAGTATAATTTAAATCAATTGTTTCTTCGTTAACCTTCTGTCTTGATGGCCTGTCTCATGCTGTCCGTGGAGTGCTGAAGTCCCCCACTGTTATTGTGTTACTGTCTATCTCTTTACTTAGGTCTAGTAGTAATTGTTTCATAAATTGTGGAGCTCAAGTGTTAGGTACATATTTATTTAGGATTGTGATATTTTCCTGTTGGACAAGGCCCTTTATCATTATATAATGTTTCTCTTTGTCTTTTTTAACTTTGGTTGCTTTAAAGTTTGTTTTGTCTGATATAAGAATAGCTACTCCTACTTGCTTTTGTTGTCCATTTGCATGAAATGTCTTTTTACATCCAACCTAGAGGAGATGGATGAATTCCTGGAAAGATACAACCCTCCTAGCTTAAATAAGGAAGAATTAGAAACTCCATACAGACCAATAACAAGACATTCCATGCAAATGGACATTAAGTTTATGTGAGTCCTTATGTGTTTACCTTGAGTTTATGTGAGGCCTATGGGTTAGGTGAGTCTCTTGAAAGCAGCAGATATTTGGTTGGTAAATTATTATCCATGCTGCAATTCTGCATCTTTTAAGTGGAGCATTTAGGCCATTTACATCCAACATTAGTATTGAGATGTGAGGTACTATTCCATTCATCATAATATTTGTTGCATATATACCTTGGAGTTTTTTAACTGTATACTTATTTTATAGGTCCTGTGAGATTTATCCTTTAAGGAGGTTCTGTTTTGATGTGTTTCCAGGATTTGTTTTAAGATTTAGAACTCCTTTTAGCAGTTCTTGTAATGCTGGCTTAGTAGTGATGAATTCTCTCAGCATTTGTTTGTCTGAAAAAGACTGTATCTTTCCTTCATTTATGAAGCTTAGTTTTACCGAATACAAAATTCTTGGCTGATAATTGTTTTGTTTAAGGCAGCTGAAGATAGGACCCCAATCCCTTCTAGCTGGTAGGGTTTCTACTAAGAAATCTGTTGTTAATCAGGAAAGGGCAGCAGGGTGGAGGTTATCATTATAGTCCAACATGTAATGACCCTAAAAGGGCAAGAATAATTAAGGTAAAGGATTTAAGGCAAACGTTAGAAACTGAAACAGGGTACAGGATGTGAATACCTGGGTAAAACAGGTTGAATTTTTGGTACAAGCCCTCAACAAGAGTAACTGCCATGTGTGTGCTGTGGGATGACCTCAGACACAGGTGGTTCTGTTTCCCCTTGGATGGGATACAAATCCTACAGGAATGTGTTGCATGTTGGCTCTATACCAGGACAAGGACGCATGGGGAAATGACACTTATAAGAGTCTGTCATTGGCCGGGTGCAGTGGCTCACACCTGTAATCCCAGCATTTTGGGAGGCCAAGGCAGGCGAATCACGAGGTCAGAAGATCGAGATGATCCTGGTCAACATGATGAAACCACGTCTCTACTAAAAATTAAAAAATTAGCAGGGCGTGGTGGTGTGCACCTGTAGTCCCAGCTACTTGGGAGGCTGAGGCAGCAGAATCACTTGAATCCAGGAAGTGGAGGTGGCAGTGAGCTGAGACTGTGCCACTGCACTCCAGCCTGGTGACAGAGTGAGACTCATCATAAAAAAAAAAAAAAAAAAGAGTCTGTCATTGCTCTTTCCCACATTGCAGAGGTAAGATCCCAGAGTAATCCCCTTTTTCTCCATAGGGAATATAAACCACTCCTCTTGCCTCTCGAGGCAGGGGACAGAGTTTAATAAAACTTTAGGAGAACTCTCAACTTGTACCCACATCCTAAACATCACTGGTGAGTCAAGCAATGGCAATTAGCTCTCCATATACCCTGGGCTGATGTTCATAACCTGTTACTATCCAACTGAACTGAGACTTGTGATTTAGCCCAATTGGTCATTCCCTTCACCCTGGCATTCCATAAGATACATGAAAATATACATGGCAACCCAAATTGGAAAGATTTGACAAATTCTTTTGAGCCCAACATATATGTTAACTTGTTAGGCATCCCTAGGCAGGTGCCTAATGAATTTAAGGCCCAAAACCAAATAGCTGCTGGATTTGAGTCAGCACTCTTCTGGTTGTCAACTATTAATAAGAATGTGGATTGGATTAATTACATCTATTATAATCAATAGAGATTCATCAGTTATACTCAGGATGCCCTCAAATGGGTGACTAGCCAGTTAAATGCCACTAGCCAAATGGCCCAGGAGAACAGGCTTGTGATAGACATTATGCTAGCAGAAAAAGGTGGCATATGTGTTATGCTGGGTGGAAAATGTTGTACATTCATTCCCAACTATACTGCCCCAGATGGGATCATCACAAAGGCTTTACAAGGACTAACAACTCTATCCAATGAACTGACAGAAAATGCTGCAATTGATGACCCATTTATGGATTGGCTAGAAGGTTGGTTTGGAAAATGGAAAGGCATGGTAGCTTCAATCCTTACATCTCTCATAATTATGGCAAAAGTCTTAATAGCAGTGAGGGGACGAGCACAGAGATTAACTGAAGCAGCTATAAATAAATAAATGCCCATTACATACCAGCAAAATAAACTGCTACTATTAGAAATAAAATTAAACTCACTCTCCTATGAGGCAGAAAGTAAACGACTTCCAGAGTGATTCAAGGACCAAAAGAGTTTAAATGAAAATTAGACCAAAGGAAGTAAGCAGGAAGAAGAGAATTTGTGAGAAAACATTTTAAATGGTCCATTTTCAAGGCATGATAAATCTAAGTACTAGTAGCCAGCCTGCAAATGTAACAAACCACATGGCTTATGCACCTAAAGTTCACAATAAGCAAACAGAATGTAGAGGAGGAATCACCCCATAAAATAGAGGAAAGTTTCATCATTGGGAAATCAAAACATAAGCGGGAAAGGGGACACGGTATAATGTTATAAGGGGTATAATAAAACTTAGGTGATGTCTGGGAAGATTGTAACCCCATAGTACTCAACCAATGAGGAACTAAGGGAGGGACTTGCATGCTAGGAGATAAATTACCTGTCATGACTGCCCCAGATGTGCCTGCCTACCAGACACCCTATCTTGCAAGACCATTATTAAAACTCTCACTTTCCCTCTTCTTCATGCCTCTAAGTCCATTTTTTGGGTTTGGACAGGTGAGTGTGTTTCTCACAATGGTGAAACCTCATCTCTACCAAAAATACAAAAAAAAAAAAAAGTAGCTGGGTGTGGTGGTGGGCACCTATAGTCCCAGCTACTCAGAAGGCTGAGGCAGGAGAATCACTTGAACCCAAGAGGTGGAGGTTGCAGTAAGCCAAGATTGCACCACTGCACTCCAGCCTGGGTGATAGAGTAAGACTCCAGCTCAAAAAAAAAAAAAAAAAAAAGTATTTGGCAGTTTTCCCCTTTGCTCTCCTGCCATCATGTGAAGAAGGTGCTTGTTTCCCCTTAGCCTTCTGTCATGAATGTAAATTTCCTGAGGTCTCCCCAGCCATGTGGAACTGTGAATCTTTTCTTTATAAATTACCCAGTCTCAAGTAGCTCTTTATATGAGTTTGAAAATTGATTAATACAATGTATAAAGCAAGGAAAAGTAAACAAATCATCCTCAAAAATATGAGACACAGTGTAGAGTGTACTCAGAAAAATAAAAAGCCTTACTTTTTTTTTGTCATTACTGAAGACAAAAGCATTTGTCCTAAGTTAGAAAAGCATTGATAGCATTTCTCTACACCAGCAATAACCAACCAAATACTGTAACAAACTATCCTCCATCATAAAATAGTGGGGAATTAACAAAAATCACTTAAGACTGCAATACCCAACAGTGTTCAGAGAGCACTCTGAAATTCCAGTAAAGGACACAATGATCTGAATCAAAGGAGAGATATTTCTTGCTCGTAGATGGAACAAAATGCTTTAAAGGTGTACATTTCCCCCAACTTAACCTACAAATTCACTGTAATACAATCCAAGTTCTACTTGAAATTTTAGATGGAAGCTGAAAATTACATAGAAAACTAAATCAACTTGTATCAACCTTAAAAAGGAAAAGGAGGAGGATGTGCTACCAGTAAGGGCACAAGAGTTGACAAACAGAAGCAGCATGCAAAGGGTTCAGTGTCAGATTTTTGTACAAATGGGCATTCCATAGATGACGAAAGGGGCACCACAATCCGTGGCAAAGTGTAGGTCATTTAGTATAAAGTGTTGAGAATATGAACTCATCAGTGGTGAAAAACTGAACTGAACTCCTACCTAACAATGCAATGGGTCTCTAAATGAACTAAAGACCTAAGTATGCAAATGGGCAGGACGGGCACGGTGGCTCCTGCCTGTAATCCCAGCACTTTGGGAGGCTGAAGCGGGTGGATCATGAGGTCAAGAGATAGAGACCATTCTGGTCAACATGGTGAAACCCCATCTCTACTAAAAATACAAAAATTAGCTGGGCATGGTGGCGTGTGCCTGTAATCCCAGCTACTCAGGAGGCTGAGGCAGGAGAATTGCTTGAACCCAGGAGGTGGAGGTTGCGGTGAGCCAAGATCATGTCATTGCACTCCAGCCTGGGTAACAAGAGCAAAACTCTGTCTCAAAAAAAACCAAAAAATTAAAATTAAAATTAAAATTAAAAAATGCAAATGGGCTAGAGAAAAAACATACAGGAAATACTGTTTGTGACCCTGAAATGGAAGAAATCCTTTGCTAATTAAGCATCGGACTGTCAGCTATAGAAAAAAAATCAGGTATTGAAAGAATTAATCAGTTTTATTTAGAGTCTTACTCAGGATTGCAAACCAGGAGAGTCTCTCAGGGAATTTCTGTTAGACTACTACAAAACAGTGTCTCAGCTCACAGTTTTGTTTTGTTTTGCTTTTATTAAACAAATATCTTCTCATTGTTTTATTTTATTTTATTTTATTTATTCATTTAGAGACAGGGTTTCACCATGTTGGTCAGGCTGGCCTCGAACTCCTGACCTCAGATGATCTGCCTGCCTCAGCCTCCCAAAGTGCTGGGATTACAGGCGTGAGCCACGTAATCCCATGGCTGGCTCAGCTCACAGTTTATATATCAGGTGGCAGAGGTTCTGCACATGCTCGCAAGTTACATAAGAGCAAAATCTCATCATAGTCTGGGTGCAAGAGTATATCTGGTCACAGAGGCATACTCATTAATCCTGTCAGACATTATCCTATATACAGGAAAAGGCAAGGGCTAGAATTGTTGAACTTACCTTTTCTAAAAATGCAGTGATGGCCAGGCAAGGTGGCTCACACCTCTAATCCCAGCACTTTGGGACTCCGAGGAAGGGGGATCACAAGGTCAAGAGACTGAGACCATCCTGGCCAACATGATGAAACCCCATCTCTACTAAAAATACAAAAAATTAGCCAGGTGTGGTGGTGCGTGCCTGTAGTCCCAGCTACTCGAGAGGCTGAGACAGGAGAATTGCTTGAAACTGGAAAACAGAAGTTGCAGTGAGCCAGGATCGAGCCACTGCACTCCAGCCTGGAGACAGAAAGAGACTCCATGACAATAAATAAATAAATAATAAATAAATAAATAAATAAATAAATAAAGCAAGCAGTGATTTGGGCAAGAGACTTGGGGACCTGGGCTCTATCCTGCTTTTTGTCTTCAAGGCATTCTCCTGGAAGGCTGTGCTCAGTCATTGAGTCACGGGTTTGTGAAGTTTGCTGACAAATGCATGGAAAGACAGGTCTTCTTTATGGTAAGGGCAAACTATGCAGCTGGCCAGAGACAGGTATTTGCTACTTTGTCTCACATTCCCCCTTTTGGTCATAAATCAACAGTCTGGTTGCATTTACAGTACCAACACTGACTGCCTTACTTAGGTAGGAAGTCTCTTTCCTAGAAAGGTCAACAATCTTCCATTGTAGTCATAAGGAATGAGCACTGAGCCCAGCATACATACTTGCCTACTCATTAGAAAACATACCTCAGGTTGCATCCTTTTTTGTAATTACCATTACTCTTTTTTTTCTCCTGATTTTGGCTGTTCCTGCACCCAATGTCGCACTCAACAGGACCATTAAAGGGATATTACAGATTATACATAGCAGTACATAGTTAACAGCATCAAAGCAAGTTACAGATTGGAAAAAAATGATAATCATGCAGTAAAATTGGAACGTATGCTTGTATTTTTCATTAATTCTAATTTTGCCCTTTTTGATAAACATTTTCTCATGAAAGCACTGATGATTAATTTCTGCTTGGGCTAGAGTAATAGATGCTCTTCATTCCTTAGTGCTGGGAAAGTTCATTCCCAGAAAGTCATGTCCTTTGGCAGGGGAAATGGGGGCAGAACCTTGTTATTGCAGGTGGGCCAGACTGCTAGTAACATGGGGTAGGTCATGGCACGAGGCTATATGCTATTCTCCTGAATAACTAATCATCTCCAGTCACTGGGTCACCATTATTTTGGCCCTAGCCACTGATGAATAGTTTCCAAATTCTGAAGAATTCTAAGTAGGGAGAAAGGTAATGTTTCAGTTTGTTCACAAAATACACTTTACTCAATTGCTGCAAATTATAAACAGCCCAAAAGTTAAAAAAAAAATTCCTTGACTTTGGAAAACAAAATATAAATAGAATCAACAAAGTTTCAAGCAAAAAGTCATAAAAATTACTTTAGTCCTTCATCAATTCAGTCTTATGTACCCTTGTTTTGCTTGATGCTTGGCAAGCTTCCTGAAAACTCTATTATGAGAGTTCTGGAAGGTTTTTTTGTTTGTTTTGTTTTTGTTTTTGTTTTTGTTTTTGTTTTTGTTTTGTTTTGTTCTGGGGTACATGTGAAGAACATGCAGAATTGTTGCATAGGTACTCTGTCGCTAGGGTTGGAGGGCAATGGTGCAATCTTAGCTCACTGCAAACTCCACCTCCTGGATTCAAGCGATTCTCCTGCCTCAGCCTCTCGAGTAGCTGGGATTACAGGTGCCCACCACCACGCCCAACTAATTTTTTGTATTTTTTTTTCAAGTTTGAAGTTCCCAATATGTATTTATTTCCAGTCACGGGGGTTTGTGGATGTTCACACAATTAGTGTCTGGCTCAGATTTTGGACACTAGGACAAACTCCAGATTGCTCAATCACTAGTTTCACATGTTCAAGCAGACCAGAGTCACTGGCTTGCTTCTAACCTTTCAATAATATAATCAATAAAGTAAGGGTGGTAGGGACTATTTCTCCTCTCAGGCTGGGCTTGCACTTTAGGAGGCTGAGGTGGGCAGATCTAGAGCTCAGGAGTTGAGACCAGCCTGGACAACTAAGTGAGACCAGGTCTCTACAAAAATTAGCTGGGCATAGGGGTGTATGCTAGTAGTCCCAGAAACTGGTCAGGCTGAGGTGGGAAGATGGCTGGAGCCCAAGAGGGAGAAGATGTGGTGAGCCACTTGTGCCACTGCACTCCAAGCCTGGTGACCGACCTGTCTCAAGTATTGTCTTCCCGTTTTTACCCTGTATTCCTCTATTCAATCTCAGCTGCCACAATTAGACAGACGGAAAGTGCAAGGACATGTTTGTCTTGCATCTGTAGGGGAAACCTTAGCAATAGACAGTATTTTTTTTTAAGATGGAGTTTCACTCTTGTTGCCCAGGCTGAAGTGCAGTGCCATGATCTCTGCTCTCTGCAACTTCCCCATCACGAGTTTGAGCGAGTCTCATGCCTCCGCCTCCCAAGTAGCTGAGATTACAGGCACCCACCACCACACCCAGCTAATTTTTGTATTTTTGGTAGAGATGAGGTTTCACCATTTTGGCCAGGCTGGTCCCTAACTCCCAACCTCAGGTGATCCACCTGTCTTGCCTTCCCAAAGTGCTGGGATTGCAGGCGTGAGCCACCATGCCTGGCCAATTTTTTTTTTAGTAGAGACATGGTTTCACCATGTTGACCAGGCTGGTTTAAAGTTCCTGACTTCGTGGTTCACCCACCTCAGCCTCCCATAGTGCTGGGATTGCAGGTGTGAGCCACAGCACCCAGCCCTGGAATATTTTTTGGGGAAGGGGGTTCTTTTCTATATATATATATTTTTTTTTAATTGCACTTTAGGTTCTGGGGTACATGTGAAGAACATGCAGAATTGTTGCATAGGCACATACATGGCAATGTGGTTTGCTGCCTCCATCCCCATCACATATATCTGGCATTTCTCCCCATGTTATCCCTCCCCAACTCCCTATACCTCGCTGTCCCTCCCCTAGTCCCACCCCTAGACCCCAGTATGCAACACTCCCCGCCCTGTGTCCATGTGTTCTCATTGTTCAACACCCACCTATGAGTGAGAACATGCGGTTCCCTTGCTGGTGAGGAGTTGTGATCCCTTGTAGGAGGAGAGATGTTCTGATTTCGGGTGTTTTCATCCTTTTTGCGCTGGTTTCTTCCCATCTTTGTGGATTTATCCACCTGTCATCTTTGTAGTTGTTGACTTTCAGATTGGGTCTCTGAGTGGACATCCAGTTTGTTGATGATGAAGTTATTTCTTTCTGTTTCTTAGTTTTCCTTCTACCAGTCAGGCCCCTCTGCTGTAGGACTGCTGAGGTCCACTCCAGGCCCTGCTTGCCTGGGGATCACCTGCAGTGGCTGCAGAACAGTAAGGGTTGCTGCCAGTTTCTTCTGCTTTGTCCCAGAAGGATACCTGCCAGATGTCAGTCTGAGCTCTCCTTTATGAGGTGACTCTTTGGATATATGGGGGTCTGGGAGCTACTTGAGGAGACAGTCTATCCTTTATAGAAGCTCAAGTGCTGAGCTGTGAGCTCTGTTGTTTATTCAGAGCTGCTGGGTAAGTACGTTTAAGTCTGCTGCAGTTGAACTCATAAACCCCCTTTTTTCTTTTCCCAGGTGCTCTGTCCCAGGAAGTTAGGGCTTTATTTATGAGTTTCTGTCATGCTGCTGCCTTTTTTCGGGGCTGCCCTGCCAAGCGAGGAGGCAGCCTAGTCACTGTCTGCCTGCAGAGGCTTTGCTGAGCTGCTGTGGGCTCCGCCCAGCTGCCATTTGAACTTCCCTGCAGTCCTGTTTATACGGGTGTAGTTAGAACTGCCTCGGCAATGGTGGCCCACCTCTGTAATGGCAGACTCTCTCTGTATTGGTGGACTGCCTTGGCAATGGCAGGCTGCCTCAGCAATGGCAGGCTACCTCTGTAGTGGTGGACTGCCTCAGTAATGGCGGACGCCCCTCCCCCACAGAGCTGGACCGTCCCAGGTTCAGCTGTGTTTGCTGTGAAACTCTCAATCCAGAGCATTTCAGATTGCTGTTTTTTTGTGATGGTGGGACCAGCCAAGCCTGATCACCTGGCTCCCTGCCTCAGAGCCTTTTTTTTTTTTTTTTTAGTTGAACAGTTGACTGTCTCTCAGGTGTTCCAGTCACCTGTTGAAAAGACACCAGGATCTGTGTGATTTCCTGTGCGGTGACCCACTGTGCTGGCTGAAACAGCTGCACTGAGATTCATGGCACTTTTTTGCCCGGAAATCTCCTGGCCTGGCTCCCTGTTTCAGTCCCCTTTCCTATCAGTTGAATGGGCAACTCTGTCTTCCCCAAGCTCCAATCTCCAGCTAAAACGGTGCCTGGACCCGTGTATTTTGTACAGAGAACCACCACACCAGGGCGCCAGCCAAAACGGCCACTCTGGCCGAAACAGCCATGCTGGTGACCCATAGGGCTCCTCCACCTGGGAATCTCCTGGTCTGTGGGTAATAAAAATCCATCTGGAAATGCAGTGTCCGCTCACCCTCCATGCTTTCGCTGGGAGCTGCAATCCTGAGCTGCTCCTAATCGGCCATCTTGGATCCGTATCCCCCTATTTACTATCTTACTAATACTTTATAGAAATCTTATTCAAGAGAGAAAACCAAATTTAGCTTTGTATCAGTATATTATTAATGCTAATTCCAACTTTAATACAACTTTGTAAATTATCCAATCTCTTTTTTGACTGTACAAGATTTCCCTAAACATTTATAAACTTCTGTAATTTTTATTAAAGAGCAGATCGGTGACCCAAGAAAACCATTATTCTGACACAGGCCCAGACTCTTGCCATCCATCAGTGTACTTTTGATATTAATCCTCATAAGCAAGCATAGGCATGAAGAACAAAAGATATATTAATGCTCAGTTATAATAATCGCCTTGTAATTTTAACCAACTTGATTACACACATTTCTTTTATATGAGATTAAAGATTAATCTCATTAGCATTATATAACATATTTAAATCTTTAGTTTTGTCCCACACTTCCTTTTTTATGTTAATATTTATCTTAAAACAAATTTCACTTTCCTCAGTTACTCAAGAGCCTGACATGTGAGGATCACTTGAGCCCTGGAATTTGGGATTGGCCTGGACAACATAGTGAGACCCTTATCTCCTTAAAAAAAATCATTTCTTCCTTATCATTTTGACCACATAATGGTCTCTCTCATGTCAAAGGAAAAAAATTACACTTTTTAACTTTCTTCACATCTTTTTTTTTTTTTTTGATACAGAGTCTCATTCTGTTGCCCAGACTGGAGTGCAGTAGTGCAGTCTTGGCTCACTGCAACTTCTGCCTCCTGGGTTCAATTGATTCTCCTGCCTCAGCCTCCTGAGTAGGTGGGATTAGAGACCACACCATCACACCCAGCTAATTTTTGTATGTTTAGCAGAGACGGGGTTTCACCATGTTGGCCAGTCATTTCTCAAACTCCTTAACTCAAGTGATCCACTTGCCTCAGCTTCCCAAAGTGCTGGGATTGCAGGTATGAGCCACGGTGCCTAGCCAATATCTTACTTTTAAAAAAAAACTCTGTATACAAAATTGGTTTTCTTATACCTAGCAGTTTTAATTAAATATCCTAATTACAATATTACCTCTTACTAACCTTAATATTTAGTGTAAAACCTGGGAAGTAGGCAATTTTAATTCTATATCATGCCTGTACTGGTTCCAGCCCTGCAGAGTGTAGTGGGTATTCTTTTGTGATAGATCGCAGGAAAGAAAGACACAAGAAAAAGAGATAAAAGAAGAATTAAGCTGGGCCCAGGGGACCACTATTACCAAGTCACAGAGTCCAGTAGTGGCCTCGAATGCCTGGGCGTGCTGATATTTATTGTATACAAGGCAAGGGGGCAGGGCCAGGAGAGTGACTGAGACATGATTGGTGGATCAAGCAAATCACATATTTACAATACAGGGGGCCATGTGGGTACAGTACAGGGGGCCCCTCCCTATCAGGTAGCCACTGCAAGCAAGGGAGGCACATATGTCAGTATCTTTCTATGCACTTATCAGAGAGATCAAAGGTTTTTAGGATTCCTCCATTCTTCTCACGTCTTCTAAGAACTTAAAAAGATCATCGAGTGGGAAAGTGGAACATAAAAGTGGACAAGGATCGTGACCATCAGAGCACAGTGCCATGGTGAGGCATTTAAGCCCCTGGATGTCTGCGGGTGGCCTGGCTAATGTCAGACCTTCCTCAAGACTCAGAGCAGAGTGTTCTCTGAACTCCCCCAGTGAAAACGAAACTCCCCTTTACAGCTTGCTAAGTAATGGGCGCTGTCCCAGGTGCTAGCGCTAGCACTACCACAAGGCCCTCACTCTCGCCTCCTAATCACTTCTCACGGCGTCCCTTCGGTTCCCACTTATATTTCACCTGATTATGTCCATATTATAAGACTAAAAGTTTCTACACTATAATACTAATGCAAAGATTAATAATAGAGAATAATTAGTAAGATTGATTATATAATTGATTATGTGATTGTCTCTGAATCTATTTGGTGTCATTTCTACAACTAAGTAATCAGGTAAATATATTTGGTATCATTGCTACATCTAAATAATCAGTAAATATATTTAGTATCATTGCTATATCTAAGTAATCAGTTATTTATTATGCTGGGACATATTATGCCTTCGGTCTCTTGCCTTGGCACCTGGGCAATGTTCTTCCCACAGGCCAGGTGTGGTGGCTTGCACCTGTATTCCCAGCACTTTGAAAGGCTGAGGTAGGCAGATCACCTGAGATCAGGAGTTCAAGACTAGTCTGGCCAACATGGTGAACCACCATCTCTACTAAAAATACAAAAATTAGCCAGGCATGGTGGCATGCACTTGTAGTCTCAGCTACTCAGGAGGCTGAGGCAGGATAATTGCTTGAACTCAGGAGGCAGGGGTTGCAGTGAGCCAAGATTGTGCCACTTCACTCCAGCCGGGCAACAGAGCAAGACTCTGTCTCCAAATGTATATGTCAGATGCAGATCCTAAGATCAACGGACAAAGCTATGGAGACAATGCCTGGAGGATCCAACTCTTCCTAGCATGGTCAAGAGGCACAGCTGGACCTGGAAGGATGGGGTACAGGCACTGTCCCCAGGCTTCACCTTGGTCACTTGTCTGGACCTCATAATCTAAAGGCTGAAATTCAGAGACATAACCTCAGAGGCAAATTGAGCAAGTTTAAAAAAATAAAATAACAGCTTCATGACCTTAAACCATCTAGCAGAGACAGTATGAACATGGCTGACAAATAAACCCAGGCAAAATGTCTACATTAAATTCTGAAGGCATTTCTATTTTATTTTACCAACAATTTAAAAACTACATTTACCAAAGATTGCTAAATTCATGTGAACTCAAAGAGCATTTGGGTTGGTTAATTAATTTATGGGCATTCATTTGTAAGTCAATGGTACCATATAGACAATACGCAAACAGACATGTATACTACTTATACACATAATACATACAGACAGAAATATGTTATAGCTTTGATTTTAAAAATTTAGCCATAAGACTGGTAAAACAGGCTAGGGGCAGTGGCTGATGCCTGTAATCTGAGCACTTTGGGAGGCTGAGTTAGGCATATCACCTAAGTTCAGAAGTTTGAGACCAGCCTGGCCAAAAAACATGGTGAAACCCCATCTCTATTAAAAATACAAAAATTAGCCATGCATGGGAGTGCATGGTAATTCCAGCTACTTGGAATGCTAAGATAGGAGAATTACTGAACCTGAGAGGCAGAGGTTTAAGTGAGCCAAAGTCGTGCCACTGCACTCCAGCCTGGGAAGCTGAGCAAGACTCCTCACTCAAAAAAAAAAAAAAAAAAAAGTAAAACTCACTGCTTAAAAGGGTATATTCAAACTGTGCCTTTGTAAATTGAAAAGGTTAAAGTTTATCTATTTCACACGACCAAAGCCCTTACTAGGTTTTAGAGAAAACAGGGTAGTAAATTTACCAAAGCACAGAGAGAGGATTTAAGCTATTTCAAAAAGGAATTTGGGTGTATTAGAGGAAGACTGATATGTATGCCAAGGTAACACAAAATCATGGGAATTTATCATAGGTTTTTATAAGGAGACCAATTGCATTTAGGTAAGCGGCTGTTAATTTAGTCAGTTTTCTAGCTGGACCACTGAGCTCATTAAGAAGTCTATTAAGGAACAAGGCCAACAAAGCATTTGTAGTTTTTAAGACCTAATATATATCTTTTGGCCGGGTGCAGTGGTTCACATCTGTTATCCCAGGACTTTGGGAGGCCAAGGCAGGCAGATCAACTGAGGACAGGAGTTTGAGACCAGACTGGCTAACATGTGAAACCTCGTCTCTACTAAAAATAGAAAAATTGGCTGGGCATGGTGGTGAGCACCTGTAATCCCAGCTACTAAGGAGACTGAGGCAGGAAAATCATTTGATCCCAGGATGCAGAGGTTGCAGTGAGCTGAGATTACATCATTGAAGTCCAACCTGGGTGACAAGAGCAAGACTCTGTCTCAAAAAATTTAAAAAAAAAAAAAGACATAATATATATTTTCTAAGACAGTGTCTCATTCTGTCACCCAGGCTGGAGTGTAATGGCACAATCATGGCTCACTGTAGCCTCAATCTATTTGGATCAAGCAAATCTTCCACCTCAGCCTCTTAAGAAGCTAGGACTACAGGCTCATGCCACCACATCTGTCTAATTTTTCTGTTTTTGTTTTTGCAGAGATAGGGTCTTTCTGTGTTGCCCAGGCTGATCTTGAACTCCTGGCCTAAAGTGATCCTCTCATCTTGGCCTCCTTTAATAATTTTAATATGTGAGAAGTAGGTGCAGTTGGAAGGCAGAGCACTTAGATCTTTAAAAATCAAGGATTTCAAACTAGGTATTGATGAAACATACCTCAAAATAATGAGCCATTTATGAGAAACCCACAGTTAACATTATACTGAATGGGCAAAAGCTGGAACCATTCCCCTTGAAACTGGCACAAGACAAAGATGCCGCCTTTCACCATTCCTATTCAACATAGTATTGGAAGTTCTGGCAAGGGCAATCAGGCAAGTGAAAGAAATAAAGCATATTTGAATAGGAAGAGAGAAAGTCAAACTGTCTCTGTTTGCAGATGATGTGATCCTATATCTAGAAAACCCCATTGTCTCAGCCCAAAAGCTTCTTAAGCTGATAAGTAAACTTCAACAAAGTCTCAGGATACAAAATCAGTGTGCAAAAATCACAAGCATTCCTATACACCAACAATAGACAAGTAGAGAGCCAAATCATGAATTAACTCCCATTCACAATTGCTAAAAGATAATAAAATACCTAGAATACAACTAACAAGGGAAGTGAAGGATCTCTTCAAGAAGAACTACAAATCACTGCTCAAGGAAATTAGAGAGGATACAAACAAATGGAAAAACATTACATGATCATGGATAGAAAAAATCCATGCCATCGAAATGGCCATATGGCCCAAAGTAACTTAAAGATTAAATGCTATTAAGCTACCATTGACATTCACAGAATTAGAAAAAAACTACTTTAAAATTAACATGGAACCAAAAAAGAGCACATATAGCCAAGACAGTCCTAAGTAAAAAGAAGAAAGCTGAAGGCATCATGCTACTCAACTTCAAAGTATACTAGAAGACTACAATAACCAAAACAGCATGTTACTGGTACAAAAACAGACACATAGACCAATGGAACAGAATAGAGATCTCAGAAATAAGATCACATACCTACATCCATTTTATCTTCAACAAACCTGACAAAAGCAATGGGGGAAAGGATTCCCTATTTAATAAATAGTACTGAGAGAACTGGCTAGCCATATTCAGAAAATTGAAACTGGGACATTTCGTTACATGTTATACAAAAATTAACTCAAGATGGATTAAAGACTTAAATGTAAAACATCAAACTTTAAAAATCCTAGAATAAAATCTAGGCAATACCATTCAGGATATAGGGACAAGCAAAGATATCATGATGAAAATGTCAAAAGCGATCACAACGACAGCAAAAAATGACTAATGGGATGTAATTAAACTAAATAATTTCTGCACAGCGAAAGAACCTGTCATCAGAGTGAACAGACACCCTACAGAATGGGAGAAAATTTTTGCAATCTATCCATCTGACAAAGGTCTAATATCCAGAATCTACAAGGAACTTAAACAAATTTATAAGAAAAAAAACCAACCCCATTAAAAAGTGGGCAAAGGACATGAACAGACACTTCTCAAAAGACATTTATGGCCAGGCATGGTGGCTCATGCCTGTAATCCCAGCATTTTAGGATGCTGAGGCAGGTGGATCACTTGAGGCCAGGAGGTCAAGACCAGCCTGGCCAACATGGCAAAACCCCATCTCTATTAAAAATACAAAAATTAGCTGGGTGTGGTGGCACACACCTGTAATCCCAGCTACTCAAGAGGATGAGGCAGGAGAATTGCTTGAAACCAGGAGGCAGAGGTTGCAGTAAACTGAGATCACATCACTCACTCCAGCCTGGGTGACAGCAAAACTCTGCCTCAGAAAAGAAAAAAACAAAAAGAAGACATTTATGCAGCCAACAAACATATGAAAAAAAAAGCTCAACACTGATCATTAGAGAAATGGAAATCAAAACCACATTGAGATACCATCTCATGCCAGTCAGAATGGTGATGATTAAAAAGTCAAGAAACAATAGATGCTGGCAAGACTGTGGGGAAATAGGAACGCTTTTACACTGTAGGTGGGAATGGGAATGCAAATTAGTTCAACCATTGCAGAAGACAGTGTGGTGATTCATCAAAGACCTAGAACCAGAAATCCCATTAGATCCAGCAATCCCATTATTGGATATATACTCAAAGGAATATAGATCACTTTATTATTATGAAGACACACAAAGAAATAGAATCATTCTATTATAAAGATACATGCATATGTATGTTGATTGCAGCACTATTCACAATAGCAAAGACATAGAATCAATCCAAATGCCCATCAGTGATAAACTGGATAAAGAAAACATGGTATAGCATGTTCTCACTCATAGATGGGTGTTGAACAATGAGAACACATGGACACAGGGAGGGGAGCACTACACACTGGGGTCTGTAGGGGGGAAATGGGGGAGGGACAGGGGGATGGGGAGGTGGGGAGAGATAGCATGGGGAGAAATGCCAGATATAGGTGAAGGGGAGGAAGGCAGCAAATCACACTGCCATGTGTGCACCTATGCAACAATCTTGCATGTTCTTCACATGTACCCCAAAACCTAAAATGCAATAAAAAAAAAAAGAAAATGTGATATAGATACACCATGGAATACTACGTAGCCATAAAAAGGAATGAGATCATGTCCTTTGCAGGGACATGGATGGAGCTGGAAACCATTATCCTCAGCAAACTAACACAGGCACAGAAAACCAAACACCTCATATTCTCACTTATAAATGAGAGCTGAACAATTAGAACACACGGACACAGGGGAACAACACACACTGTGGTTTGTCAGGCTGGGTAATTTATAAAGAAAAGTTGTTTAATTGGCTCATGGTTGTGCAACCTGTACAGGAAGCACAGTGCTGGCATCTGCTTCTGGGGAAGCTTCAGTAAGCTCACAATCATAGTGGAAGGCGCAGGGGGAGCAGGTATCTCACATGGTGGGAGTGGGAGCTGGGGGAGGAGAGGTGTCATGATTTTAAACCACTGGGTCTCATAAGAACTCACAAGGACAACACCAAGCCATGATGGATCCTCCCCCATGACCCAAGTACCTACCATCAGGCCCCACTTCCAACTTTGGGGATTACATTTCAACATGAGAGTTATAGGGAACACATATCCAAACTATATCACTGCATATGCTTCCAAAATAGAAAAAGGCAGAAAATAAAAAGCTGTCCATGGAAGGGCAAAGGATCAGTAACAAGTGGGTCCCAAATAGTCAAGAATCATACAAATAATTTAAAATGGATGGGACTGGTTACCTGACCAAGATTCGAACCTGAGCCAAAGCACCAAATCCTAGTCATTAGACCATGGAGTGAAGTGCTTTTTAAAAACAAATAAATAAAACCTGCAGGGGATCCAAAGCAAGCAATTTGAGCATATAAAAGATTTTAACATGGCTGGGCGTGGTGACTCATGCTTGTAATCCCAGCACTTTGGGAGACCAAGGCGGGCAGATGACCTGAGGTCAGGAGTTTTTTGTTTTTGTTTTTGTTTTTGTTTTTTGAGACAGAGTGTCGCTCTTGTTACCCAGGCTGGAGTGCAATGGCGCGATCCCGGCTCACCGCAACCTCCGCCTCCTGGGTTCAGGCAATTCTCCTGCCTCCGCCTCCTGAGTAGCTGGGATTACAGGCACGTGCCACCATGCCCAGCTAATTTTTTGTATTTTTTTAGTAGAGACGGGGTTTCACCATGTTGACCAGGATGGTCTCGATCTCTTGACCTCGTGATCCACCCGCCTCGGCCTCCCGAGTAGCTGGGATTACAGGCTTGAGCCACAGCGCCTGCCCCGAGGTCAGGAGTTTATGACCAGTCTGGCCAACATATGAAACCCTGTCTCTACTAAAAATGCAAAAATTAGCCAGGCATGGTTATGTGTGCCTGTAATCCCAGCTACTTGGGAGGCTGAGGCGGAAGAATTGCTTGAACCCCAGAGGCAGAGGTTAGAGTGAGCCAAGATCATGCCACTGCACTCCAACCTGGGTGATGGGTGAGACTCCATCTCAAAAACTTGTTTCGGATCTGGTCTCAGCTGGAATGCTGCTTAGCTAATTCCCTGAATGTTGGCACTTCAAAGAGATGATAAGATTTAAAGCGCATTGTCTGACATTGAGACAGTAAATCCACGTCATTAATTCATCCTGGTTTAGAAAATGTATTTGTTAAATCTGCATTTTTATAATCTGAGTAGCGTTATTCCCATTCGGTAGTTGTGTTGTCGAAACTATTTTTAAAAGACCTCAGAGGGTGGCACCACTGCACCCCCACCTGGGTGACAAAGCAAGACTCCCTCTCAAAACAAAAAACAAAAAAAAATTTCAGAGACTTTTCTCCCTATGCCTCCAACTTCTCTTTCTACCCCTGTGATCTGAACTCATCCATTTCTGCATGCTCTCTTGGCTTCCTTACATCTCTTAGGAAGAGATTTTTCTGAAAAATTTCACAATGCACACATTTCCTTCTCTTAGAATAAAGAAATTTAAACTTAGAATAAAAGTAACATCTTGAAGAACAGTAAAAAGGGGGTGCACTTCTCAGCTGGAAATGAACAGGAATTGATCACAAATGGAAGGCTAAGTCCAAATTCTCAAATGATAGAAAGTTGCAATCTTACAAGCATATTATATAAAATGTAACCACCAGTGCCTACCTGACCATCCTTCAAACCAAACCTTTGCTGTGAGACAGAGTCCAACAAACCTTGACCCAAACCTCTGGTGACGGTTTACCCAAATCTGTCCACAGACAGACTGAAGCCCTCACTCTTAAAAAAAAAGGGAGGGTTTACAAAACAGCCTAAATGAAGTCTAGAACTCCAACCGGAGTGAGAAGTCTGAATTCAGGAGAACTCACTCCAAACACTCAGTGGAACACCTAAAGATGTAGAGTTTATGCTGGTACCAAGCGCCACTTCCAGAAACACCAGATGGCCATGGACAGTCACTCAGTCATGCTGACTTACACAACATACATCAACCTAAGAGGAAGAAGCTGAGGCAAAATTAATGTACCTGGAGAGTTTAGGCCAAGCATTAGTTTTGCAAACAGAAAGCATAGATTAAATTAACCTGAATATACACTCCAACTAGCAGCATTACAAGTGGATATTTAAAGGGAAAGAAGAGCCAGTTCCCGAATTGTTTACCAAATATTTACATTAAAATTTCATAAGCTATTGATTGGCTAAACATTGTTAAGCTATAGGGTATGGGTTATAGTGTCCAGTATAGCATTATTAGGTTATTTTATAGCTACTTGTAGCAATAGCAAGCAGTTTCATAAGATGAATATATAGCTCAAAACTGGATGTGGAGAATAAGATGTGATTGCTGTCTCATTTTAATTTTTTTTTTTTTTTTGAGACAAAGTTTTACTTCTTGTTGCCCAGGCTGGAGAGCAATGGTATGATCTCGGCTCACTGCAGCCTCCGCCTCTTGAGTTCAAGTGGTTCTTCTACCTCAGCCTTGTGAATAGCTGGAATTACAGGCACGCACGACCACATCTGGTTAATTTTTTTTTTTTTTTTTTTTTTGGTAGAGACAGGGTTTCATCATGTTAGCCAGGCTGGTCTCGAACTCCAGACCTCAGGTGATCTGCCCACCTCTGCCTCCCAAAGTGCTGGGATTACAGGCATGAGCCACTGCGCCTGGCCATGCTATCTCCTTTTAACACTTCCCTGGGTCTTAAAATTTAAAAGACTCACGTTCTTAAGATAAAAGTTATTTTCTCACAAGCAACAGCAGACATTTATAATGAATGATGACATTTTCTCAATTAATTTAATGGAGATCTCTATTGTTTGTACATTATTCATTTTAAAAAGGATAAAAATATTTTCACTGCTTCTTTTCTGTCCAACCCCAGTAAAGTAGTGTTTTGTGCATGTGGTCCTCAGCTGGTATTTTAGGCCACGGTTCTCTCCTGGTAAGGGCCCAGATCTCTGATCTCTGGGAACATTTATTATGCATTCTATAGATTCTGCTCCCCACACCACCCTGAGCCCTGCCAGGCCCATTCTCATAAGTTGATGATGTTCTAATTCCTACTGAGAGGCCCCACTGGGGATGTCATTGACCTTGAAAAGTATCTAAGGACAAAGACAAACCAGGGCCAATGCGTTTCGTGGGCTGGGCCTGGGATTCCTGTACCTGAGTGATATTTGGTGTTTTTCAAACATGGTGAAATTTGGAACCAGTGAATGCAGTGAGGCAACAGGAAGATGATCTCAAGGAAATACAGATTAAAAAATCATGAAACCAAAGTCTCAAGGCTCACTAAAAGGACGTAAGGTGATCCAAGACCTCTCCCCCACATGCAGTCCAGCAGATCACACCTCCCTCAGGACCCTGGATCCTCCATCTCACTGCTCCTTCCTGCTGTCCACCAACCACCTCTCTATAGTACATGTTATATATATGTCCTATAGAAGTCATGCATCTAGCATATGTCTATTCATAACATACATAGATGAAGATATCTGTTATCCCAATGCAGTTTTCCCTTTACTCCACCTTTGCTCCAGGTATGCATGGGCTGGGGTTCCCTTTTCTATTTAGAGATACAAGCTTGGACCACACCTCTTCAATGACTTTTTGAGGTCTGAGCACTTTCCAGGAATTTTTAACAGGCACACCTTTAAAAAAACACCTTTTGTAGAAGTTAATAAAGAGACCATATCTTAGGAGGTAGATCATATGTGACTAAAACAATAGCACGAGCCGGGCACGGTGGCTCAAGCCTGTAATCCCAGCAATTTGGGTGGCCGAGAACGGGTGGATCACGAGGTCAAGAGATCGAGACCATCCTGGTCCACATGGTGAAACACCGTCTCTACTAAAAATACAAAAAATTAGCTGGGCATGGTAGTGCGTGCCTGTAATCCCAGCTACTCAGGAGGCTGAGGCAGGAGAATTGCCTGAACCCAGGAGGCAGAGGTTGCAGTGAGCCAAGATCGCGCCATTGCACTCCAGCCTGGGTAACAAAAGTGAAACTCTGTCTCAAAAAAAAAAAAGAAAAGAAAAGAAAAGAAAACAATAGTATGAAAGGAAATAGTTGAGAATAATTTAGAATGTTGGTAAGGATTGGCTCCTTCTTGCCACTCTCAGCAAACCCTCCCGGAGACTCAGACTAGAGGATGGTAGACAGAGACACAAGTGGAAGAGTCATGTGGATAAGGTGGTACCCTCTGCCTGTGGCCTGTGATCTGGGCTGACCAAGAGTCTGGTATGTGGGACCCACAAGGCTGAAAAAAGTCATCTGCTGAACTCCAGAAATCTCTGAGAAGGCGAGGCTCTAAAGAGGAAGCCTAAACATCAGTGAAATCTGTGTCCCATGTTCCTCCCAAATACTCAGTAATAATACTCCCAAATAACAGGTATCTGTCCAGCATGAAACCAAGTGCAGGGTCCTTCTAAACACAGAACCCTGTGTGACTACTCAGATCAAATGCCATGAGGATAGCCCTGCTCATGGTAGCCCTGTGTCTTCTTCATGGAAGGTCATTCTGGAAATACTTGTTGGACAAATGGCCAAGTTCAGGCACTGCCTTCCTGCTGAGCCTGGCAGTTCAGATGGTCTCAAGATAGGCCCTTTGAATTGGGAAAAGGAGGAGGGTGAGCACATAGAGACCAGTAAATAAGACAAGAATCCTGAGGCTTAAGCCTGAGGCTAGACAGGGCCTTTGCACATGGAACTGAATGGAAGGAAGTAGTCAAGAAGTCAACCCTTTGTTCTCTGAGTGGACAGTATTCCAAAAAAACCACAAGTCTGGACTGAGACCTGCCAGGCCCCCAACCGCAACAATAGGAAGCCCTGCAAAAGCTGTGCAGCCCCCACCAGTGCAGCCTCTCATACCCCCGCACAAGAGAACACAGAGGATCATGAACACGGAAGCCCTTCTGAAGGGCAGGTCAGGTATGCTGAGCCACAGGGCCCAGGGAGCTGAGTCTGGGTCCAGGGTGCTGTCTGGGGCTCCCTGCCCTGTCGGGGGGAAGGTCTCCACTAGCACTCCTGTGTAGGTGTTCATGGGATGACACTACAGACCCTGCACAGAGACAAGTGCCAAGTTCCTTTGCACTGTGTAAAAACTTGGCATTCAAAAGAACTAGGCAGTGTGCACAATAACTTCATGTCAGAGCTATTCTTTGACACCATAGGCAGGGCTTGAATGCTGCTGCATGTTTTCCCCACCCTCACCTCCACATTATGTGGTGGATGTGTGCAGGGCAGGTAACTTGCCCTTTAGCTGTAGGACCTGGTGGAGAGAACGCACCTTGTCCCGAGAGACTGAACTGAGTTGTGTTAGGGACTGGTGAGGATGTTGGTTTGTTTCTCTTGGGCAAGAACTGCATCCTGGGTATAGCAGGTGACTGCATGGGAAAACTGTGGCAGAAGCAGCTCATTATCCCTATGATCCATTCTCCTCTTCCCCTTCAAGTCAGTGAGAATCACAAGCTGAGAAGGACACTTGGATTTCTGATAACTTCCTGGGGGAAGCCTCCATACGAACTTGTAGTTTTATGTGAGAGAAATAAAATTGAACCCCAAGTGCTAACACTGGCATCATCCAGGTTTCTAATTTGCCAGCCGAGGGGTATGAAATGATACTTCATTATCCTTTAATTTGTATTTCTCTCATCAACTAAAGAACAAATCAGGTTTTAAAGAATTAGTTTTATTCAGTGTCTTACTGAGGATTGCAACAGTCTCTCAGTTTCTGTTAGACTGCTGCCAGGTTGCAGTCCTCAGACTCTGAATTAAACTAAATTTACTTTTTTAAAGCCTGATTTATTCTTTAGTTGATACTTCTGGTAACCATGAAGAAACTCAGAGCAGACTTCCCAGAGTTGCCTGGAACATTGTGGGGGACCTGGTGCCTTGGTACCAGCATGGACCCCTTGAGACTCTCCAGCTCCTCTGTGGCTGGAGACAACTGGGTGAGTCTTTCTTGAAGTCTCAGACCTCTGCTTGGTTGGCAGTCCTGAGTATTTCAACTAGTTGTTTTCACTCCTCGATGAAGGAGTAAGTTCTTCTATAAGACTTTTCATTTGTCCAGGAATATTCTTATTGAAAGATACTAAGAAGGAATAGTTATGTGATTGGTCAAGTTGTGTCAGTGCTTTCCCTTTCAATCTGACTCTATAATAAGGCTCAGCAAGACAGAAATTATTAAAATGTTATGAGTTTGACCCGAGTCAACTCTGAAGGCTCTTTTTGGCCAGATTCTGATATGACATCTCTGGATGACCACAGGTCTTGTGGAAGTATCAGAGGTACAATCCTTGTGATGTGCAGTGGTCCCTTTGGAAATTCCTTGTCATGATTAATACTTGTCTCATCTTGTAAAGCACACATGAGTGTCAGTCACACAGTACTTGGAGCCCCCAAAACTGCCTTATGCAACTGGAGGGAAAAACTAAAACACATAAGAGTGACGCCTCTGGTAATGCTCCAAGCAGCATATTCAACTCACTACATTCCTCACCGGCATTCCTGCTTTGCTAAGCCCATCAAACTCACAGCAGATCTCTCGGCAGAAACCCTACAAGCCAGAAGAGAGTAGGGGTCAACATTCAACATTCTTAAAGAAAAGAACTTTCAACTTAGAATTTCAAATCCAGCCAAACTAAGCTTCGTAAATGAAGGAGAAATAAAATCCTTTATGAACAAGCAATTGCTCAGAGATTTCATCACCACCAGGCCTGCTTTACAAAAACTCCTGAAAGAAGCACTAAACAAACAGTACCAGCCACTCAAAAAGCATACCAAACGGTAAAGAGCATTGACACAATGAAGAAATTGCATCAACTAATGGGCAAAACAACCAGCTAGCATCAAAATGGCAGGATCAAATTCACACATAACAATATTAATCTTAAATGTAAATGGACTAAGTACCCCAATCGAAAGACACAGACTGGCAAATTGGATAAAATGTCAAAACCCATCAGTGTGCTGTATCCAGGAAACCCATCTCACAGGCAAGGACACACATAGGCTCCAAATAAAGGGATGGAGAAAGATTTACCAAGCAAATGGAGAGCAAAGAAAAGCAGGAGTTGTAATCCTAGTCTCTGATAAAATAGACTTTAAACCAACAAAGATCAAAAGAGACAAAGAAAGGCATTACATAATGGTAAAAGGATCAATGCAACAAGAAGAGCTAACGATCCTAAATATATATGAACCCAATACAGTAGCACCCAGATACATAAAGCAAGTTCTTAACCTACAAAGAGACTTAGACTCCCACACAATAATAGTAGGAGACTTTAACACTCCACTGTCAATATTAGACAGATCAATGAGACAGAAAATTAACAAGGATATCCAGGACCTGAACTCACATCTGGATCAAGAAAACCTAATAGACATATACAAAACTCTCCATCCCAAATCCACAGAATATACATTCTTCTCAGCACCACATCACACCTACTCTAAAATTGACCACATCATTAGAAGTAAAACACTCCTCAGCAAATGCAGAAGAATGGAAATCATAGCAAACAGTCTCTCAGACCACAGTGCAAACAAATTAGAACTCAAGATTAAGAAACTAAGAACCGCACAACTTCCATGGCTCTTGAATGTGGACTGGATAAACAATGAAATGAAAGGAGAAACAAAGATGTTCTTCAAAACCAACGAGAATGAAGACAAAACATACCAGAATCTCTGGGACACATTTAAAGCACTGTCTAGAGAAAAATTTATAATAATAAATGCCCGCATGAGCAGCAAAGAAAGATATAAAATCGACACCGTATTGTCAAAATTGAAAGAGCTAGAGGAGCAAGATCAGAAAAACTCAAAACCTAGCAGAAGACAAGAAATAACTAAGATCAGAGCAGAACTGAAAGAGATAGAGACACAAAACACCCTTCAAAAAATTTATAGATCCAGGAGCTGGTTTTTGAAAGGGTCAATAAAATAGACCACTAGCCACATTAATAAAAAAGAAAAGAGAGAAGAATCAAATAGATGCAATAAAAATGATAAAGGGGATATCACCACTGATTCCACAGATATACAAACTACCACTAGAGATTACTACAAACAACTCTATGCACATGAACCAGTAAACGTGAAAAAATGGATAAATTTCTGGACACTTGCACCCTCCCAAGCCTAAACCAGGAAGAAGTCGAAATCCTGAATAGACAAATAACAAGGGCTAAAGTTGAGGCAGCAATTAATAGCCTACCAACAAAAACAGCCCAGGACCAGATGGGTTCACAGCCTACACATACAGAGGAGCTGGTACCACTCCTTCTGAAACTATTCCAAACAATCCAAAAACAGAATTCTTTCCAAATCATTTTATGAGATCAACATCATCCTGATACCAAAACCTGGCAGAGATTCAACAAAAAAAGAAAACTTCAGGCCAATATCCATGATGAACATAGATGCAAAAATCTTCAATAAAATATTGGCACACTGATTGCAACAGCACATCAAAAAGCTTATCCATCACGATCAAGTAGGATTCATCCCAGGGATGCAAGGCTGGTTCAACATATGCAAGTCTATAAACATAATTCACCACATAAACAGAACTAAAGACAAAAACCACCTGATTATCTCAATTGATGCAGAGAAGGCTTTTGACAAAATTCAACAGCATTTTATGCTAAAAACCCTCAATAAACTATGTATCAATGGAAAGTATCTCAAAATAATAAAAGCTATTTATGACAAACCAACAGCCAATATCGTATGGAATGGGCAAAAACTGGAAGTATTCCCTTTGAAATCTGGCACTAGACAAGGATGCCCTCTCTCACCACTCCTATACAATATAGTACTGGAAGTTCTAGCCAGAGCAATCAGGCAAGAAAAAGAAATAAAAGGTATTCAAATAGGAAAGAAGGAAGTCAAATTGTCTCTATTTGCAGATGACATGATTGTATATTTAGAAGACCCCATCGTCTCAGCCCAAAATCTCCTGAAACTGATAAGCAACTTCAGCAAAATCTCAGGATACAAAACCAATGTGCTGAAATGACAAGCATTCCTATACACAAATAACAGACTTGAAGAGAGCCACATCAAGAACTAACTGCCACTCACAATTGCTACAAAGAGAAAAAAATACCTAGGAATACAACTAACAAGGAACGTAAAGGACCTCTTCAAGGAGAACTACAAACCACTGCTCAACGAAATAAGAGAGGACAAACAGATGGAGATACATTCCATGTTCATGGCTAGGAAGAATCAATATCGTGAAAATGGCCATACTGCCCAAAGTAATTTACAGATTCAATGCTATCCCCATCAAGCTACCAATGACCTTCTTCACGGAACTGGAAAAAACCACCTTAAACTTCATATGGAACCAAAAGAGAGCCCACATAGCCAAGTCAATTCTAAGCAAAAAGAACAAAGCAGGAGGCATCACAATACTGGACTTCAAACTACACTATGAGGCTACAGTAATCAAAACAGCATGGTATTGGTACCAAAACAGAGTTATAGACCAATGGAATAGAACAGAGGCCTGGAGGCAACACCACACATCTACAACCATCTGATCTTTGGCAAACCTGACAAAAACAAGCAATGGGGAAAGGATTCCCTGTTTAATAAATGGTGTTGGGAAAACTGGCTAGCCACGTGCAGAAAGCAGAAACTGGACCCTTCCTGACACCTTACACTAAAATTAACTCCAGATGCATTAAAGACTTAAACATCAGACCTAACACCATAAAAACCCTAGAAGAAAATCTAGGCAAAACCATTCAGGACATAGGCATAGGCAAGGATTTCATGACCAAAACACCAAAAGCATTGGCAACAAAAGCCAAAATAGACAAATGGGACCTAATCAAACTCCACAGCTTCTGCACAGCAAAAGAAACAGTCATTAGAGTGAATCGGCAACCAACAGAATGGGAAAAATTTTTTGCAATCTACCCATCTCACAAAGGGCTGATATCCAGAATCTACAAAGAACTAAAACAGATTTACAAAAAAAAAACAAACGAGCCCATTCGAAAGTGGGCGAAGGACACTTTACAAAAGAAGACATACATGAGGCCAACAAACGTATGAAAAAATGCTCATCATCACTGGTCATTAGAGAAATGCAAATCAAAACTACATTGAGATACCACCCCATGCCAGTTAGAATGGTGATCATTAAAAAATCTGGAAACAACAGATGCTGGAGAGGATGTGGAAAAATAGGAACACTTTGACACTGTTGGTGGGAGTGTAAATTAGTTCAACCATTGTGGAAGACAGTGTGGTGATTCCTCAAGGACCTAAAAATAGAAATTCCATTTGACCCAGCAATCCCATTACTGGGTATATATCCAAAGGATTATAAATCTTTCTACTATAAGAACACATGCAAACAAATGTTCATTGCAGCACTGTTTACAATAGCAAAGACCTGGAACCAACCCAAATGCCCACTGATGATAGACTGGACAGGGAAAATGTGGCACATAAACACCATGGAATATTTTGCAGCCATCAAAAACGATGAGTTCATGTCCTTTGTAGGGACATGGATGAACCTGGAAACCATCATTCTCAGCAAACAGACACAAGGACAGAAAATCAAACACCACACATTCTCACTCATAGGCAGGTGTTGAGCAATGAGAACACATGGACACAGAGAGGGGAGCATCACACACTGGGTTCTGCCAGGAGGAAATAAGGGAGGGATAGCAGGGGGTGGGGAATTGGGGAGAGATAGCATGGGGAGAAATTCCATATACAGGTGATGGGGAGGAAGGCAGCACATCACACTGCCATGTGTGTACCTATGCAACAATCTTGCATGTTCTTCACATGTACCCCAAAACCTAAATGTGAAAAAAAAAATCAGATCTCCTGAGACTTATTCATTACTACAAGAACAGTATGGGGGATCCTGCCCCCATGATTCAATTATCTCCCACCAGTCCGTCCCACAATATGTGGGAATTATTGGAGCTACAATTTAAGATGAGATTTGAGTGGGAGCACTGCCAAACCATAACAGTATATATCCAAAAGAAAGGAGATTAACATATCAAAGAGAGATCTGCACTCCCATGTATACCCAAGTACCAGTCACAATAGCCCACATATGGAATCAACCTAAGTGCCCATTAACAGATGAATGAACAAAGAAAATGTGGTATATACTCACAATGGAATATTTAATTCAACCATAAACAAGAATGAAATCCTGTTATGTGCAGCAGCATGGATGGAACCATAGGGGAAGGTTAAGTGAAATAAGCCAAGCAGAGAATGACAAATGTCACATGTTCTCACTCTTACATGAGAGCTAAAAATGTAGATCTCAAAGACGGAGAGTAGACTGGTAGTTACCAGAGGCCAGGAAGGGACATTGTGGGGGGCGGGGGGGGATGAAAGGGAAAAAAATAATATAAATGTATATTCACCGAACTTTACACTAAAAATAGTTAAAAAAAAAAGTGAATCATGCATGTATATTTTACACTAATTAAAAATCCATTTTTTAAAAAAAGTACTAATGTATGCAGCAACATAGATGAAACTTGAAAATACTACATTTTGTAAAACATAAAATAAAAATTTTTTTAAAGCAAGAAAAATAAAAGATAGTAAATCATTTTTATTCACTTTTTTTTTGTTTGAGATGGAGTCTTTCTCTGTCACCCAGGCTGGATTGTTCATTTGTGAGAACAACAACAACAACAACAACAACAAAAAATACAGGAGAAAAATAGATTCTGTTAGTCTGCTGCTGTCTTCATTAGCTCTATTGATTTTTGGAAATCTGACCTTCCTCTCTAACAAATAACTAATGTTTTGCTTTTTAAATTATTTGAATTAGGCTGGGCATGGTGGCTCATGCCTGCAATCCCAGAACTTTGGGAGGTCGAGGTGGGCAGATCACCTGAGGTCACAAGGTCAAGACCCGCCTGGCCAACATGGTGAAATCCCGTCTCTACTAAAAATTCAAAAACATTAGCTGGGCATAGTGGTAGTGCCTGTAATCTCAGCTACTCGGGAGGCTGAGGCATGAAAATCACCTGAACCCGGGAGGCAGAGGTTGCAGTGAGCGGAGATTGTGCCACTGCACTCCAGCCTACGTGACAGAGTGAGAATTTGTCTCAAAAGAAAAAAAAGTTACTTGAATTATCACTTTGGCTAAATATTACTTTACAGGGACCTGTGATCCTATTTTGATCAAGTGTTTTAAACCTTTAATATCTGACATACTTCCAAAAATTGAATTTTCAATTCTAAAATGATTTTTCAAAAGGAAACTCTGGAAGTCCAAGACAGATATAGCAAGCTTATTTGGTAAGTTAAAATCATATGGTAAGTATTATCAAATAAAATAATGGTGTTTAACTTTGAGTTATATTTATATAGATATGTTAATACATGTTCCAAAATTTTATGAGGTTCTTAAAATTGTTATGTCTTGATATAGTTTGGATGTTTGTCCTTGCCCAAATCTCAGGTTGAACTGTAATTTCTAATGCTGGAAGCGGGCCTGGTGGGAGGTGTGTGGATCACATGGGTGGACCTTTAATGGCTATCTTTGAGTTTCTGTGAGAACTAATTATTGAAAAGTGGGTGGCAATTGCCCCCTACACACACCTCTTCACTTGCTCCTGTGATGTGCCTATTCTCCCTTCACCTTCTGCCATGATTGAAAGCTTCCTGAAGCTTCATCAGAAGCTGAGCAGATGCCAGCACCATGCTTTCCATGCAGCCTGCAGAACCCTGAGCCAATTAAACCTCTTTACCTTATAAATTACCCAGTATGAGGTATTCCTTTATAGCCATGCAAGAACAGCTTAATACACTTGGTACATGTTATCAACCAGAATTATGATTATGTTAAACTGCTGTATGTCACAGGAATAACCAAGTTTCCTTGTCCGTTGCATCTTTAATCATGGCTATTCTAAGGGTGTTGTCATCCTTGGACAATTATTGTTTTGCTTTGATTCTTCTCAAAAAGTGGTTTACAATCAACTGTAGTCCAAAATTTGACTTTACTTAAGAAAAAAAAACATGAAAAAGGACTCTGAAAAATGCTCTTCAATACAGGTATCTGGCAACTTTGGACATCATATCATTGGACTAAATGAAAACATTTAAAACTGTAATAAATGGATACATTCATGAAGATTGCTAACCCAATATCAAGCAGAACAAGAATTATATGTGGCTGAACTGATAAAGGACTGAAATTATTTTTATGACCTTTTGTTTGAAACATTCATGACTGTTTTTATATTCTGTTGTCCTGAGCCAAGAAAACTTTTTCTTTTTGACCTACTTACTCATCTATGACAAGCTTATAGCAACAGAGCAAAATACACCTTTGTGAGCAAAATCAAAACATCTGCCTTTCTATCTAATTTCCTCAAAATGTGAAAACTATTTGTGAATATTCTTATTTCATGGCAATCTAGTCATTTTTTTAAGTTCAGTGAGAATCAGTTTTTTGTAACAGGACACACTAGTTATTTTACCAAGCCTTTGAAATGACATATTTTCAGATATGACTAGACTCCTTTGAGGAATTGAGGTTGCTTTTATAGAGCCAATTTAAAAGAAAAAGAAAAAAAAACCCTTGGACAGACTGCCTTGGTAATTGCTTACACAGGTCCATGATTTCTGTCTTTGAGGTAAGTAAAGATGTCACTTTCTGACAGGACTGGGAACCTCAAGATATTTGGTGTCCTTGGGAAGACAGGAATTGACCCAATTCATACAGGTATTATAGGTACAGTCTAAAGGTGAATCTTTGGCTTGACTTTCTAGCCTTAAGGTTTTAAAACTCTAATCTGACATTCCTTTTGAAAGTTCCAGCAAAGCCAACTTAAAAGAGTCTATTTGGCCAATCATTATTCTTCTTACACTATAGGCAAATAACTAGGCCAAATATAATATTAAAACTTACCTTGCAAATAAATTGGACATATTAAGATTTATCTTTGGTAAAAATGGGAACTTGAGAGGCAAATATTTTTTTAAGAAAAAAAAAAAAAAAAGCTATAGTATACCTGTTATGGGATTCTGTCTCTGACCACTGTTTTTGAGCTTTAATTATTTTCCTGCAACTTAGACTAAATCTTAAATCAAGTCCTAGCTATAGCTCTCTAAAAATAGACTGGGTTTTAATTTTCTTGCTTTTAGTTGACCTCCCAATGGAATAGGGTTCTTAAAAAATTCTGGTATAGGCTGGGCACAGTGACTCACGCCTGTAATCCCAGCACTTTGGGATACCCAGGTGGGCAGATCATGAATTCAAGAGATCCGAGACCATCCTGGCCAACACAGGGTAAAACCCCATCTCTACTTAAAAAAAAAAAAAAAAAGAATTAGCCAGGCATGGTGGCATGCACCTGTGGTCCCAGCTACTCGGGAGGCTGAGGCAGAAGAATTGCTTGAACCCAGGAGGCGGAGGTTGCAGTGAGCTGAGATTCCATCACTGCACTCCAGCCTGGTGACAGAGCAAGACTCTGTGTCCAAAAAAAAAAAAAAAAAAAAAATCTGGCATTTTAATTTTAATTCTTATGTACATTGTATTTCTACTATGACTCTCTCGTTATTATACTTCTTCTGAGAAAACTAATTCCATGGTACACCAAAGGCTACAGATGATTCCACAAGTAATAACAGCTACAAATAAATGTCTTTGACAGGACTACTGGAAATGAATCTTCCCAGTGACAAGGGACACCTTGACACTCATATTTTGATCATCAATGTTTTCCTGAAGAGTTTTTATTAAAAGGGGGCGATGAGAGAAGACTTTTATCTGAGGAACGTGTTTTTAATTATTAGGCCCAGAGCAGCATTAAAATAAGACAGTAATCACATCCTACTCCCCCACCTTTTAGCCATGTATTCATTTCCTGCAACTGCTTGCTGTTGCCACAAGTAGCTACAAACTAACCTAAAAATGCCATGCTGAACGCTGTAACCCACACCCCATAGTTTAACACTGTATAACCAATCGATAGCTTATTTTAATGTAATTTCTTGGTATATAACTCAGGAACTGCCTATTATTTTCCTTTAAAAATCAGTTTACATGGCCGGGCGCAGTGGCTCATGTCTGTAATCCCAGCACTTTGGGAGGCCAAGGCAGGTGGATTATGTCAAGAGATTGAGACCATCCTGGCCAACATGGTGAAACCCTGTCTCTACTAAAAATACAAAAATTAGGCCGGGCGCGGTGGCTCAAGCCTGTAATCCCAGCACTTTGGGAGGCCGAGGCGGGTGGATCACGAGGTCGAGAGATCGAGACCAACCTGGTCAACATGGTGAAACCCCGTCTCTACTAAAAATACAAAAAATTAGCTGGGCATGGTGGTGTGTGCCTATAATCCCAGCTACTCAGGAGGCTGAGGCAGGAGAATTGCCTGAACCCAGGAGGCGGAGGTTGCGGTGAGCCGAGATCGCGCCACTGCACTCCAGCCTGGGTAACAAGAGCGAAACTCCTTCTCAAAAAAAAAAAAAAAAAAAATACAAAAATTAGCTGGACATGGTGGTATGTGCCTGTAGTCCCAGCTACTTGGGAGGCTGACGCAGGAGAACTGCTTCAAGCTGGGAGGCGGAGGTTGCAGGGAGCCGAGATCACACCACTGCACTCCAGCCTGGCGCCTGGTGCCAGAGCAAGACTCTGTCTCAAACAAAAAAACAAAACAAACAAAAAAAATCAATTTACAGGCTGGACATGGTGGCTCATGCCTGTAATCCCAGTGCTTTGGAAGGCTGAGGTGGGAGGATCACTTGAGGCCAGGAGTTTGAGACCAGCCTAAGAAACACAGCAAGACCCTGCCTCTAAAAAAGATTTTTTACAAATAAGCTGGGAGTGGTAGTGTATTCTGTAGTCCTAGCTACTCAGAGGAATGAGGTGAGAGGATTGCTTGAGCTCAGGAATTCAAGGTTACAGAGAGCTATAATTGTGCCACTGCACTCCAGCCTGGACAACAGAGCAAGACCCTGTCTCTGTTAAAAAATGGAAAAAAAAAAAATCCACTATAACTGCTACTAATTGGTGTATATTTTCAAGGGAAATTAAATATTTGATCCTGGGTTATAATCCTCAAGCTTGGCCAAAATAAACTGTCTATTACATTAATTTTGCCTCAGCTTCTTCCTTTTAGATAATGTGGAATAAGGACAGTGAGAAATGGGTCTTGATATATCTGCCTTTCCTTGGTTGTCTTTCTCTTTCTGCTGAATGCCAAGGCAGGAAGAAATGAAGAGTGGGAGCTCTTGAGGGTAAGGCTTTGCTATTCAAGCCTGGCCTGTCACAGGCGTAAATGTCACCTCTCCTGCCCACAGGTCTTGGGTGCACAATCATTGAGGTCCTTGGTTCCCAGAGCCAGGTCTCAGAAACAGGGTTCTGAGAAGGAACTTGTGGGACGGAATGAAAACATGAACCCTTCTCACTCTGCTCTGCCTCCCAGGGGATGACTCATGGATGGAGCTGGGTAGGGGTCATAAGCCAAAATTAAAATTCTAAGCCCAGCACAACCAGTGGACCCCTCCTCTCAGACAATAGCATTCCAAAGTTAACCTGAAAAACTAGTTCAGGCCATAACAGGAAGAGGGGCCTGAGCATGCTTCATTATAATCTCCTTCCCTTGAAACTCAGGTACAACTGACCAGCGTTAGCATTAAAACAGGTATCTTAAGACTTTTTATAATAATAAGACATTAAATTCCAGCCTAACTTTAATATAGCATATGTCACAGAGCAAGCCCTGAATGAAATCAAAGCGTTTTACCCTAAAATGTATTTCTTTGACATGTTTTGAAATGGCCCTGAAAAGCTGTGTTTGTGGAGAACATCTGCATTCTGTAGATTCCCTCTTCCTTTCCAGGTCTTTTCCCTGATCCAGGAGAGAATTAACTAAGAGTCTGGCACCTTTTAAAGTCTGATAAGAAACATTCACAATGTGTTTCTTCTGAAGCCTGCTACCTGGAAGCTTCATCTACATAATAATAACCTTTGACTCCACAACCCATTGTTTTATCCCATACACTCCCTTCTATGGATTCCAGATCTTTAGATAAACTGTTTAACCCAAGTGCCAATCAGAAAATCTTTGAATTTGCCTATCAACCGGAATCCCCTCCTTCCAGTTGTCCTGTCCTTCCAGATCAAACCAATGTGCATCTTACACATATTGATTGATGTCTTATGTCTCCCCAACATGTATAAAACCAAGCTGTACCCCGACCACCTTGGGCACATGTTCTCAAGATATTCTGGGGCTGTGTCATGGGCCATTGGTCACGCATATTTGGCCCAGAATAAATCTCTTCAAATATTTTACAGTTTGACTCTTTGTCAACAGGGTCCTACTCAGGACAGAAACATGGTGGGAGAATCATTGGACCTTGGAGGCAAGATGTTGAAGTCCTGACTTTGGACACAATGTTGTCACCTCTAAATATCAGGCCTCTCCTGTGGGAGAGTATGTGGCCTCCCAACAGGACCTAGTGCTATGACAGTCACCTGGACAGGTGCAACATGTCTGTGTAAAGGGCACAGCATGGCAGATGTTCAGCTTTGCTGTTATGATCACTGACCTTACAGCTTGAATATGAATTCCTGGAGCTCTAAGGATCTAACTTTGAAATAGTCAGTGCCCAAAGAAACATTCTACTCAGCCTCCAACCAGGACCCTTTGCTCCTACCTTAAACTACTATATGCCAGGCTCTTGTTTCCAGCTCACAAAATCACCTGAGAAGCCTCACAGTGCTAATGGGCCAACTCTCCTCTGAGAAAAGTTGGTCATCTCTTCCCTTATTCCAGATACCCCCTTTGCTCATTTCCCATGGAATTTCAGGGACACAGGCAGCATGGGGTTGAGCTGGAATGGAGAAACTTAGGGAATGAAATGACAGAATTTGCTGGTAAGAGGGATGAAAGGAGCGTCAGAACCAGGGATGTGGGGTCCTTTTCAGGACACTTGGCTGTCTGTCCTTTCTTTTCCTGGATACACAGTTTGCTTCTTACTCTTACAGGCACCTGCACAAATATAATTTGAGGACAGCTCCAATTTGAGGACAGGACAGAAAGACAGGCATACTATGTTTTCAAGATCTGGCAAATAACCATGGGCTGAGTTCAGGGACTCTCTTGACTCTACTGTGAGATGGCCAGGCTACAACTTTATTACCTGGCTCCATAAGCTTCTACCCTGGAGAACGACAGTAAGATATTTGTTCCCAGGTTTAACATAATTCAGAGCCAAAGTCCGGTAACCTCTGTCCTAGCCCAATCACCTCAGACCACAAGGAATAAACCTGCACTCAAACAAAATCAGGGTTATTGATCCATTACAATGAGGGTGATAACACCCCAGAACCATGGGATGTCTCACCAAACTAAAGAAAATATGAGTTATCACAGTACTTTGGGGAAGGGTGGAGTTTAAGTGAAATTTAAATGAAACGGGGATTTAATGGGCATGTAGCAAAGTAGGGTTGTGAGTAATGGGTCAACATCAGGTCTCAACTGTGATGTACACCCAGGACCATTTCCTTGGGAACCACAAAATTAAGACAGGTGTAGACCATGGTCTCCAAAAACTTTTCTTATATGAACTGGGTTGTAAATCAAGGCTACCTCTCTATGTCAAAGTGACAGATCTGCCAGGAAAAAGTAGTGTTCCATTCTTACTACTGACATGTTCCATTAGTCTGCAAGAGAATAAAGTTTCTCATTAAGAAAGCACAGATGAAATTTTATGACATTCTACAGCAGCACATATCACTGGCAGAAAGTTTCTTATTAACTTTACAGTTGGTTTTATCTGTTATTCCAGTCTAATGAACAGCTTAACAGATTTATCTTTCTCCATCCAAGATGTTATCCCCTTATCCCTAAAAAATGTGGGTATTCCTGTCCTCTGATGTATAGTTACCCTGGTAAATAGTCACATTCCCTTTGGCAAAGGGAATAAGATTTATAGCATAAAATTTGGAAAGTGTAACAAGGTCTTTCAAGGGAAATCTGGCTTCCTCTTGTTTCATGAGGTTCTGAGTCTGTGACATGGCTCAGCGAAGGTCCATGACTGTTGTGCTGATCCAAGTCAGGTGTCTCTTCAGACCTAATGACTCACTGATACTGACAGAGTAATACTTTATTAGGCAGTCTACCTATTTCAGTCCATAGTCACCATTATCGTTACCCAGGGTCAAAACGTCTAGGGTCAAACCATTCTCATTACTGTTGTGGTCCTGGGCCTGTTACAGTGACAACTTCCCTGTCTATGACAGGGTTACATGCTGCCATATGGTCCTGACCATTCCTACTGAGTTAAATCTCAATCTCAATCTCTCTCTCTCTCTCTCTCTCCTCTCCCCCTCCCCCACTTTGACATGAGTCTTGCTCTGTCACCCAGGCTGGAGTGTAGTGGTGCGATCTCGGTTCACTGCAACCTCAGTCTCCTGGGTTCAAACAGTTCTCCTGTCTCAGCCTACTGAGAGTAGCTGGGATTACACAGAACTGCCACCACATCCAGCTAAGTTTTGTCTTTTTAGTAGAGTTGGGTTTCACCATGTTGGCCAGGCTGGTCTCCAACTCCTGACCTCAAGTGATCCACCTGCCTCAGTCTCGAAAGTGCTGGGATTACAGGCATGAGCCACTGCACTGAGCCTAAATCCATTTTCAAAACAGCCTCTCCTACTCCCTTTGATAGCCCATATAAAACAGCCACTATAAAGTCTTTCCTGGATATTACCATTCCCTCACCAAAGCATTTCTCAAAGCCTAGATGAAAGGAGTGCCCTTTGGCACCTCCTGAGCCTCTGAATCCATTCTCTGTTATAAAATCAGGCAATTTTGCATGTCAGCATCACTCAATGGCCATGACCAAATACAGAATTCCATCTACAAAGTGCAACTGCAACGAGCACAGTGAATCCACAGACTGCCATCCGTGCACTCATATAACTAATCCAATCCAATCCAATAGTACATTCTCTCTAGTCTAACAGCCTTAGAATCTACTTCCTTTCATATCACCCATACTTCTGCCAACAGTAAGCTGGAAAAATCTTCCAATTATTTGGCACTCCCTCTCAGGTCATACTTTTCGCTCATTCCCCAGGTCTTCTGGAGTTTCACTACAGGAAGAAATCAAAGTTGGTGAGTATTAAGGACAATCCACATTCCCTTGCTGAGTGACAGCTTCAAGAATAATGTGTGCAGCTGTAAGTAATACATTTTGACAAAGTTTTCTGCTCTATTATAATCAAATTTCTTTTCTCCCCCTCTCCATAAACACTGGACTTTTATTTTTTTATGTATTTATTACACAAACAGCTGCTATAAACCTTTTGGAACACATCTTGTAGTTTCCATGCAAGATTATCCCCAACATGTATGTGAAGGAGTGTGGGCTACACAATTTTTTTTTTTTGAGACAAAGTCTCACTTTTTCACGCTGGTGGGAGTGCAGAGGCATGATCTCAGCTCACTACAACCTCTGTCTCCCAGGTTCAAGAGATTCTCCTGCCTCAGCCGCCTGAGTAGCTGGGATTACAGGCGTCCACCACCATACCAGCTAATTTTTGTATTTTAGTAGAGACAGGGTTTCACCATGTTGGCCAGGCTGGTCTTGAATTCCTGACTTCAGGTAATCTGCCTGCCTCGGCGTACCAAAGTGCTGGGATTATAGGCGTAAGCCAGTGCATGTAGCCAGGGCTACATAATTTTTACCTGTATAAATAATGGCAAAATATTTTCCAATGTGTCATACCAATTTCCATTCCTATCAGTAGCATATGAGAGGAACTTGCTAAATATTTTTGGTGTCATTTTGTCATGTTTTCTTTTTGCCAAGCTAGTGAGGTCAAAATGACATCTTATATTATTTTGCATTTCTGTGATTAATAATGATCTTTGCCCCTCTTTCCATATGGGTTGGTCATGGGAATATTTTGGGTGATGGAGAAGCCTTGGCAGGTTTTGTGGCAGAGAAAAATCCAACTCAATCATGCTGCCTGGAGTCAGGCCTTCAGAAATTGAAATTAGGGGCACGGGTTTTAGTCTTAAAGATCTTAGAGATTCTCAACAATGCAAAGTGCCTCCCGCCCTATATGAAAATGGGCAATAATTAAAATCCAGTACATTTTAATGTTTGTGAATATACACATAAAACAAATTAACCTTCATGACTGGTGGGAAAGATTAGCAGCACGGGACCATGCACAACAAATTGGCAGGCACTAAGGTAGAATACCTTTTAAAACAGAAAGACCAAATCTGTCCCTTTCTGATGTGCATCTTCAGTTCTGGGTCAAAAGCTAGTGGTGGAGGTCAAGGCCGAGGTCAAGGCCAAGGTCAACCTAAGGAGTCCACAACAGTATGCATCAATGGAAATGCTGCAGGACAGACAGACATGGAGGAAAAGGTGAAAAAGCTCTTGTGACCATCAGCACCTGCCTTCACTGCCTCGGGAGTCCCTTCTCCTTACAATAAAGGCTTCACAAATTCTCTAGGATTTTTACTTAGTAACCTGATATTCTGACAACAGTCAGACACCTGAATTAACTACAGTTAATGTTCCACTCCCAACCCTCATACATAAACCTGGTTGTGCTCACAATCTACTGCCTCACTGCTGTGATGTCTTGGACAGCTGCTGAAATAAGATTTTGAAGACAGGCCAGGGCCCTTCTCTACATCCCCAATATCTCTGCCTCTCAAGTCCAGTCAGGCTATAAACACATGTCAGGGAGAGTAAACCATGAACAGCTGTGAACTCTGCTAGTTCACTGAGTAGCAAATAATGTCAACACTCAAAATATGGCCACCAAAGTTCTCTTCCATCACAACCAACATAGCCTGTGGTGAAAACCGCTGACGCATAAAGATACGAGGTATGAGACACCATCTATTCACTACATAGCAGAGGTGAGAGAGAACTATGAAGAAACCCCTTTCCCTCACCACATCCCAGGATGACATGTAAACATGCCACTTACTCTTTTCTCTTGTGAGGACAGTAAGCATGACTAAACACAGTAGCTCTCTGGGAAGTGCAAGAATAAAGGAGTCTTCAGAACAAGTTGTAAGGTATCTATGATGCTTATTAAGCAGAGCTCACAATTGTCCTTTTTAATGTCAGTCTCCTTGTTTTGAGAATGCTTCAGGTAACAAAGGCCTGTGTCACCAGTAAGGATCATGGTGAGATTCTCAGAAGGCTGAGCCTCTGCTGGCACAGGCATAAAACTCCTCCAGAAATGGCTTTTCATTAAGAAACAGAAAATGTTGTTCTCTCAATTTCAGTGTAATTGGTTAAGAAGTCATGAGAGGCCAGTGCAGTGGTACACATCTCTAGTTCTAGATAATCAGTAAGTTGAGGAGGAACTGCTTGAGCCCAGGAGCTCGAGGTTACAGTGAGCTATGATTGCAGCACTGCACTTCACCCTGAGCAACACAGAGTGGAAAGAAAATTTAAAAAAAGGAAAAGAAAAGAGAGAGAGAGAGAAAAGAAAAAAGAAAAGAAGGGAAGGGAAAGGGAAAGGGGAAGGGGAGGGAGAGAGAGAAAGAGAAAGAGGGAAAGAAGAAAGACAGAGAGAAAGAAAAAAAGAAAAGAGACGGAAAGGCAAGGAAGGAAGGAAGGGAGGGACAGAGGGGAGGGAGGGAGCAACCAAGTGTATGATTGCTCTATGCCAATCATCAAATACATCAGAGACCATCTAGCTCCCAACCGACATTAATGCCGTCACCGAGCCAAGTAATTAGGTAAATTTCTGATCTGAATAGAAAACATTAAAAACCGGAATAAAATTCAGTATAATCTGGATGAAATATCTAATGGAATATAAAAACATATTCCAGCCGGGCGCGGTGGCTCAAGCCTGTAATCCCAGCACTTTGGGAGGCCGAGGCGGGTGGATCACGAGGTCAAGAGATCAAGACCATCCTGGTCAACATGGTGAAACCCCGTCTCTACTAAAAATACAAAAAATTAGCTGGGCATGGTGGCGCGTGCCTGTAATCCCAGCTACTCGGGAGGCTGAGTGAGGCAGGAGAATTGCCTGAACCCAGGAGGCGGAGGTTGCGGTGAGCCAAGATCGCGCCATTGCACTCCAGCCTAGGTAACAAGAGCCAATCTCCGTCTCTTAAAAAAAAAAAAAAAAAAA
Organism: Saimiri boliviensis; assembly: GCF_048565385.1. Lineage (NCBI taxonomy): Eukaryota > Metazoa > Chordata > Mammalia > Primates > Cebidae > Saimiri > Saimiri boliviensis. Next base: position 92,460,367 of record NC_133463.1, on the reverse strand, counting down.
AAAAAAAAACATACTCCAAACTGATAAGGTTAATCTGGAATATTTTAGCCATAAAAACTAAATCAGGATTTGAATAAACACTGAGGTTCTTAGTTAAGTAAACACCTCCATTGTATGTAAACAGGAATCAAACAAAAAAATATATTATTTTCTGATTTGGTTCTCTAATCACAGGCCTCAAGAAAGACACTGAGACAGCTTCCTAACCCTTCTGTCATCTCCTAATGAACCTCAAAACAGACAACCTTAGGGGAAACTGAATTTCTTTTTTCATCCTTCTTAAAAGTTCTTCTCTAGAGGAAGTTACAACTAGCTAAAAAGCTCCAAGTCCCCGGCTCAGCCTGCAGCCAAGAGAGCTGGGTGAGTTAATACTGAGTTTTGACTTAATTTCAGGAGATTCAGGTTTCCAGCCACCTCAGGAAAAGACATGAACTCTGTTCTTGCACTGGAACATAGCTATCTGTGATGGTTAAGCAAAGCCATAAGCCATAGGCTCCCACTTTGGGGCATTTTCCTTATTTCTCTTCATAAAAACACATGGAGAAGACCCATCTACCAAATCCTGTTTAAGTAAACTGTATCATTTCCCATTTTCAATCAGCTGGATGTATTGAGGCTGCAAGTCCCTTGCTGGCAGTGTCTTAACTCTTGGAAACCTGGAGGTGCAGTACAGTGTTATTTGACTTTTTAGCAAGGTCTCAACTATTTTAACCTACACATAAGACTCACCTTAACAAACTTTTGCTTATAATCATGTTTCTCTTCTGTTGGGAACAGGCCCTAAGCCTGGCATAAACAGGCCTTAAAGATACTGGCCATAAACAGGATATCTATAGCACTATGACACCCTCATGATGACAGTGATGCACATTGCTAGTGGTTGTTGGTTTACTGGAGCGAGAGAAAGAAATACCTGACCTGCTCTTTGGTGAAAGACTGCTCAGAGTGCTTCTGAACCACAAACAATAGCATGAGCGACCAATGCCTTAACAACACGTTCCAGCTGCAGTAAACATGCCAGAGCCTGTGTCTTGCCACTAGTAAAGAATACTTTGTTCCCTGCAAAGAATGCTTTTAGTTAAATGATGATTATCGCTTGCTGTAAATAAATGTGTGCGTCAAACTCTGTTCGGGGCTCTCAGCTGGGAATTCTGTGGATCCCTGTCATCTCATACCTTTTTGCTCTCTCTCTCTGTGTCTGTTTCTTAATTTCTTCAGTGCCACCCGGGTTGGGGTTTCCACAACCGAGCCGGTCTCGGCACTGTTCTCTGTGAATTACCTGATGTTGAAAAATAACACTTTTGAAGCTTAAGGTATCGTACTCCTCATAACAGAATAAAAACGTCTTGAGGCCAAAGAAAACCCCAGCCTGGTTCCATCACACTTGAAAGTGCAAGGATCTCAACTACTTTCCTTGAAGTTGAAATAAATGATAAAGAGAAAGAAAGTTTGGGGGGGGGGGGCGGGAAGAGGGAAAGAGGGAGAGGGAAAGGGGAAGGGGAAGGGGAAGGGAATAAAAAAGGAATGAAGAGCAAGTGGTCAAATGAAATACCTAACTGCACCTTAAGGTCTGGTGCTATGAAAAGCATCTAAATAATTAAGTTTCACCTATCTACAGGACTCAAGAAGGGGGCTCATCCTCTGAATCTGAGGGAAGGTGTGTTATCATGGAATTATTACTATATACTTCACCAGCCTGCCTTTAGTTAGCAGCTCACTGGGAGAGTTAAATACTTTAAGAACTGAATCTCCAAAAGGAAAACCATAGTGACTCTTTTCTCACCAGTATGACTCTTGTATAATCTATAACTGTAAGTAATTTATAGACTGATCAGTTAATCTCCACTGTGAACTGTACAGTGTTGAATAAAAGACGACTGTGCACTAGAGTTCCCACACTTACTACATTCATAGGCTTGCTCTCTAATGTGAACTGTACGGATTTTCTCATGACTAGTAAGAGTTATCCTCTGACCGAAGATTTTTCCACATTGATTTCATGTATAAAGTCGCTCCCCACTGTGAATTCTCTGATGTCAAATAAGGTGAGAGCTTTGTCGGAAGGATTTTCCACATTTGGTGCATACACAGGGTTTCTCTCCAGTGTGAATTCTCTTGTGTTGGATAAGGGATAAGCATGCACTGAAGGATTTATCACATTCACTGCACATGTAGAGTTTCTCTTTGGTATGAATTCTCTGATGTTGGATAAATTATGAATGCTGACTGAATGCCTTGCCACACTCGCTACATTCATCAGGTTTCTCACCAGTATGAATTCTGTGATGCTGAATGAGAGAGGAGTGAACACTGAAGGCCTTCCTACAGTCACTGCACTCATAGGGATTCTCTCTACTGTGAATTCTTCAATGGCGAATAAGGTGTGCACTCTGGCTGAAGGCTTTCCCACAGTCACTGCACTCATAGGGCTTCCCTCCATTGTGGGTTCTCTCATGCTTAATTAGGGTGGATATCTGTCCAAAGGTTTTCCCACACTCATTACACTCATAGGGTTTCTCACCAGTGTGACTCCTCTGATGCTGAATAAGGTGTGACCCCTGGCTAAAGGCCTTCCCACATTTGTGACACTCATAGGGTTTCTCTCCATTATGTATTCTCTGGTGTTGAACTAGGGAAGAAAGCACACTAAAGGCTTTATCACATTCATTACATTCATAGGGCTTCTCACCATTGTGTGTTCTTTGATGGTGAATAAGATTAAAACTCTGGCTGAAAGCTTTTCCACACTCACTACATTCATAGGGTTTCTCTCCTGTGTGAATTCACTGGTGCTGAATAAGATGTCCCTTTTGACTAAAGGTTTTCCCACACTCACTACAACCATAAGGTTTCTCTCCAGTGTGAATTCTCTGATGCTGGATAAGGGATAGGTGAGCACCAAATGATTTTCCACACTCATTACAGATATAAGGCTTCTCGCCGGTATGAATTCTCTTATGCTGAGTAACTTGTGAGCGCTGACTAAAGGATTTTCCACATTCATTGCACCTATAAGGTTTCTCTCCAGTGTGAATTCTCTGATGGACAGTTAGAGTTCGGTTCAGGCTAAAGGATTTTCCACATTCATTACATTCATAGGACTTTTCTCCTGTATGAATTCTCTGATGCTGAATAAGAGATAATTGTGCACTGAAGGCTTTGCCACACTCATTACAGTCATAAGGCTTCTCTCCAGAATGAATTCTCTGATGCTGAGTAAGGTGCGATTGTCTGTTGAAGGCTTTCCCACATTCTTTGCACTGGTAAGGCTTTTCTCCACTATGAATTCTCTGATGATGGATCAGATTAGAGCTATGACTAAAGGCTTTCCCACACTGATTACACTCATGAGGTTTCTCTCCGGTATGAATTTTTAGATGTTGCATATAAGATAAATGTGTACTAAAAGCTTTCCTACATTTAATACACTCATATGCTTTTTCTCCAGTGTGAATTTTACAATGCTGAATAAAGTATGAGTGCGCACTGAAAGATTTGCCACAATCCTTACATATGTAGGGTTTCCTACCAGTGTGGATTCTCTGATGTTTACTGAAGACAGAGGGCCTACTGAAAGCTTTTCCACATTCATTGCACTCATAGGGCTTCTCTCCACTATGAATTCTCTGGTGCTGGTTAAAAGCTCTGTTCTGATGGAAAGTTGTTTCACATCTGGTACACTCAAAGGGTCTCTCCGGATTATTCATCCTCTGATTCTCACTAAGAACTGAACTCTGTCTGGGTACTTTCACTAACACATCTGTCTGACAGGCTCTTTCCCCTAACTGGAAACTCTGGAGGTTAATGAGCTCCTCATGTTGCAAGTTTTCCACACTTGACACATTTGGATAGAGACTCTCCTCTCTAGACACTCTAAGATGTTTGGCAAGATTTGAGTCTGTAATGCAATCTTCTCCAAAAGTATTGAATTTCTGGACATTCTCTCCAGAGAGGGTTTTCACACACCTCATAACAATTGCTCTGAAACTGCTCTTCTGCGAAAAGGAGTTCTTAATTCCTTCTACTGCATATTTTCTCCACCAGTTCTCTAACTTTCCCTGAGTTTTACTAATCTCTTTAGCTTCCTTAAAATTATTCCTTACATGATCTTTTGATTTTGCTGTCTGGGATTCCATTTCTTCAGAAATGTCATGCTTTGGAATCAGTTCTTTTTATCAATCCTAGAATCATAGCCTGAAAGAATGGGGAAAAAGAAGTGAGTCGCTCACATTTTACTATGGGAGAAAGAATTCGAGAATAAGCAGGAATATTTACATCAAATATTTTCCAGGATAATACTGGAAGGAGACAAAATAAATGTGAAAATGAGATGGGCAGATCACTGAAAATGCAAATTTTAAAAAGCAACATATATGACCCCATTGGGAAGAGAAAAAGAGAAGCATGCTGGTAAAGCAATGAACACTGGTGTGGAAAGGAAGAAGGAAGGTAATATGCCCAAGGTAAAAGGCTTAAATCTGCAACTAGGCTGACCAGGAACACATGGCATAGGAAAAGCAAAATCTGAAAAAGGATTTGAGGAGTGTTATCAGGAAGGAGGAAATAGAGGCTGCCTCCACTATTCACATCATTGCTACATAATTCATCAACAAGGTATCTTCTTATGGCTTACACATAGAATATTCAAATATTTGTTCAAAATAAATAATAAATGACTCATAAAGAATGAGGTGTACATAAGCGCAATAGATAGAAAAAAACACCATTCGATCTGGACAACTTACAGAACAAACAAAAACAAAAACAAAAACAAAAACAGAAAAAAGCAGCAACCTACTCAGGCAACAGCTGGGGCAGCACAAGGCAAAAAGGTCAAGCATACACAACAGTCCCACATCACACATTTCCAATGAACAAAAGTATCAAAAAATTTTGTGAAAACCACAAAATTGAATTCTGAGACCCAAAGAAAGGAAGCTTATTTTTTTAAAAAAAAAACACATTTAAAAGCAACCAATGGGCTGGGCGCGGTGGCTCAAGCCTGTAATCCCAGCACTTTGGGAGGCTGAGGCGGGTGGATCACGAGGTCAAGAGATCGAGACCATCCTGGTCAACACGGTGAAACCCCGTCCCTACTAAAAATACAAAAAAATTAGCTGGGCGTGGTGGCGCGTGCCTGTGATCCCAGCTACTCAGGAGGCTGAGGCAGGAGAATTGCCTGAACCCAGGAGGCGGAGGTTGCGGTGAGCCGAGATCGCGCCATTGCACTCCAGCCTGGGTAACAAGAGCGAAACTCTGTCTCAAAAAAAAATAAATAAAAATAAATAAAAGCAACCAATGAAACAAACAAACAAAAACCACTAAGTCACATGGATACAAAGACTGTGGAATGGATAACTGAGGTCAGAAGAGTAAGAGGGCAGCCTCGTGTTAAGATACCATAAAATAACGATGGAATCTTCCTTTTGCAAATAGTTGTCATTAGCTATAATGGGATGCTACTTGAGACTGCACTGCTCAGACAGGGAGACTGAGCTAAAAGTACTAACCAGATAAGGTCTAAAATTGGGCTAATTATGGCTGGGCATGGTGGCTGACCCTTGTAATCCCAGCCCTTTGGGAGGCCAAGATGGGCGGATCACCTGAGGTCAGGAGTTCAAGAACAGCATGGCCAACATGGCAAAATCACATCTCTACTAAAAATACAAATATTAGTTGGGCATGGTGGAGGGTGCTTCTAATCCCAGCTACTTGGGAGGCTGAGGCAGGAGAACAGCTTGAATCCAGGAGGTAGAGGTTGCACTGAGTCGAGACTGTGCCACTGTACTCTAACCTGGGTGACAGTGTTCTCAAAAAATAAAATAAAATAAAATAGGGCTAGGTAGTCTTAATAGATTTCCATGAACTACTCATGGAACTACTACTACAGAGGGATTGATATTTTCATTCAGAGTATGAAAGGAAAAAAGCAAACTTCACAATTTACTCTAGAAACCTACAAACAGTATCCTAGAAGATAAACATTCTGAATCTGGGGAGAAAAATTTCTGGGTTATCTGACGGGTTGTGTCCTCAAGGTCATCTCTGAACTAAAGTCTAAAGGATTATTTTAATAGGTGTTATTTTGCCAGGCAGGAGACAAAATAAATGTGAACACAATGAGAAACCACAAGACAAGGGAAGGGAAGGGAGGGGAGGGGCAGGGAACTAAAAATGAGAGCTGGGTGTGGTGGCACACATCTATAGCCCCAGCCACTTGAGAGACTGAGGCAAGAGGATGCTTGCAACCAGGAGTTAGAGGCCAGCCTGGGCAATATAGCAAGACCTCATCTCTAAATACAAAAACAAAACAAATCAGCCAGGCATGTGGCTCAAACCTGTAATCCCAGCACTTTGGAAAGCTGAGGCAGGTGGGTGGCCTATGGATGGCCTGAGTCCCGGAGTTCAAAACCAGCCATAGCAACATGGCTGGGGAGGTCTCACAATCATGGTGGAAAGCGAAAGGCATGTCTTACATTGCAGCAAGCAAGAGACAGAATGAGAATCAAGTGAAATGAGTTTCCCCTTAACAAACCATCAGATCTTGTGAGACCTATCCTGGCCTTAATGCTGGACAAATGACTGCACCTGGGGGTCAAGGGCAAGACTAGTAACCATTCTTGACAACTCACAACATCTTAGGGAGGTACAAGATAAGTGGAAGGCAATGTTCACAGCAGCTTTATGTGTATTAACCAAAAAACAAAAACAACTCAAATGTCTGTTAACAGAGTATGAATAAACAAATTGTAGTATATTCAAACAATAGAATATTGTTCAGAAATAAAAAGCAATGAATTATTGATATACAACATAAACATATCTCAAAACAATTATGTTGAGTATGTTGAGTATAAGAAGCCAGACCAAAAAGAATACATGCTCAATGATTCCATTCACATAAAACTCTAGAAAATATAATTTATAGTGACAGAAAGCAAATCAGTACTTGCTTCAAGATAGAAGTGGGAAGGAGTGAGAAAGGTGGGAAGGAGTGAAAGATTATGAAGAAGGAGAAAACTCTTGGGGGTGATGGATATGTTTGCTCTAGAATGTGGCAATGGTTTCACATATGTATACATATGTCAGAAGATATAAAATCCTATACTTTAAATACTTGTTAACATATTATATGTTAATTACACCTCAATAAAGCTGTTTCTTTAAAGAAGATAAATAAAAATATGGGGCTGAGACCAATTGCCAGGGACCCAACTCTGTTCTGTTCCTTGCTGGCTGTGTGAATTTAACCTCTCTGTGCCTCAATTTCCTGGGTACCAATTATGTAGAGATATTGGCAAATTACATAAATTCATTGTGACATCACAGTGCCAGGCCTGCATCAAGCAAAAATGACCGACATTAGCTGTGTGTCAGCACAAAGCACCAGGACTCTGCTCTGCTTAGTGTTTACATGCCCAGGTCTCCCACTACACAGGAAGAAACCCTTTCTAGTTCATCTGTTTCCCCAAGACCCAGAATCAGCCTGGGATGCTCTGAGTGAATAACAGGAGGAATGAGAAACTTGGAAGAGAACATCTATCTCTCCAACTGGTATCTCCAAGCAGCGATAGCAGACCTGGCCAGCAAGCCCTGTGAGATATTATAAAATATATATTTGGTCTTCATCCCGATGTCCTGTCATACAACCCTAAACTCCTTGTAATCTCCAAACTGCTATCTTTTCATAGGCTTATGTTGACTACAGTTTTAGGATGAAGCTGGTCACTGTTAAGACCAAGGCATGAATAGAGGGTTGGGATTCTCAGCCCTAACGTCCCAAACTCACAGAAGGGGACCAGAGCTGAAGATTAAGTTGATCACCATGACCAATGGTTTAATCAATCATACCAACATAATAAGGCCTCTATAGAAACCTAAGAGGACAGGGTTCAGAGAGCTGATAGCTAAGTGCATAGGTTTCTATAGGGTGATGCACCCAGTGAGGGCATGAAAGCTCCACACCCCTTCCCTCATGCCTCATCCTACACATTTCTTTGTCTTTATCCTTTATAATAAATTAGTAAATGTTTTTTCTGAGACATGGTCTCACTCTGTTACCCAGGCTGGAGAGCAGTGGCGTTATCTCAGCTCATTGCAACCTCTGCCTCCTGTGTTCAAATGATTCTCATGCCTCACCCTCCCAAGTAGTTAGGACTACAAATGCACACCACCATGCCTGGCTAATTTTCGTATTTTTCGGTAGAGACAGGGTTTCACCATATTGGCCACGCTGGTCTCAAACTCCTGACCTCAAGTGATCTGCCTACCTTGGCCTCACAAAGTGCTGGGATTACAAGCATGAGCCACCACACCCAGCCTAAACTGGTAAATCTAAGTGCCTCCCTGAGTTTTGTGAGCTGCTCCAGCAAATTAATAGAACCCAAATTGAGGGTCATGGGAACCCCAACTTGAATCCAGTTGGTCAGAAGTTTGGAAAGCCCAGATTTACGACTAGTGTCTTGAGGGGAGTCTCAGAGACTGAGCCCTCAGCCTGTGGAATTTGAGGCTATCTCCAAGAAGAGAGCACCAGAGTTGAACTGAATTACAGCTGCTTGGTGCATGGGAAAAACTCTCCATGCATTTGGTCACGAAATCTTTGTTGATTGTTGTTGTGGTGTCAGAGAAGAGGAAAAATGTAGTTAGCGTTTTTCCCAAACAGCCTAAGGAGTGGGTGACATGGAAATGAAGGGACTGGGAGCCAGCTGCCATGGAAGGACACCTGAGCTCTTTTTTATGGCTGAAAGAACATTTTCTAGGATAAATAAAACACAAACCTACTGACGGACAGACAACAGAAGCAAGTTACAGCAAGAAAAGAGAAAAATTTTGATAGAAAAAAAATGGAGGAAAGCAAAGCCCTGAGGATAACAAGAAATTTGTCTGGAGCTTACAAAGAAGAGATTTGTGAGTAAAGCTGCAGCACCTATCACAGAAGCAGAGAGTGGGGACAGACTCACCTTCTCTCTTGTGCCTCCAGCTCCAGCTCCCCTGCGTTCTCAGGGTATATAGGGTCCATGGTTCATCCCCCTCCTCCAGCCTGGAGATAATATCAGGTTTGGAAGCTTGAAGTCCTGCTCCAGAAAAGGGAAGCAAGACCTGAAAATTCATCGCAGGTAGAGGGCAAGTTGTGCCTGCGGTCCGAGTCTCTGTGCTAGTCGTGACCTTCCCTGCTACCTGGTCTCTAACTGTGGAGAAAGACACAGGCCACTGCCTGAGCTGAAGAAAGTTCAGAACCAGCTTTTCGGGGGATGAGGGGCATAGATAGGACAGAGCTGGGGCCTGAACACATCATGGGAGAGGACTCACAGTAGGCGGTGTTGGTGCCCTGCAGAAGGGCTAAAGGGAAGAGCACATTCCAATGAAAGGAAAGCAGGGCTCTGAGACTGAATAGATCCAAATCCCAGATCTGCCACCAAAAGGCTGTGTAAACATAAGAAAGTGACAGTATTGCCAGGCACGGTGGCTCAAGCCTGTAATCCCAGCACTTTGGGAGGCCGAGGCGGGTGGATCACGAGGTCGAAAGATCGAGACCATCCTGGTCAACATGGTGAAACCCCGTCTCTACTAAAAATACAAAAAATTAGCTGGGCATGGTGGCGTGTGCCTGTAATCCCAGCTACTTAGGAGGCTGAGGCAGGAGAATTGCCTGAGCCCAGGAGGCAGAGGTTGCGGTGAGCCGAGATCGTGCCATTGCACTCCAGCCTGGGTGACAAGAGCGAAACTCCGTCTCAAAAAAAAAAAAAAAAAAAAAAAAAGTTAACAGTATTTGTTAGCCTCAGGTTCATTTATAAACTGTGTATCCTACCACCGACCTTCAAGATGCATAAAGATTATTTTTAATTTATAACTAATTTACAAATTATAAATATATAATTATAAATTATTTATAATTTATAATTTATATTAATATTTAATGCATTTATCTTTATGCAAGGGGATAGAAATGTACTAGGTGTACGGTAAATAATATTCTCCTTCCATAAATCAGGGAGGGTTGACCAGGCGTGGTCTCATGCCCAGAATTCCAAAACTTTGGGAGGCCAAAGCAGGAAGATTCCTTGAGGCCAGGAGTTCGAGATCAACCTGGGAAACATAGAGAGACTCTGTCTTTAAAAAATAAAATAAGACAGGCATGGTGGCCCACCACTGTAGTCCTAGGTACTTGAAAGGCTGAGGTGGGAGGATCTCTTCAACCACAGACGTCAAGGTTACAGTGAGCTATGATCCCGCCACTACACTCCAGCATGGGCAACAGAGTGAGACACTGCTTATCAAAAACAAAAACAAATCAGGGAGCGTCCCAGTACCACCTGTGCAGACCAGACCTGCATGGTACCAGGGTCAAGATGTCTGGTCTTTGGGCACAGGGAATGAGGAGCCTTTGAGCCCCAAGCTTGAGCCTCAAGGTTGTCTGAGCAGGAAGCCCAGAAGCTGAGCCCCAGGGAGGGAACTTACCTAGTGACACCAGGTTCCCATAGGTCTCCAGCATCACATCCCTGTAGAGGCCCCTCTGAGCAGGGATCAGACAGTCCCACTCCTCCTGGGAGAGGAGCACGGCCACGTCCTCAAAGGAAACCATGATGTGGAATGACAAGATCTTGCCGCAGCCCTCAGGTCAGGATCTGGAGGGAGAAGACACTAGGCTCAGGACTCGTGAAATTCCTCTGGGAACATGTACCTGTCTTCCTCACTAAAGTTATCTCTTTAAGGCAGACACTATATTGGCTCATCTTGGTGTGCCCCAATCCTGACCTCTACTGTACCTGGTCCAGGGACAGGAAAACACGGTAAGAAGCATGGTTCAGGGACTTCAATTCAGGAACTGAGGACATCGGTGGAGACAGGGAGCTCTCTACCCTCTGGGACTAGCCCCTCATAGAGAGACTCCTGCAGAGAAAAGGCTGAGGTCACATGGACGAGTCTCCAGGAGTACCATTCACCTGGAGCCCACCAGGAAGGAGCTGTTTGACAGCCATCACTAGATCTCCAAGCTTGTCCTGAGGTGGTGGGCAGAGCCACAGGGAGAAGAGGGTGATGAAGCCTGAACAACCTTCTGCTCCCCACAGCTGCTCTGAGACTTCTAGGCCCAGACCTTCTGTGGTAGCAGAGACCCAATTGTGAGTTGCCTGAACACCCCAGGAAAGGTGGATGAACTAAGCAGCCAGTGGCTCCTGAGAACATATCCCCTCCCCACTTCCCTGCCATGCCTCTCCATGTCTCAAGAGAGGCCTTTCTGGGGCCCGTGGTATGACAGCATCTCGAGGCCACCACGCGAAAGCCAGGACCCTGGCAGTGGACTTGGCCAGGAGAGACAATGGACTGCATTTCCCAGGTCCATAGATAAGGTCCTGAGCAGAGAGCAAACCGCTGAGAACAGCAGACCAGGCTCTTGCGCTAAGGCAGTGAATGAGCAAATAGAGAAGTTGACACATATGTGTGACCCACAAACACAACACCCAGGTGGTGTCAGGTGACAAGAAAGGATAGAAAGAATGAATGAAGCAGCATGAAGGTAGCAACCGGTAGCAGAAGATATTTTACAGAGGATGGCCAGGGAAGACACCTCTGATAAAGTAACAACAAATCAGAGATCTGGGTGGAATGAGGGCAGGCACCGCGTGGGTATCAGGGAGGGACATCCCAGGCAGAGGAAGCGTAAGTGCAAAGGTTCTGAGGTGCAAGCACACCTGATGTGTTCCAGGAAGGGCAAGGAAGCCAGGGGGGCTGAAACAGAGTAGGGGAGGGTGAAAGGGGTGGATACCCTCTGGGGTGGGTACCTTGTATGCCACAGGACTATGTATGGCTTTTATTCTGAATGGATGGGAAGTGCCTGGAAGGTCTGAGTACAGTGCTATGACCTCAGATGTGGTCTCCACAGTTGCTACTTTGAGGGTGCTTTGAACAGACTATGGGGTGGGGGTGAGGAGCAAAAACAGGAAACCAGTCAGAAGGTTCTAGCAACAATCTAGCTAGAGATGAATGTCTTGGACCAGACTGGTGGTGGCAGAAGTGACAAAAAGCAGTCAGATTATGGATACATTTCAAAGGTACAATCAATAGCATTTGCCTAGTAATTTCATGTAGGATGAGACACCAATATTTTTGGCCTGAGCAACTGAAATGGTAAAATTTCCATATGCTCAAGAGTTAAGACTGCAGAAGTATTAAATGTAAAAGTTGTCTTGTATATGTAAAGTTGAAGATAAGTATTAGATGTATAAATGGGAAATTAGGGCATTTGGAAATACAAGCTGAAAATTCAGGAGAGAGGTTAGGCTGGCTTGTCAGTACACTGCTGACATCTAAATCAGATCTGGTTTTATTGCAGCACCAACATGTGTCACTCTCAGAAAAGCCTTCCCATTTGTCCTCCGCATAAACCTCCGCACAGCCCTCTGCAGATCAACGAATTCCTTAGTTTAGTTCAGGAGGAAACGTGCCCTTTTTCCTCAGCCCTGGTGACCGCAAGGCCCAGTTCTCGTCACCAAGATGTTAAGAGAAGTTTGCCAAGAAGCATCTGAAAGGAAGGAAGGGGAAACACCCCCGTCTGGAGCGGCCGCAAGGGAAAGCCTAGAGAACCTTGCAGACACGTTCTAGAGCCCTGGCATTTCATAAGGAACTCTGGAACCAGCGCTGTCTGCCTCGTCTTCATCATTTAAGCCTCCGTTAGCCAGATGTCCCGGCTGGGCGCTGAACCCAAGCTTACTGATGTCTTCGCAGTCTCCCGCGGAGGCGCACCGGGGCCAGCGGCCGCCTTCCCGGCCCCAGACGCGGCCTGCCTCCGACGGCCCGATGCGCGCGGCCTTCGTGCGTCCCAGCGGCGCCCCCGGTGCGCTCCGCCTTCCCGGCCTCCGACGGCCCGATGCGCGCGGCCTTCGTGCGTCCCAGCGGCGCCCCCGGTGTGCGCCGCCTCCACTCCCAGACTCGGGCAGCAGCGCTGCGGGGCGCGCGGGCTCCGGACTCGAACGGGACCGAGCGCTAACCCGGGACCCGCCACTGACTCGCGCAGCGGTGTCCGGGAAGCGACCTGAGCTTTCCCCAGACCGCGGAGACCGACACCGCCCCTCACCTGAAGGGACTATTGTGAGAGCCAAACGCGAACATGTGCGCAGCGCTCGGCACAGGATCCGCGAACTGCAAACAGGACTAAGTCCCGACTGTCCTAACCGTCAGCCGGCACTGACCGCGCGCCCGCCGACGACCGAGGGCCGGGCCCGTCCCGGCGCCGTCCCCGCCGTCCCCTCGCCTCCCCTCCGCACGCCGCGGCTCTCCCCTCTCCTCGGCCCATCTCGCTCAGGGAAAGGCGCCTTCCTCTCTCCCGGAAACGAGAAGCGCCGCTGACTTCGTCCCCTGACGCGTCCAAGCTCCGTTCCTCGGTGAGGCGCTTTCTATCCGCCCGGCTTCCCCGCCTCGGCGCTGCTCGGGAGGGCGCCCCGCCGCCCCTCCGTCAGCACCCCGCGGCCGCCCTCGGCGCGCGTCCGTCATGCCCCGAGCCCGGCACCGTCCCCGCCCGCCCCAGCGCCGCTTTGGAGCCCGGGACTCACTCAGCTCCACCGCGGGAAGGGAAGGAGCAAAAACGCTAAACCCGGTGCCCCAGAAACCCAAACGCAAGGGATCGGAAATGCCTCAGCTGAACCTCCGCCCTGCCCTTCAGCTCACCAATCAATCAAGTGCAGGTTTCGTGAGTCCGCTCTAGGCGGCTCAGAGCACTCTGTGCTCCGGCACTTCCGTTCTTTCCCGGTGCGTCGCTACGAGCCCTCCGGCGGAATCTGCGGGCAGGAGGGCGCGGGCGCAGAGGGGTCGCCGGCGGCGCGCGGCGGCGGAGGAAGGAAGGGACCCAGCCCCGAGCGTCCCTGCGGGCGCTCCTCGGCCCGGAGCTGTTCTCAGGACCCTGGGCCCGGCCGTTCCTGACCTAGGACGTCTCGCCGCGCACTGTCCTCCAAGTCGTAACCACGCTCCGATCACAGCTCGCGCCCACCGTGCACCTAGCACTTCCCACTTGCAGTCTTTCGACCTTACCCCCCTCTCGAGAAGGCTGCTGCCATCGCTTCAGTGAGGAAGCCGAGGTACAGGGCGGTTTCAGACCCGTCCCGGTGGACACGGACTCCGAGAACCAACCGCTTGGTGCCAACACGCGCGTGCGGAACGGGCGGCGGGCGGGGGCGAAGCGGAGGGAGGGGGCGGCCGGGCACCACGCGGGCCCGGAGGGAGGACTCACCAAAATCGGAAGGAAAGCAGCCGGTCTTCAGCGGGACAGTGGGAGCCCCGAGATATCAAGGAATGAGGCCGGGCGCGGTGGCTCACGCCTGTAATCCCAGCACTTTGGGAGGCCCAGGCGGGCAGATGGAGAGGTCAGGATATCGAGACCATCCTGACTAACACGGTGAAACCCCGTCTCTACTAAAAATATAAAAAATCATCTGGGCGTGGTGGTGCTCCTGTAGTCCTACTCGGGAGCCTGAGGCAGGAGAATCACTTGAACCGGAAGGCAGAGACTGCACTGAGCCGAGATCACGCCATCGCACTCCAGCCTGGGCGACAGCGAAACGTGAGACTCCGTTAGGAAAAAAAATGTCAGAGAATGAGCAGTTGTGGGGAGAGCCATAGCGTATCTTATTTTTTAGAGACAGGGTTTTGCTCTGTCGCCCAGGCTGCAACCTCGACCTCTCGGGCTCAAGCGATCCTCCGGCCTCAGCCTCCCGGAGTAGCCAGGACTACAGGCAACGCGACACCACACTGTATCTTTTTCGCTTTAAATTTTTTGGGGGGAGGGGGTGAGGGCAGGACAGGGCCTCACTCTGTCTCCCAAGCTGAAGTGCAATGGTGCAATTACAGTCCAACTCCAGGGCTCAAGCGATCCCACCACCTCAACCACCAGAATAGCTGGGACCACAGGTGCCCGCCACCATGCCTGGCCCTTTTTTTTTTTTTTTTTTTTTTTTTTTTTTTTTTTTTTTGGTAGAAATGGTGTTTTGCCACGTTGCCCAGACTGGTCTTGAACTCTTGAGCTCAAGTGATCCACCTGCCTCAGCCTCCAAAGTGCTGAGATTACAGGTGCCGCCACACCCAGCCCTAAATATTTTTTTTTAATAGAATTTTTCATGGTGCCAAAGGGAAGACACACTCCTCTCCCTTTACTTAAATCATTTCTTCTAGAAAACTTTGTAATAGAAAAATCTTTCTTTGCTCTTTTGAGATGTATGTAAATTTTCTTAGAAAGCTAAATAAGCTCCCAGCTACTCAGGAGGCTGAGACAGGAGAATTGCCTGAACCCAGGAGGCGGAGGTTGCGGTGAGCCGAGATCGTGCCATTGCACTCCAGCCTGGGTAACAAGAGTGAAACTCTGTCTCAAAAAAAAAAAAAAAAGAAAGAAAGCTAAATAAGCCTCTTGCCAGTTTTACAAACCAGGAATGTCTTTTTTAGGACCTTAGGGCGATTTCTTTGAAATATAAAGGTCAAGGAAGATAGCTCCCCTCCCTCCCTGTCTCTGTGGGAGTTTCGCAGATGGCTGAGTCCAAGTTGTAATTACCTGCTTGTCATAGAGATAGGAGGTTTATTTTAACTTTGGATAAAGGCAGTTAGCTAACACATATGGCCAGCCCAATTACCACATACCTGCTGTACTTTTTTTTTTTTTTTTTTTTGACACGGAGTCTGGCTCTGTTGCCCAGGCTGGAGTGCAGTGGTGCAATCTCGGCTCACTGCAGCCTTTGTCTTCTGGGTTTAAGCAGTTCTCTGCATCAGCTTCCCCGGTAGCTGGGATTACAGGCGCCCAACACCACGCCTGGCTAGTTTTTGTATCTTTAGTAGAGATGGGGTTTCACCGTCTTGACCAGACTGGTCTTGAACTCCTGACCTCGTAATCTACCCACCTCAGCCTCCCAAAATGCTGGGATTACAGGAGTGAACCACCACACCCGTCACCTGCCATATCTTTCAGAAACATTGTGGGCATTAGTGGCAACTCATGCAGAAGACTCAGCGATCTTCCAGGTATACTCCTGTTCAATGGGCCTGTTCCGCTCTGGCCCATTGACACAAACCAGCCTTTTCTTTTAAGGACGGTGGGGTCTGTTCTGAGAGCAGCCTTTACAACACCTATCACTAACCCTGTTGACTGCTATTTCTTTTCTTCCTGCTTTCCTACTCCCTTGATCTCAAACTCACAAGGGGTATGTAGTGAGCACTTACCTCTGCTGTTAGCAGCTTTGAGAAATGCTGCTATAGGATGTGGGAAGCCATTAAAGGATTTAAGCAGGGAGAGGCAAGATCAGATTGTTTCAGAAAAATATTTACTGTTTTCCAGCTAAAAACAGTACAGTACAATTTACTTTCTGGTCACAGCACACAGCAGTCACATCCTGGAACTGCCCTGCTTTAAGGTCTAGTCTGTCCAGTAGTTTAAATGACCTTTAGCAAACTGTCTTTACCACATTTGTACACTGTATTCATCAGTCTGCTCTTCCATGGTGAAGGGGGTAGAGCTGTTATTGAGGGCTTTCCACATCCAGTATGTTCATAAGATTTCTACCCTGTGTGAACTTCCACATGTCAAATAAACGCTGGATGCTGACCAAAGACCTTTCCACATTCTTTACATGTGCGTAGGGTTGCTCACCAGTAGTAGTTCCCTGATGCTTCTTAATGGTTGATCCCAAAAAGAATGCTCTTTCGTACTCATTACATTCATAGGGTTTCTCTCCAGTGTGAATTCCGTAATGGCAAATTAGGTCAGAAGTTTGAACAAAGGCTTTTTCACGTTACACTGGAGAAGGAAAAGCCATTATTGACTTAAGGCCATCTATCTTTCTAACCCACTACCCAACCTGGGAAGCCTGTCAGGAGCTCCTGTTAACGTTACTTAACACAGAGGAGCAGCATAGAGTAACCCAACCAACCCTCCAGTACCTAGAGAGAAACACCCTAGCAGGCACAGTTGATGTCCGACGATATGTGGAGGACCATTACTCAGTGACAAATCCCCAGTGGGACCCCAGTGAGGCAGAAGGGCTGCAACGCCTACAAGGATGTCAGGAGGCACTCCTAAATGGAATACAGGCAGGAGGGGAAAAGGCAATAAATATGGGGAAGATTTCAGATGGGCCAAAAGGCAGATAAAAGCCCTAGTGAGTTTTATGAGAGACTCTGTGAGGCATACCGGCTTTACACCCTGTTCAACCCAGAGGTTGCTGATAATCAATGCATGGTAAATGCAGCGTTTGTCAGCCACGCACAGGGTGATATTAGAAGCTTCAAAAGTTAGGTTTTGAAGGCAAGAATGCCACTGAACTCATACGGGTAGCCCACAAAGTGTTCATTAACCGAGAGGAGGAAGCTAAAAGATTAAGAGGGAAGCTAATCAAAAACTTAAAAGGAAAGCTGATCTGCTAGTGGCGCCTCTCACAGAAAGCAGGAAAAATGTAGCAAGAGGACACGGACATGGTGTTGGATGAGGGAGAGGTTTAACTCGTGAGGATCTTGAAAATCAGCCTAAGTTAGAGAAAGATCAGTGTGCGTGGTGCAAACAGAAAGGACACTGAAAAAATTGGTGCCGAGAAAGAGAGGCGGGTGACAGTTACGAAGTTCAGAAAAAGAATCAGAAGGCAAGCCGCCACACCCCAGATGATCAGGACGCCAACCTAATTGGCTTGGCAGGAGCCGAAGGGTATGAGGACTGAGACAGACAAGGCTCCGTTTCATTAGGCGCCTAAAAGCCTGTGGTCAGAATGGAGGTAGGGGGCCAAGAAACAGATTTTATGATAGACACAGGTGCTGAATGTAAAGCATATGCCACTTATAATTGGAGCCAGTAGACTGACAGAGAAGAGGCCTTTTGCCGGTCGAGAAGGTGTGTTATTGGAGGACAGGAAGTTCAGCATGAATTTCTACACCTCCCAAATTGTCTGGTCCCCTTGTTTGGAAGAGACCTGCTCCAAAAATTGCAGGCGCAAATCTCCTTTAAACCAGAAGGGAATGTGACTTTAGACTTCACCCAACCAAAGGCAAGGGTGCTAGCCCTAACTGCCACAGGCTGAGGAAGGGAGGCTGTATAATAAGATGACACAGTGCCAAACTGCTTCATATCCCCAGAGGAGGAAACCGTATTGGCTAGACCAGTAAATTCCTGGAGGTCTGCGCTGAAAATAACCCGCTTGCGTTGGCTGCAAATCATGCTCCAGTTGTAATAAAATTAAAACCAGGTGCCACCCCCATCCAGCTTTGCCAATACCCCCTGCCTCAAGAAGCCATTAGAGAAATATGGAAACACATAGACCGACTTCAGAGTCATGGCATTCTAGTGCCATGACAGTCACCCTGGAATACTTTATTCCTACTGGTGCAGAAGCCAACAGAAAAACCTCATATTCCAGGAGTATATGACTGCAGACCAGCACAGGATCTGTGAGCCATAAACAGGGCTACAGTACCATTCACCTAGTAATGCCAAAGCCTTATACCAGGTGTCCCCAAACTACAGCCCGCGGGCCGCATGCAGCCCCCTGAAGCCATTTATCCGGCTCCCCGCTGCACTTTAGGAAGGGGCACCTCTTTCATTGGTGGTCAGTGAGAGGAGCACAGTATGTGGTGGCCCTCCAACGGTCTGAGGGACAGTGAACTGGCCCCCTGTGAAAAAGTTTGGGGACGCCTGCCTTATACAGTAATAACACTTATTCTGGCGAGTGTAGCCTGGTTTGCTGTACTAGATCTAAAAGATGCCTTTTTCTGCCTCCACCTAGGACCAATAAGCCAACCATTGTTTGCCTTCCAATGGGGCAATTTTCAGCTCACTGGGACCAGACTTCCACAGGGGTTTAAAAACTCCCCCACAATTTTTGGAGATGCATTAGTGACAGACCTTAAAGCTTACAACGCCCCCCCGAAAAAACAGTGTGTCCTATCGAAGTACGTGGATGATGATCTCCTAGCAGCCCCAATTCTAAAAGTCTGCTCCACTTATTACAGAAAGCAAGATATAAAGTATCAAGGAAAAAGACTCAAGTCGGCCTGAGAAATGTCAGATACCTAGGATTCAGCATAAATCAGGGAAAGTGGAACCTAGATGGCCCAGATAAAGGCTGCTTGCAACCTTCCAACCCCAATCTGCAGGCCCTAAGAGAGTCTTTAGGAGCAGCGAGGTTTTGCTGCATCTGGATTCCAAACTTCTCACTCATAGCAAAGCCACCCTTATATGAAGCCACAAAAGGGGTGGCTAAGAGTCTTTCCTTTGCAGAACTGAGCAGGAGAAGGCATTTGAACAGGTAAAGCAAGCCTTAACTGAGGCTCCAGCTCTAGGACTACCAGACATGGCCAAGCCTTTCTATTTGTGTATTCACAAGTGGAAAGGAATAGCCATCAGAGTCTTAACCAGGGTCCTAGGGTCATGGCACTGCCCCGTGGCCTGTCTATCCAAACAATTAGATGTGGTGGCACAAGGACGCCCCCCCCCCCTGCTTTAAGGGACTAGCTGCCACACCTATGTTAGTACGAGAAGCAGACAGATTAACTTTAGGGCAGCATCTGACTGTGTGGGTGAGCATTCAGTCCTAAATCTAATGGATCAAACGAGACACCACTGACGGTCAGACCCAAGTATGACTCAGTACCAAGGGTTCTTATGTGAGAACTCACATAACTTTAGAAACTGTAAAGACCCTCAACCCAGCTACCTTGCTCCCCATAGAGCCAGGAGCCCCACTCCATAACTGCATAGAAACAGTAGATGAAGTATTCTCAAGTCAGATCTTACAAATCGCCCTATCCAGGAACCAGATGGGAGCAGTTTTGTAGCAGGAGGGACCGGTGGGCTGGGTACTCAGTGGTAACCCTAGACTCAGTAGTAGAAGCTTAATGTTTGCCATAACAACTATGAGACTGTGTGTCTGCATGCATGTTGTTTATAAGTATATTATATATTTGGCTGGGCACAGTGGCTCACGCCTGTAATCCCAGCACTTTGGGAGGCCAAGGCGGGTGGATCACCTGAGGTCAGGAGTTCAAGATCAGCCTGGCCAACATGGTGAAACCCTGTCTCTACTAAAAACACAAGAAGTAGCTGGGCATGGTGGCAGGCAACTGTAATCCCAGCTACTTGGAAGGCTGAGGCAGGAAAATCACTTGAACCTGGGAGGCAGAGGTTGCAGTGAGCCAAGATCATGCCATTGCATGAGCAACAAGAGTGAAACTCTGTCTCGAAAAAATAAACAAAAACAAAAAAAAACTATATACTTATGAAAGATACATAAGTTACATATGTTAAGAGTAAAGACAAGCTGGGGTCTGTGATCTCAAGCTGGAGCCCAGGATGGGCTGAAACCCCTTTGCTGCCCTATGGAAGCTGGAACCTTTAGTCTTGGAGCTGAAGGAGCCAGAGGAAGATACAGCAGCTGCTGCCTTATGTAACCCAGGTGAACCAGCAGATAGCCCAGACCTTCTGTAGCCCTTACTATCTCTGGACACACTAGGTAATTCTTAAATTTATTCTGCATATTGCCTGCTGTCCCTATTCACACGTATGGTCCAGGAGGGCGTGGGTTAGGCATGCTGCTTGTTCACTGATGTAGTCCCAGCACTTAGTGCTTAGCACAAGCACTCAATAAACATTGTGCTGTTGAAGCACAAAGGCAGTGACAGAGACACAGAAGGGAAGTGCTAGAAAGGATGTCAGCTGTTAAATCTAAGTAAAGGGCATGCAGGTATTCATTGGATTATTTTTTCAACCTTTATGAATGCATGAACATTTGCAAAATAAAAAAGTTGTGGAGGCGCCGGGCGCGGTGGCTCAAGCCTGTAATCCCAGCACTTTGGGAGGCCGAGGCGGGTGGATCACGAGGTCGAGAGATCGAGACCATCCTGGTCAACATGGTGAAACCCCGTCTCTACTAAAAGTGCAAAAAATTATCTGGGCATGGTGGCGCGTGCCTGTAATCCCAGCTACTCAGGAGGCTGAGGCAGGAGAATTGCCTGAGCCCAGGAGGCGGAGGTTGCGGTGAGCCGAGATCGCGCCATTGCACTCCAGCCTGGGTAACAAGAGCGAGACTCCGTCTCAAAAAAAAAAAAAAAAAAAAAAAGTTGTGGAGGAGGGAAAAAACAAAAACAAAAACCAGGATGCACTGAGGTCGGAGGTGAAGGTCCTAGGGGCAGCGGTGCTCTGTTGAGGTCAAGGCTCCTGGGACAGAGCTTGATCCCTGTCAACTGATAAAACAATCCAGGACAATCCAATAACAG
Source organism: Saimiri boliviensis (assembly GCF_048565385.1). Lineage (NCBI taxonomy): Eukaryota > Metazoa > Chordata > Mammalia > Primates > Cebidae > Saimiri > Saimiri boliviensis. The sequence goes on along the minus strand of NC_133463.1, from coordinate 92,439,139 downwards.
AGCTGAATTTCAATTACCTTGGTCCTGAACTTCACAGCCCCTTAGCAGTGGGAATCCTGTGACACCAAGTTGTGTGTAACCACAGGGCTGGCCTAAACTGATCCTATTCTGTTGGTAACAGGAGGTATCGCAGGGCCAAAACGGAAAGTCGAGTGACCTTGGCATACACAGAGGAGGAAAATCCTAACTCCGAACCAGCGTTTCCTCCCTGAGGGGCCAAGAAGCCAGGAACATGACGGGAGCTTGAGTGGCAAAATGCTTTCAGAAAGGAAGGGTCCATCATCCTGGAAGATCTGGCGCTGAAACCTGCCATTCCAGACTGTACCATAAATGGCCAAGTTTAAAGCCTCCTATTGAAATCTTTCTGCCAGCACTTCTGCGTGCCAACCTATCCTCCCTAACCCAAGTTTGACCTAAGCCCAGACGTGGGAGACACATTTGAGCAGTGTCTCCTGTCTCCTTGGCCGTCAACCTCAAAACAATAAAGCCTTCTCCTTTCTCAAGAACTGGCGCCATATCATCTAGTGCGCCAGGCAGCAGGTCCATTGCTCAGAAACGCGCGTAGCGGGTGGAAGCCCCGTGAGGCGGGAACCCGTGCCCGCAAGGGCTGTGAAGACGTTCGCTAAAGCGTTTGCCTGGTGCGGGGCAATCATGGAATTATCACCACCACCACCGCCCCCGCCCCGCCGCTGCTGCCAACAGCGGGGGCCGGGCACTGGCCTGGAGCCCACCCCGCCGCCCCAGGCCTTCTCCGCCGCCCCGGCCCCGCCCTGCGGAGAAGCCTCTTGACAGTCGGGGCCAGGCCACGCGCCGGACGGACGAGGCGGACCCGGCCTTCGCGAGCGGGGGAAACGCCTATCGGAAGGCGGGCTCGGCCGCCGGCCCGGCTCCACACCAGATCCAGCCTCCCTGCGGCGGCTGTCAGCTGCACGCCTCCACGCGGCCTCGCGAGACCTCCGCCCGCCCCCGAGGGCGCGGTGGACACAAACGAAACGCAAACCCAAGCGCCGCGTGGACGACGGGGCGGTCGCCGCCCGGTGACGCCCGCCCGCCGGGACCACGCCGGGCCGGGCGCAGCGATGACGGGCTGCGCCTCGGACCTCGCAGCGCTCAGCCTCCTAAGTGGGCGGAATAACCACGCAAGTCCCCGACAAGAAGACTTCGGTGCTGCAACCGAAAGAGAAAGGGCCCCCGAGCAGGCGACACCCGCGCTGCAGCGGCGCAGCGACCGGCCAGGAGGCTGAGGGCAAGACCCTTCTCAGCGGCGGGGACCGCAAAGGCGGGGAACGCGCTCGGGTTCCGGGAGGGCCGAAGCCAGCGCGAACCGAGGAGGGCCTGTCGGGCAAGCAGGGGCGTCCCCCGGAGAGCGCCCGCGGCAGAAGCTCGGGAACCGGACTCCCAGCGGGGGAGGCTCGCCGGCGGGCTGCAGCCTTCGCGCCCGGAAGTACGGCCGGAGACCCGGCCGGGCCCATTTCCCTGCGCAGCTCGGCCCCTCTAGGGATCTTGGAGGCCTGGCTCTCGCTGGCTCCTGAGAGCGCCCTGCAGTCGGTCACCGAGGAAGGCTTCGGACCGGGAGGCGGGCCAGATGACGTAAACATGCGTTGCCCTCCAGGATTGGCGGACCCGGCTGTGGAGGCGGGAACTGAGAGGCAAGAGCCCCCAGGGATTGGCGGCGGCGCAGACGGGGCGGGGCAGCCCTTTGTCTGAGGGTGCTGCGGGCTCCCGTCACTTCGCGCGTGAGGCTGCGGCGTGGACGGTGAGTGGGGGGTGCGTGTCGGCGCCGGGCCGGCCGGGACCCTTTCCCATCACGGACACCCGAGCCGGCGCGTCCTCCACTCGGATCGTGAACTCCTCCCCGCGGGCACGCACTGCCCGCTCCGTTTGCGCCGGTCCCCTCCCCGCACGGACGCGCGGCGGCCTCCTCCCCGGGGCCAAGACCGCGCCCTCTCCCCGGTTCGGGGTTCCCATCCTTCCCCTGGCCGGGCCTCGGACCCCTTCGGGCCCTCCCACGCCACCGCCTGCCCAGGAAGGTTCGGTCCCTTCCGCGCCCTTCCCCCCTTGGGCTCTCTCAGACCCCCAGCGATCCTCCCATTTTGGATTTTCTCAGACCGCCCCGCGTCCCTCCCACCTTGGATCGTCTCCGATCCCCGGCGTTCCTCCCCCCCTCGGGCCAGGTTGGCGGGAGTCCTGGGGGACCCCCCCCCGGGCCGCCCTTCTTGCCGCTGTCCTCGCCTTGGTGGAGAGGAGGGAGCCGACTTGTTCCTGGGATGGGCCCGGAAAGGGTGGGGAGCTTCCCCAAAATACAAAAATTGAGGTTTTCCTGTTTTATGCAAAACTGAGGAGCCCCGCGAAGACCCCGGCGACGCACCGGGAGCGCCACTTTGTTTAGCAATAAAAAGTCTTCCCGCGTCGGGACGAAAACGAGCTGCTTTCGTCTCGGCTGTCGGTCGGGGGTCCTGCCCGCCGAGCGCCTCCTCCTCCCGCCGGGCTGCGGTCGATGCTGTCTCTTCCGTTACCTTGTCAGAGCCCTGTTTTCATGAATGAGTCCGACTCTTCGGGGTTCACGCAGCGAATATATCCCTCGTGGTTTACTGGCTTAATTTTTTAATTGAAAATAATATGCAATACTTCTTCTAATGCAACCGTATCTGAAAAGCGTGAAAGTCCAGTGTATGAAGAGGCAGGGGCGGTGAGAGTTTCAGACTTTGCGAGGGCGCTGCAGCCCTAGGCGCGCGCGCACGCGCTTGTTTCCGTCCACGGTCACGGGCAGCTGGCGTCGTTCGGACTCAGCGCGGCGGCGGCAGCGGGCGCTCCACTCGTGCTGCGCCGAGTCGGCACTCGGGTTTTTCGGTTCGTGACTGTCTTCTGGACGTCGCTTTCTCTGTCAGGCGGACTCTGTCAAGTGGGTTAGGGTGGGAGACTGCCGTCGACATTCCCGCGCCCTACGGGGCTGTGGTCCTGTGTGCTTGACAGGTCCCTGCATTCCTGCCAGGTCGACGTTTTCCGTTTATTGGTGAGGTTAAAATCCCTTCGTTTGTGTTTTAAACATTTGTGTTTCTTTGTGATTTTCCAGCTCATATTCTTTTCCATGTATGTTGAAAACATACTTCTCAATTTGTCTTTTGACACTGATTATGGTGTTTGGTTCTGGTTTGGGCTCTTCGAAATAGAAAATTTTAAACTCTTATGAGTCAAATATTTTGCCTTAAGGCATTTTGGGTTTTGTGCTGTGTTTTAAAGGGCTTTCCCCACTCCAAGATTATTTTTTAAATAAACTCCTGTTTTTCTGTGGTACTTGTAAAATGTTGGATACATCTGGAATTTATTTTCTTGTCGGGTGAGTTTGGAATCCAGCTTCATTTTTTTCCCTAAATCATAGCCATTTCTAACACCACTGATCTTTCCATTGATTTGAAAGACCACCTTTGTCATATGCTAAGTTGTTGAAAGCCTTTAGTTGAATTTCTGGAGTTTGGTAGCTTTGATGTACATAAGATTTTGATTCATAAGCTGCATATCTATGGATCTCTGTCTCTAGTCTTTCTGCTTTTGGTATTTTGCTTAGAACAGCCCTTCCCACATAAAATAATAAAAATACACGTGTATTTTTATTAAAGGTCTTTTTTAATTTAATATAATTATACATATTTATGGGGTACATGTGATATTTTGATACAAGGATACAATGTATAATGATCAAATCAGGGTAATTAGGATATCTGTCACCTCAAACATTTTTTGTGTTGGAAACATTTCACATCTCTTCTTCTGGTTGTTTTGAAATATACAATAAATTATCAACTGTCGTTACTTTACTGTGCTATCAAACACTGGAACTTATTCATTGTATCTGACTGTGTGTTGTAATCATTAACCTACCTCTATTCATCTCACACGTCCCCCTCAACCCCACCCTTCCCATCCTCTGGTAACCATCATTCTACTCTCTATCTCCATGAGACCAACTTTTTTAGTTCCCACATATGAGTGGAAACATACAATATTTGTCTTTCGGTACCTTGCTTGTGTCAGTTAAGATAATGACCTCCAGTTCGCTCCCTGTTGCTGCAAATGACATCTTTTTTTTTTTTTTTTTTTTGAGATGGAGGCTAGAAGTGGCGTGATCTCAGCTCACTGCAACCTCCGCCTCCCAGGTTCAAGCTGTTCTGCCTCCTGAGTAGCTGGGATTACAGGTTTGCAGCACCATGCCCAGCTAATTTTTGTGTTTTTCATACAGATGGGGTTTCACCATGTCAGGCTGGTCTCGAACTCCTGACCTTGTGATCCACCCACTTCGGCCTCCCAAAGTGCTGGGATTACAGATGTGAGCCACCACATCTGGCCAACTTTATTATTTTTATAGCTGAATCATATTCCATTGTGTACATATACCACATTTTCATTATCCATTTATTTGATGTACATTTAGATTGATTCCATATCTTAGCTATTGTGAATATTGCTGCAGTCAACACGTATGTTCAGGTATCTCTTTGATATGCTGACTTCCTTTCTTTGGGGTATATACCCAGCAGTGGAATTGCTGGATCATATGGTGGATCTATTTTTAGGTTTTTTTTCATATGCCTGTTGGTCATACATATTGTATATCTTTTTTTGATAAATTATTCCGATCATTTACCTGTTTTTAAATCAGATTAGTTGTTTATTTCTATTAAATTGTTTTGCTCCCTTCTGCATTCTGGTTATTAATCCCTTGTTGGATGGATAGTTTGTAAATATTTTCTCCCGTTCTGTAAATTGTCTCTTCATTCTGCTAATTGTTTCCTTTCCTGTGCAGAAACCTTTTAGCTTAATGTAATCCCATTGGTCTAGTTTGCTTTTGTTGCCTGTGCTTTTGAGATCTAACCCAGAAAGTGTTTTCCCAGACCAGCATCCACAAGTGTTTCCCTGATGTTTTACAGTTTTCTTTATAGGGATCCTGTGCGTTTCTAAGGTTTAATCTTGTTTCTTGTTGCTATTTGTTGAATGGATTTTTTTTCCCTTCATATTTTCTGACTAGGTGTTACTGGTGTATAAGAAAGCTATAAATGGCGCCGGGCGCGGTGGCTCACGCCTGTAATCCCAGCACTTTGGGAGGCCGAGGCGGGTGGATCACGAGGTCAACATGGTGAAACCCCGTCTCTACTAAAAGTGCAAAAAATTAGCTGGGCATGGTGGCACGTGCCTGTAATCCCAGCTACTCAGGAGGCTGAGGCAGGAGAATTGCCTGAGCCCAGGAGGCGGAGGTTGCGGTGAGCCGAGATCGCGCCATTGCACTCCAGCCTGGGTAACAAGGGCGAAACTCCGTGTCAAAAAAAAAAAAAAGAAAAAGAAAAAGAAAGCTATCAATGGCCAGGCGCGGTGGCTCAAGCCTGTAATCCCAGCACTTTGGGAGGCCGAGGCGGGTGGATCACGAGGTCGAGAGATCGAGAACATCCTGGTCAACATGGTGAAACCCCGTCTCTACTAAAAATACAAAAAAATCAGCTGGGCATGGTGGCGTGTGCCTGTAATCCCAGCTACTCAGGAGGCTGAGGTGGGAGAATTGCCTGAACCCAGGAGGCGGAGGTTGCAGTGAGCTTAGATCGCGCCATTCCAGCCTGGGTAACAAGAGCGAAACTCCGTCTCAAAAAAAAAAAAAAAAAAAAAGCTATCAATTTGGGTTTTTGTTTTGTTGTTTTTTTGTTTTGTTTTGTTTTTCATTTTTTGAGATGGAGTCTCACTCTGTTCCCCAGGCTGGAGTGCAGTGGCATGATCTTGGCCCACTGCAAACTCCACCTCCTGGTTCAGCCTCCAGGGGAGCTGGGATTTACAGGCACATGCCACCACACCTGGCTAATTTTTGTATTTTTAGTAGAGATGGTGTTTTACCATGTCGCCCAGGCTGGTCTTGAACTCCTGACCTCAGGTGATCCACCCACCTTGGCCTCCCAAAGCGCTGGGATTACAGGTGTGAGCCACCACACTCAGCCAGAAAGCTATCAATTTGGATACATATTTATGATCATTAATTATGTAAAAGTTGCAAGTTAGGGTTAGTTAGGTTAGATTAGGTCAGCTTTTTTGCACTGTGCTCACAGGTGGCTCAGAAGCCTCCTGTCTTGAACATGCTTTCACCTTAGTGGGTAAGGAGCTTCTTGGTGATGAAGAGGGAGCAGTGCTTGTTAGCAGAAAGTCCAGGGAGTAAGGATGATGAGGAGCAAAAGAAGGCAGTGGCTCTGGAGGGGATCCTGGCAGCTCTCCCCGGACCAGGAGACTCCAAATGTGCCTGACCCAGTGTGTCACCACGTGCAAAGTCCTCTGGAATGACAGGCATACTGCTTTGTCACATTGAGACAGGAATTCCAAAAAGAGTGATAGGAGTGTCTCACTGCCATGTGGCTTTTGATCACCTAAAGAAAACTGGAAAGCCAGTTGCTAACAACATTGATCTACGGTTTTGGTTTTGGATTATTCCCTAGGGAAATTTTCAAATTTGAAATTCCTGAGTTTGTAAAATGAACTCTTCATGCTGCCACCTTTGTGACCAGTGGATGGGTGGGATCCTTGTTCAGCCAGTGCCCTGAGTGGGTGTTCTTTATATTGCCCAAGGTTAGCTATTGGCATGGCCTCAAGAGGGGGGTCCTCAAACTCCACTTCCAGTATTCTGGCACAGTGATTTCTAGCCTGTCCCAGCCCCTGGCCCTGAAGCCTGGCATCTGTAGAGGACTTGTCATGAGCCTGTCTTTTAATTTTTAAAAACTGTCCACACCCTCCTTTCCTGCCTGAATTGTGTTTTTTGTTTTTTGTGTTTTTCAACTGTGTTCTTATGGAGCAAAGATTGGAGTTGGGCCTCAGAATCCCGGGGGTGACGTAGGGATGGAGCGTGTTGTTAAAAGCTGGTTTCTGGCACCCTAGATAGTTCTGTGTGTGCAAGATTTAGGCTGAGGCCCATGCTGTTTGCTTGTCTTGGTATCCTGTTGCAAGCTTGTTCCAGGAAACCGAAACCTTTATCTGCCATAGCATAAGTAAGGAAAAAAATTAAACTAGTTTATACCACTTTTAAAATGTATTTTGTTCATATATATATTATATGGTTTTTTGGTTTTTTTTTTTTTTTTGAGACGGAGTTTCGCTCTTGTTACCCAGGCTGGAGTGCAATGGCGCGATCTCGGCTCACCGCAACCTCCGCCTCCTAAGTTCAAGCAATTCTCCTGCCTCAGCCTCCTGAGTAGCTGGGATTACAGGCATGCACCACCATGCCCAGCTAATTTTTTGTATTTTTAGTAGAGACGGGGTTTCACCATGTTGACCAGGATGGTCTCGATCTCTCGACCTTGTGATCCACCCACCTCGGCCTCCCAGAGTGCTGGGATTACAGGCTTGAGCCACCGCGCCTGGCCCATTATATGTTTTTAAATTTTTATTTATTTGTTTATGTATTTTGTGAGGCAGGGTTTTATTCTGTTGCCCAAACTGTAGTGTAGTGGTGCAGTCACAGCTTACTGGAGCCCTGACCTGGGCTCAAGCAATCCTCTCACCTCAGCCTCCAGAGTAGCTGGGACTATGGACCAGCTAATTTTTTTGTTGGTTTGTTTTTGTAGAGACAGGATCTTGCTATATTGTCCAGGGTGGTCTTGAACTCCTGAGCTCAAACGATTCTCCCACCTTGGCACTCTAAAGTACCAGGATTATAGGTGTGAGTCACCATGCCTGGCCCATTTTCTTCATTTTTTTTACCAGAATACAATCATACTTTGTGATGTGATTTTTTTTTTTAATTAGCAATATATGAAGATCATCTTTCAGTAGAGACCTGATACAGCATTTTGTGTTTATGCTTTTCTAAGACTTACCCCAGGTAGCAATCTTTCCTTTTTTTTTTTTTTGAGACAGAGTCTCACTCTTTTGCCAGGCACAAGGCTGGAGTGCAGTGGCCCCATCTTGGCTCACTGCAACTTCTGACTCCTGGGTTCAGGCAGTTCTCCTGCCTCAGCCTCCCAAGTAGCTGGGACTACAGTCACGTGCCACCATACCCAGCTAATTTTTGTAATTTAGTGGAGATAGGGTTTCACTATGTTGGCCAGGATGGTCTCAATCTCTTGACCTCATGATCCGCCCATCTCGGCCTCCCGAAGTGCTGGGATTACAGGTGTGAGCCACCGCGCCTGCTACAATCTTTCCCTTTCACTTCTCTCTGCCACACACTTGCTAACAGACTGGTATTGTCCTTTGGAATTTTTCTTCTGTGTGTTAATTTAATCAAATAGATAATACCTTATCCAGCAGCATCCACCTCTGAGCCAGGGCTGTTCTATGAGATCTCCTCTCACCAACCACGTGATCTCTAGGCCTTCAGAGGAGTGTGTCATCTCCTGGATTTACAGGTGTGGCCTCAGTGCAGCTGGCCCAAGTGAGGCAGGTGAACCAGTCCCAGGTGCCTGTGACACACATACCCTTTGTGGGCTTGGGGTCATAGTTTACAAAATGAAATCGTCCCCTGCATGCTGATCCCATGCTGCATTTTCACTCATCCATCTGGCAACCTGACACAGCACACGTTTCTCTTTAGCAGATGTGTCACTCGTATGTAGAAGGACCAATATGGCATTTGCCTCAGCAACATTTTTGAATCTGCACCCTCGCCCACATCCATTCTTATAAGGCACCCACTATCCAAGGGCCAATCTGATTTGCCTAAATACTGTTAGGTAGCTTTCAGTATAAAATTTAAAAACAATATGAGAAACTCTACTTTCCCATACCTGCCAGTGGCAAGTGTTGACTCCTTACTTGCTATTACAAATGGCATAAAATGTGAGCTCATTGCTCTTTATTAATTTGTACAACAAACAGGCCAGGTGTGGTGGCTCAGGCCTATAATCTTTACACTTTTGGAGGCCAAGGAGGGAGAATCCCTTGAGCCCAGGAGTTCAAGACCAGTCTGGGCAACATAGCAAGACCTCATCTCTACCAAAAAAAAAAAAAAATTAAATTATCCAGGCGTGGTGATGCATACCTGTAGTCCTAGCTACTTGGGAGGCTGAAGTGGGAGGATCACCTGAGCACAGGAGTTGGAGGCTCCAGTGAGCTATGATGAAGCCACAGTACTCCAGCCTGGACTACAAAGTGAGATCCTGTCTCTAAGAAATCAATTAATTAAAAGTTTTTAAAAGTACATTGCCTGGCAATTTTTAATCATTAGCCTAGAAGTAATTTAAAAAAAAAACAAAAAAGAACAGTCAACCACTGGGTGGAGCCAAGGCTGCTTGTGGTGGGTGGGGCAGAGGTTTCTGAGACATGGATGGGGAGCACAGGTCACGTGATAAAGGGCTGCAGGGCTCTGAGGAAAATCACAAAGATTGGGGCAGGCTCATAGGAGCCATTGGGGTCCTAGGAGGACCTTGGAGCAGAGGACAGTAACTGTATTCTCCCAGGAAGGTAGATGGAGGGGCTGGGCTAACAGACTGTGTTGGGAGCTGCTGAACATCTAGGAGTGGTGGTCATGGGGCAGGGAGGGCAAGATGGGCAACGTGGTCAGGTTCTTGATGTGCTTAGAAGATGAATTAGAAATGAGATGTGAGAATGAAGAAGGAAGGAGGCTTACGTACAGATTCACAGACCAAGCTGGGGGCAGAAATGGTGGTAGAGGGGGTGCTTGGTTTGGGAAGTTAAATGTGACACCCATATTGAAATGTTGAGTCAGAGGGAAGGGGGATCACCAGCTCAAGTGTACCAAAAGAGCTACTGGGATCAACTGACTTTTCAGACTCACAGGACAACTATGCCTAGCAGCAGGTTCATGGAAAAGCTGACTAGCCTCATCCAGCAGGCATCCAGGGAGTACGCAGGTGCATAAACACAAGATGCAGGTAGGAGAAGGAGTTCGCCTGGCCGAAAGCCTTATGGTCACACAAGCCAACACCTCCTGTGTCAGGAGAACTAGCTACAAGATCTGCTTGGGAGGCCCTGAATCTAGTTCCCGTGGTTGTTCATCATTGAGTTTCATCCCAGGTGTTGTTGGGCCATAGCGAGAATAACCATCCACCTTTGCCAGGTTTCCAGGGGACCAGAGTTGTGCATTCACCAAAGATCAAATTCACATGCAGGGCTAGGCTCAGTGACTCACACCTGCAATTCCAGCATTTTGGGAGGCCAAGGGGGGCAGATCACTTGAGCTCAGGAGTTCAAGACAGCCTGGGCAACATGGTGAAACCCCATCTCTACAAAAAATACAAAAATTAGCCGGGCATGGAGGCAGGTTCCTGTAGTCCCAGCTACTCAGGAGGCTGAGGCAAAAGAATCGCTTAAACCCGGGAGGCAGAGGTTGCAGTGAGCCAAGATCATATCGTTGCGCTCCAGCCTGGGCAACAAGAGTGAAACTCTCTCTAAAAAAAAAAAAGAATTGCATTGCACTTACACAGAAATGTGCATGCACACACATATTTGGAGGGAATGGGCAGTTTTGGAGAATAGCAGCACAAGGGAGGGTTGAGAGCCTCTCTCTACCCATGTTCCGCTGTCCTGTTCTTCAGAGGCAAGCAGTTGATAGTTTATTGTGTATCTTCCTGAAAGTTATCTGTGCAAATATATACATATATCTGATGTGGGTTTTTGTTTTGCTTTGTTTTGTTTTTTGAGATAAGAGTTTCACTCTGTTGCCCAGGCTGGAGTGTAGTGGCATGATCTTGGCTCACTGCAACCTCTGCCTCCTGGGTACAAGTGATTCTCCTGCCTTAGCCTCCTGAGTGGCTGGGATTACAGGCACCTGCCACCACACCCAGCTGATTGTATATTTTTAGTAGAGACAGGGTTTCACCATGTTGGCCAGGCTGGTCTCCAACTCCTGACCTCAGGTGATCCACCCACCTCGGCCTCCCAAAGTGCTGGGATTACAGGCATGAGCCACCACACCCAGCCTATATCTCATGTTTTGTAGACAATGGGATTGTGATGTCCCTTGACTCCTGCCCCCAGGCCCTTTCCTCCTGGCAGCCCTGACGCCTGTTGTGTCACTCTCAAAGTATCCTGTTTGTTGTGGTGCCCAGCTGAGCCAAGCATGTAAGGGTATTGGTTGCTTTCTTGTACCATGTTTTTCTGGAGTGTCTCTGGCTTTGGTCACCTGCTTGGTTTCTGTGGCCCTGTCACAGACTGACACTCCAAAGACTGTGAACCATGTCCTGTACAGGGCCAAATGTGTCAGGAAAGATCTTGCCCCTGCTCCCCTTTTTTCCCCAGCCATTTGGGTGTGTGTCAAACACTTTTGCTTACCTTGTCCTGTTACATTCCAGCACTGGCCCGACTACTCCAAGCATTCCTTTCTCACTTGATGACAAGTCTTCCTTCAAGTGCTCAGACCAGATCCCTGGGCCACTGTTGACTCAGTTTGTCCAGAACTGACCACTTCTTATGCCTCCCCTTTGAATACCCTTGTTGAACCACAAGGTTGAGAGCCTCCACCACATCAGAGCACCAGGGCTGCCTAAGGGTGGGGTTTGGGGGAGTCTTGTTGTCACCCTGGTGGCCAAGCCTTTCTTAATTGGGAGGGTGTTTGGGGAAGCAGCTTGGCCTGATGCCTGTCTCCCTCACATGACCTGGGGACAGTCTGGTACTTATGAGTGAGTGCCTCAGGTATAGAACACACAGGGCCCTGGTGAGCTGGTGTCCTTGTATGTGTGGAGGACCATGGGCCGTGACCAAGGTGCAGCAAGTGCCTTGCACCTGGTGTTCAGAGAGCCCAGTACTGGCTGGGCAGGACCAGGAACTATGTGTTCAGGGCCTGGACAGGCTTGGGGGAGGCAAGGCAGAGCAAGGCTGCAACAGTAGCCGCTCCTTGCACCTTACCTCGGTGTGCCCCTCATTGATTCTAAATGAGGCCCAAGGGTCCCCTGAGGGTCTCCCAGGAAGTTAAGGTCTCAAGGTCATACCCCTCTCTTGTCCCTTCCTCAGCCCCACAGGTTCCTTCACTTTCTGTGATTCTCAGAGGCCCCAGGAGACCAGGTGATGGCAGCAGCCAGGCTCCTGCCAGTGCCTGCAGGACCTCAGGTAAGCTGTCCCCAGTACCTGTGCAGTGCCTCCAGCCAGAGAGCCCTGTGGTTCCTTCCATGCCCCATAGCTCCTGAGAGCAGCCAGAGCATCACTGCATTCCCTAAACTCTATGGCACCTTCCCATTACCTACCTGAGCTCACAGAGCCCCCCATTGCCAGCTGCTCATGTCACATGCACCCACTCCCTATCACAGAGGTCAGGATTTGATCTTACCTGCAGCAGCCCCTGTCGTTTCAGGCCAAGTTAACCTTCGAGGATGTGGCTGTGCTCCTCTCCCAGGACGAATGGAACCGGCTGGGCCCTGCTCAGAGGGGCCTGTACAGAAATGTGATGATGGAAACCTATGGGAATGTAGTCTCATTGGGTAAGGCCCCTTAGCAGGCCTTGTCTGTGTATATGTGTGTTGCACTGGGGTGGCGGCTTCCCAGGATAGGGGGCCTGGGGCAGGCTGGTCCTGGAGATTTTCCCTCATCACCTCTTTGGGTGCTCAGCTCCAGCAGAACATCAGTCCTGTCCATTTTCATGTCCCCACAAGTGGCTTGGGGGGGCGGGTGGGGCGGCTCTGTAAATGTTGTATAAACAAAGACTTCCTTCTCCATGAGCAGGACTTCCAATAACCAAGCCTGACTTAATCTCCCAGCTGGAGCGAGGGGAAGATCCCTGGGTCCTGGATGGGAAGGGGGCTAAGGAGAGCCAGGACCTGTGGAGTGGCCACTCAGGTGAGTAAGGAGAGCCGTCCCCTCCTTCACTGAGGGCTAAACAGGTCCTCAGCACAGCTGTGGACCTAGTCCAGACTGAGCCGCTGACTGCAGTGGCTTCCACCTGGGGTAAAACCTGTCCAGCCTTATCTGGCAAAGGAGTCTGTTGGCTGGGGGTTGCTGAGCCAGGCAGTAGTCCATGGCCAGAAGTGAGCATAGCAGTGGATTTCAACAAGCTGTTGTGCAGAGCCATATAGAGAAAATTAAGGCATGGCTGCAGTGATTCTGTCCCTGACCAGAGGGACTGGTTAGCCAGATTTGGTCCTAATGAGACGTTCAGGTTTTGAGAGTTACCTGATGATTTAGCAAAGAACAGAGCATCCTAAATGTAGAAAGGAAGTGTCTCAGCCTGCCACTCAAGGTGAAATGCTGAAAGCACAGCACACTGTTTCATCTCAAGAACAAGACAAAGGAGCCCGCATCCCCATGTCCATATAACACTATACTGGGTGTCCTGTGTATGAAATCACGCAAAACCAAAGCTATAAGAATTGGAGGGCCGGGCGCGGTGCCTCACGCCTGTAATCCCAGCACTTTGGGAGGCCGAGGCGGGTGGATCACGAGGTCAAGAGATCGAGACCATCCTGGTCAACATGGTGAAACCCCGTCTCTACTAAAAATACAAAAAATTAGGTGGGCATGGTGGCGCGTGCCTGTCATCCCAGCTACTCAGGAGGCTGAGGCAGGAGAATTGCCTGAACCCAGGAGGTGGAGGTTGCAGTGAGCCGAGATCGCGCCATTGCACTCCAGCCTGGGTAACAAGAGCGAAACTCCGTCTCCAAAAAAAAAATAATTGGAAAGAAAAAAGCATCGTTTGCAGTTTACGTGATTGTCAACTTGGAAAATGATTAAAATTCACAAGGGAAATTACCAGTTTTGCTGGATATAATTTTTGTTTTGTTTTGTTTTGAGACAGTCTTGCTCTGTCACCCAGGCTGGAGTGCAGTGGCATGAGTTCTTGGCTCACTGCAATCTCTGGTTCCTGGGTTCAAGCATTTCTTATGCCTCAGCTTCTCGAGTAGCTGGGATTACGGGTCTGTGCCACCAAAGAACCTCCTACTTCAGTAAGGTAACATCTAAGTCTTAGGAAAACCCCAGTCAGCCTGTCCTATCATAACGTGCCCCACTTGGTGTGAGTAGGGACAGTTGGGCAAAACCTCCATTGGCTGATCAGCTTCAGCATTTCAGTTGTGGTGGTTTTCTCCTTGAAAACTCCTTATTTCTAGAGTTTATGTAAATAGGGTACCAGGTGTTACAGTCTACCTCTTACTGGCCTGCAAAATCAGATATCCTCAGAGGAACAAGGTACATGCCAGCCTTAGAGGAATTAATTTTCCAGTGACTATAAACAAGAAGACACATCATCTTGCATAGAACTTCTGCATGCTAACTGCGGCTGTAGGAGGCAGGGCATTTGCCGCCACTACCAAACTAGTCCTGGGCTCCCTGGTATCTTAACTGTGTACTCGCCTGATGGAGAGCTTAAACTCCCTTTGAGTGCCCTTTGAATTTGATACCACAAAGACTGTGAAATTCTCTGGGATCATGGTTGGTTGGATATGAGAAGTTTTTTCACAGAAGCACCTGGTCACCTCACCGCTGGCACAGGTCACAGAGGACAATGGGACTGAGTAAGTTTTAGATTACTGATATGCATAGAAGCAGAAGCCACCTGCCACGACCTGGATCACTGCCACTGGCATCAGAGCCAGTGAGGAGTAGAATATGCCTTTGTCTTGTCCTGGCAGTTCCTCAGGATGGATAAGTGTCTGCACCTGCCCAGCCCTGCCGCTGCTATTTTTAACTCAGTAAATTGTACTTACATGTTGTAACAGCAATGAAAGGATTTTCCAGTCTTTTTTTTGTTTTTCTTTTTCTGAGAGACGGAGTCTCACTCTGGGTCTCCCAGGCTGGAGTGTAATGGCACAATCTTGGCTCACTGCAATGTTCACTTCCCAGGTTCAAGTGATTCTCCTACCTCAGCTTCCCAAGCAGCTGGGACTACAGGCATGCACCATCACATCCAGCTAATTTTTTAATTTTTTTGTAGAGACAGGGTTTCACTATATGTTGGCCAGGCTGGTCTCAAACTCCTGACCTCAAGTGATCCCACCCACCTCTGCCTCCGAAAGTGCTGGGATTGCTGGCATGAGCCACTGCACTCAGCCAGGATTTTCCACTCTTGAAGGGAGTATTTTGTTGTCACTTCAACTCACTGTTTTTTTTCCAGACAACGTCAAATGGGAACACACTACAGCCTGTATGCAACAAGACAGTTTATCTTGTCCATGGGGTAAGTGTATGCCTGATCTTTTTAATTCAGTACAATCTCTGAAGGTGTTAATGTTTTATGAGAATGTAGAGACTACTTGGGGTGCTGTGAAGCTTGTTATACAACTCACACAATTGCTACAAAACACCAGGGAGTGTCTTTTTGTCTTTTTTCATTTTTAAACCTTTTTTTCTTTTCTTGTGAGCCATAGTAGGCCTAGATTTTTTTAATTAAAAATTTATTTCAGGCCGGGCGCAGTGGCTCAAGCCTGTAATCCCAGCACTTTGGGAGGCCGAGGCGGGTGGATCACAAGGTCGAGAGATCGAGACCACCCTGGTCAACATGGTGAAACCCCGTCTCTACTAAAAATACAAAAAACTAGCTGGGCATGGTGGCACGTCCCTGTAATCCCAGCTACTCAGGAGGCTGAGGCAGGAGAATTGCCTGAGCCCAGGAGGCGGAGGTTGCGGTGAGCCGAGATCGCGCCATTGCACTCCAGCCTGGGTAACGAGAGCGAAACTCCGTCTCAAAAAAAAAAAAAAAAAAAAAAAAAATTGTTTCAGTGAAATTAATTTTTTAATTAAAATTTCTTTCTTTTTATTTGTTTTGTCATGTCTAAAACATACTTCTCTACTCTATACTTAAAACATACTTCCGGCCGGGCGCGGTGGCTCAAGCCTGTAATCCCAGCACTTTGGGAGGCCGAGGCGGGTCGATCACAAGGTCGAGAGATCAAGACCAACCTGGTCAACATGGTGAAACCCCGTCTCTACTAAAAATACAAAAAATTAGCTGGGCATGGTGGCGCATGCCTGTAATCCCAGCTACTCAGGAGGCTGAGGCAGGAGAATTGCCTGAGCCCAGGAGGCGGAGGTTGCGGTGAGCCGAGATCGCGCCATTGCACTCCAGCCTGGGTGACAAGAGCAAAACTCCGTCAAAAAAAAAAAAAAAAAAAAAAAAACGTACTTCCCCACCCCCACTCTATACTTAAAACAACAACTGAAACCATCATTCTAAAAGCAAGTGACACTTGGCTGAAGTCCAACTTCTACACAGGATGGATGCAGGATGCAAGTAAGTGTGGCTTGTACCTGGCGCTCACAGCAACTTGAGTCCATCTCACAAACAGTCATATGATGCTTTCATGCCATGGATGATTGAGCAAGTAATCTCTTATACAGTTTAATATGTATGTGTATATGTGCGTGTGTGTATTTTTCTTCTTTTTTTTTGAGACAGAATCTCGCTCAGTTGGCCTGGCTAGAGTACACTGTAGAGACGGGGTCTTGCTATGTTGCCCAAGGTGGTCTCAAACTCCTGGCCTCAAACAGTTCTCCTGCCTCAGCCTCCCAATATGCTGGGATTACAGGCCTGAGCCACTGTGCCTGGCCTGTTTTTTTAAATTATTAAAGACATCTTTCCATTTTGTTACTTTGGCATCAGGTCAGAAGCCACCCATTCAGGAAACTTTTTTTTCCTTTAGACAGGCTCTCACTCTGTTGCCAAGGCTGGAGTACAGTGGCATGATCACAGCCCACTGCAGTCTCAACCCCCTGTGCTCAAGCATTCCTCCCACCTCAGCTTCCCAAGTAGCTATAACCATAGGTGTGCGCAACAATGCCCAGCTGATTTCTGTAGAAACAAGGTTTCAACATGTTGCACAGGCTGGTCTCAAACTCCTGGGCTCAAGTGATCCACCTGCCTTGCCCTCCCAAAGTGCTGGGATTACAGACATGAGCCACCATGTCTGGTGAAACTTCAAACAATAGAAATAATACTCTTCACTGCAAATGAATAACTATTTCTTCAGCCTACAGGCTTTTATTCCGTGAAGATGAAGCTTATACATTAAAAAAAAAAGAAAGAACTAAAACTTGTTTCCATCAGTTTAAAAAACACATAGCCAGCCTAGGCAAGATAGTGAGACCCAATACTACAAAATAAAATTTAAAATTAGCCAGACATGGTTGTGCATTCCTGTAGTCTCAGCTATGTGGAGGCTGAGATGGGAGGATTGCTTGAGCCCAGGAGGTTGAGGTTGCAGTCAGCCGTGATCACATCACTGTACTCCAGCCTAGGTGACAGAGACCTGTCACCCAAAAAACCCACAGAATAACTTTCTAAAATGAGACATGTTAAAAATTATATTAAACTAGGCCAAGTGCAGTGGCTCACACCTGGAATCCCAGCACTTGGGGAGGCTGAGGCGGGTAGATCACCTGAGGTCAGGAGTTCGAAACCAGTCTGGCCAACATGGTGAAACCCTGTCTCTACTAAAAATACAAAAACTTAGCCAGGCATGGTGGTGCATGCCTATAATCCCAGCTACTTGGGAAGCTGAGGCAGGAGAATTGCTTGAACCTAGAAGGCAGAGGTTGCAGTCATTATTCAACAGTAAAGTGGAAATCAAAACCATTGTACCATGTTACACCTTCAGAATGGAAAAACTGGAAAGATCTGACAATATCAAATGTGAGTGAGGATGTAGGGCAGCTAATAGGGATATAAATTCACATAACCACTTTGGAAAAATTTGGCATCCAATGAAATTGAAAACATGGTCACATTCTGAGAGAATGGAGGTAAAAAACTAAAAAAAGAAATTGAAAACATGAATTCCTATGTTCACCACTTCCCACTCCTGCATATTTATACGGCAAGGGCATTTGTGTGTAAGCACCAGGAATCATAGGAGAATCTTCACAGAAGCATGTTTCATGATTTAAAAAAACATTTGAAAAGAATTCAGGGCTGGGCACAGTGGCTCACGCCTTTAATCCCAGCACTTTGGGAGGCTGAGACAGGTGGATCACAAGATCAGGAGTTCGAGACCATCCTGGCCAACATGGTGAAACCTTGTCTCTACCAAAGATAAAAAAAATTAGCTGGGCATGGTGGCGCGTGCCTGTAATCCCAGCTACTCAGGAGGCTGAGGCAGGAGAATCACTTCGACCTGCGAGGCGGAGGTTGCAGTGAGCCAAGATTGTGCCATTGCACTCCAGCCTGAGCAACAAAGCGAGCCTCCATCTCAAAAAAAGAAAATTCAAATAAATTAAAATAAAATTCAAATGTTCATAAACAGAATTGACTAAACATAAACTATGGCATTTTAACGTAATGGAATATACTGCAGTGAAGATGATTGAATAACTGCTACACAGCAACATGATGGATCTCAAAAACAATGCTGAGGGTGAAAACAAGTTCCAGAAGACTGTGCTCCATGAAACTATAGAAAGCTTAGAAACATGCATAACTAAATAAAATAATGTTTAAACCTAGGCACAATGGCTCACACCTGTAATCCCAGCACTTTGAGAGGCCAAGATGGGAGGATCACTTGAGCCCAGGAGCTTGAGGCTGCAGTGAGCTATGATAGTAGCCACTGCACTCCAGCGTGGGTGACAGCACAAGACTCCATCCAAAAAGAAAAAAAAATCACTATTGTCCTCAGCACCTCTCACCTACCGCCCACTCACACACAGTCAGCTTGCAGGGCACTTGACTTGGCTCCCAGAAAGGTCTTCACCCCAGTCTTTCCTGCCATCGTGCTGCTGCTCCTGTAGGCCTCATCTCTGGCCTAACCTTGGCAGCGGATTCCCATCATGTCCCTATGCACCTCCAGTCTTGTCCTTCCCACCCCTCCTCCTGCCAGTGCATTCTCCACGTGAAATTCTCTTCCACAGGGCCAGGTGCAGTAGTTCACGCCTGTAATCCCAGCACTTTGGGAAGCCGAAGTAGGTGAATCACTCGAGGTCAAGAGTTCAAGACCAGCCTGGCCAACATGGCAAAATGCCATCTCTACTAAAAATACAACCGGGCGTGGTGGCATGCCACCGTAATCCCACTTAGGAGGCTCAGACACAAGAATCGCTTGAACCCGGGAGGTGGAGGTTGCAGTGAGCCTGAACTGCGTCACTGTGCTCCACCCTGGCAACAGAGCAAGACTCTGTCTCAAAAAAAAAAAGGTATATACAAGTCTGTTGGCCTCCAGATAGCATCCCCACCCCCAACTTGCTTACAAGAGCTCATACCTCTCCCTGCCTGCCCATGTGCCGCTGTCTGCCCCACAGAACACCCACGTTGTGGTGTAGGCCTGCATGTAAGCTCTGTCCACATGTGGACTCTAGGGAGGGCAGGGCTCATGCAGCACTGGGCTGTTTCCCAGCTGTTCTATGCACTCCACACAGGGGTGTGACCTCAAACTGGACTTTACGCCTTTCTCTTAAACCTCACTATTAGTCTTGGCACATTCCTGTTTGGAAACATTATGTTCTGATTTCTAGTTGTTTGACACAGTTAATGATGGTTCTGTTCCTCTCTAGCTCACACAGCCATGTGCATTGAAGGATTTTGCACCTTCATCAGCAAGGCCAGTTTCAGGGTTGCACTTGCTTTTCAGTTTTGAGTAGTGTTAACATTTTCATTTTGGATTTGTTCTTTCAGAATATGAAACCAAGGGAGAGAATCAAAATACAGACTTGAGTCTGAAGCCATTAATTTCAGAGGAAACAGTGATTCTGGGGAAAACACCCTTGCGGAGGACTGATCAAGAAAATAATGAAACGAAGCGAAGCTTCTGTCTAAGTCCAAATTCTGTCGACCACCGTGAAATTCAGGTCTTAAGCCAAAGCATGCCACTCACTCCACACCAGGCAGTGCCTAGTGGAGAGAGGCCCTACATGTGTGTCGAGTGTGGGAAGGGCTTTGGCCGGAGTTCCCACCTCCTTCAGCATCAGCGTATCCACACTGGAGAGAAGCCCTATGTGTGCAGTGTATGTGGGAAGGCCTTCAGCCAGAGCTCAGTCCTCAGTAAACACAGAAGAATCCACACAGGTGAGAAGCCCTATGAGTGTAACGAGTGTGGAAAAGCCTTTAGAGTGAGCTCAGATCTTGCTCAGCATCACAAGATACACACAGGAGAGAAGCCTCACGAATGTCTTGAGTGTCGGAAAGCCTTCACTCAACTCTCACATCTCATTCAGCACCAGCGGATCCACACAGGAGAAAGGCCCTATGTGTGTCCATTGTGTGGGAAAGCCTTCAACCATAGCACTGTCTTGCGGAGCCACCAGAGGGTACACACCGGGGAGAAGCCTCACAGGTGCAATGAGTGTGGGAAAACCTTCAGTGTGAAGAGGACACTCCTGCAGCACCAGAGGATCCACACCGGGGAGAAGCCCTATACGTGCAGCGAGTGTGGGAAGGCCTTCAGTGACCGCTCAGTCCTCATTCAGCACCACAACGTGCACACTGGGGAGAAGCCCTACGAGTGCAGCGAGTGTGGGAAGACCTTCAGCCACCGCTCTACCCTGATGAATCACGAGCGGATCCACACTGAAGAAAAACCCTATGCATGCTACGAATGCGGGAAGGCCTTCGTTCAGCACTCACACCTGATCCAGCACCAGAGAGTCCACACTGGGGAAAAGCCCTATGTGTGTGGTGAGTGCGGGCATGCCTTCAGTGCACGTCGGTCTCTGATCCAGCATGAGAGAATCCACACTGGTGAAAAGCCTTTCCAGTGCACAGAATGTGGCAAAGCCTTCAGCCTAAAAGCAACTCTGATTGTGCACCTGAGGACCCACACGGGCGAGAAGCCCTATGAGTGCAATAGCTGTGGGAAAGCCTTCAGCCAGTACTCAGTGCTCATCCAGCACCAGCGGATCCACACAGGTGAGAAGCCCTACGAGTGCGGGGAGTGTGGACGTGCCTTCAACCAGCACGGCCACCTAATCCAGCACCAGAAAGTGCACAAGAAGTTGTGACCCGTGGCTGAAACAAGAGTCCATCTCACAGAAACTGCATGTGGAACTACAAGCAGCCTTCAGCCCAAAAGAAGTTTCTGTTAACTCTGTAAGAATCCTTTCTTTGGTAATTCCGTGTCACAAAATAACTCCGAAAAGAAGCACTTGGCATGATGTTCCCATGGAAAAATTTCAGAGGCTACCTGTTTTTATTTTCGTCACCATCTTGAGGTTATATTGGAGAGTAATCATAGAATTGTAGTGAATTTTGGTAAAAACTGCCACAATTCTTTCTCTGACATTAGTTTATTTGAACTAAGGGAATTTAAGGCATAAGAACTATTGTCCCAATAAAATCTTCTTACATTCCAAATGAAGTTCTTTTTCTAAGAACATTACATGCCCTTCATAAATATCAATTAACCATACTGATTGTTACACTTAAAATTAGAAAATTTAATATTTTCAGTGTTAAAACACTAAAGTGCTGTACGGATAAACTGATACAAAAAGATTTTCATCAAGTAAGTAAAATGAATGGAAATCCTAAGTGTGTGGAAACACCTGTTTTGTATAAAACAAGGAAAAGTCTAACGATATATTAGTGAGAAATTACGTAAATTTAGAAAACTTTTTTTTTTTTTTTTTTTTTGAGACAGAGCTTTGCTCTGTTGCCCAGGCTGGAGTGCAGTGGCATGATCTCGGCTCACTGCAGCCTCCACCTCCCAGGTTCAAGCGATTCTTGTGCCTTAACCTCCCAAGTAGCTGGGATTACAGGTGTGCACCACCACCACGCCTGGCTAGTTTTTGTATTTTTAGTAGAGATGGAGTTTCATCATGTTAGCCAGGCTGATCTTGAACTCCTGGCCTCAAGTGATCTGTCCACTTTGGCCTCCCAAAGTGGTGTAATTACAGGTGTGAGACACCACACCTGGCCTAGAAAACCCTTTATCTGGTGCTTTGTTCAAGATCAGAAGGGGTATCCTAACTTTTTAGTAAAAATTCAATTCAAAAATGGGTATGTTCCTCAAAACCTGCACTTATGATCTGCAGACCCTGTGCCCCAGAAACCATGGGATGTCTCAATTCCTATGCAGGCATAGGAAGGGAGCTTCACTCTCAGTGCAGATCTCATAGCTGTTAAATCTTATGGTATCATCTTTACATCTTATGGTATCCTCCCCCCTCAAAGAAATGCTGAAAAGACTTCTTTGGTACATATATTTAAAACATAAGTTTCTCAAATTCAGATAGCTCTTTTTTGCTATCTCTAATATTTCTATTATTTGAAGGATTTATGTTTCATTTTTTTACTCCTGGTTCAAGAGTAGTATTCATTGCCATATTACTGTGATGAAGATGAATCTGGTTTATTGATAATTAAAATTTTGTATTCGTTCAGAATTATTTGTTCTAAGGATACAGTTCTTAAAACTGAATTTGTGTCAGAACCATTTCTGGGAGCAACTAGCTACAAAGGAAACAAATGTATGAGATTTAAGCCACTTCAAATTCTCCTCAATGTGTTAAGTGCCTGAGATAGAGAAGGGCTGTCTTCACCCCTGACCCCCACCTCCAACATCTGTCAGCTTGATGGGAAGAAAGTAGGCACTAGGACATTGATCCTTTTGTTGTTTTAAAGATGGTCTTGCTCTGTCACCAGGCTGGAGTGCAGTGGTGCCATCATGGCTGCTGCCTCAAAACTCCAGGGCTGAAGCATTCCTCCCACAGCTTCCCAAAGGGTTTAAGATAACAGGCATGAGCTGCTGTGCCCATGCAGGCATTGATTCTTAAGTCCACAGCAGAACACCATAATGTAGACCAGGCGTCCCCAAACTACGGCCCGCGGGCCGCACGCGGCCCCCTGAGGCCATTTATCCGGCCCCCCCGCCGCACTTCAGGAAGGGGCACCTCTTTCATTGGTGGTCAGTGAGGAGCACAGTATGTGGCGGCCCTCCCACGGTCAGGGACAGTGAACTGGCCCCTGTGTAAAAAGTTTGGGGACACCTGATGTAGACAGAAGCTTGTTCCCCCTTCTATGTACAGACACTGATGAAAAACTGACAACCGTGAGGTATTAACTCCAGAGAGGAGCTGGTAACTGATTTGTTAACTTGAGAAAGGAGCTGACATTGCTGGTGTTTTACTTCAGAGCAACTAAACCCCTGAAGTGAAATTCCAGAGAAACTAATATTACTGAGGTGTTACTTCAGAGGCACTGAGATCACTGAAGGGAAACTCAAGACAGCTCAAGTAACCAAGGTGTTAACTTCAGAGGCGTTATTGATTCCATGAGGTGTTGCTTCAGAGAAGACAAGAGCTTGTTACTTTGGAGAAGAGCTGAGATCACTGAGGTGTCACGTAAGCAAGAAAATGAGACAATTAGTGTTATTTCAGAGGATCTGAGTACACTGAGGTATGTCCTCAGAGAGCAGGTGAGATCACTGGGTGTTACTTCTGGAAGGAACTGACATCACTAATGATTACTGTAGAGTAGCTCTGACAACTGAGGTTTACTTCAGAGTAGCTGAAATAACTGAAAGGGGATCACTAAGGTATGACGTTAGAGATTAGATCATTGTAATTCTGAGAAGTTGAAATCACTGAAGTGAAACTCCAGAAGAATGGAGGTAACTGAGTGCTATTTCATAAAGGAAGTGAAATGTCTATATTGTACCATCAGAAAGATGAGAATGCTGAGGTGTTACTTAGGAGATGAGATCACAGGTTCTGCTTCAGAGAAAAGCTGAAATCAATGAGGTGTTACTTAAGGGAGGAGCTGAGATTACTGAGATATTTTCAGGACCAAGATAATATCACTCAGGTATTAGACGCAACAGAGATGTTGCTTAAGAGAGGCTGAGATCGCTGATGTGATTCTTCAGAAAGTAAATGAGATTACTAAGGTGTTACTTTAGAAAGGAGAGGAAATAACTGAGTTGTTCGCTGGAGTTGAGATCACATAGGTGTTATATCAGAGGTGGCTGAAATCACTAAAGTGATTCTTCAACAAGAGGTTGAGATCACTAGGGGTGATGCTTTAGAAAGAGGTTACTTTAGGGAAAAGCTATGATCACTGAGATGTGACTTCAGATGGAGCTGAGATCACTGATGTAATAGTGAAAGAGGAACTGAGATTATGGAGGTGTTGCTTTGGAGCCAAGAGGAGATCATGCAGGTAGCTAGATAAGATCATTGAGGTAAGTCCAGAAACCTGAGATCACCTCAATGTTAATTTTAGAAAGTGAAGCCAGGCGTGGTGGCTCAAGCCTGTAATCCCAGCACTTTGGGAGGCCGAGGCGGGTGGGTCACGAGGTCGAGAGATCGAGACCATCCTGGTCAACATGGTGAAACCCCGTCTCTACTAAAAGTGCAAAAAATTAGGTGGGCATGGTGGCGCGTGCCTGTAATCCCAGCTACTCAGGAGACTGAGGCAGGAGAATTGCCTGAACCCAGGAGGCAGAGGTTGCGGTGAGCCGAGATCGCGCCATTGCACTCCAGCCTGCGTAACAAGAGCGAAACTCCGTCTCAAAAAAAAAAAAAAAAAAAAAAGAAAGTGAGACCACTCTGATGCTATCTTAAAATCTATAGACCGGACACGGACACGATGGCTCACACCTGTAATCCCAGCACCTTGGGAGGCTGAGGTGGACAGATCACAAGGTCGAGAGTTTGAAACCAGCCTGGCCAACATGGTGAAACCCCATTTCTACTAAAAATACAAAAACCAGCAGGGGCGTGGTGGTGGGTGCCTGTAATCCCAGCTACTCAGGAGGCTGAAGGAGGAGAATCCCTTGAACCCAGGAGGCAGAGGTTGCAGTGAGCTGAGATTGTGCCGTTATACTCTAGCCTGGGTGACAAGAGCAAGACTGTCTCAAAAAAAAAAAAAAAAATCTGTGAAGGGAAGCTGCCAACCCATGCTAGTTGAGTGTGCAGTTGGCATGTGATTCAGTGGTCGCTGCTCAGTGCCCACTACTATTCAGGCCCCAATTTCTAATCATTAAAGACAGTGATACTCCATTTAAGATGAGAATAATTCAATATACAGGAATCGTTGTTTAGAAAGACTTTGTATCACAGGACAAGTTACACAGTAGTTATTCTGAATTCCAATAATCTAGGGTTTTCAGGGAAATCCTTCCAAAAAGTATAGTTTGTTTTCCTGCCTTCTTAAAGGGAGCTTAATATCATTCTGCCTGTTCTTGCTGTGTCAGGCTGCCATTGATCCACTGGTGAGAATGCAGGCTCAGGTGTCCATGGAGCCAGGAAGTGGGCTTCAATGCCCTTCTTTCTGAGGATTCCAAGGCTACGTATTCTTGCCACTCACCACCTCCTCTCCAAAGAGAAGGAGGCGGCACATGACCTACTGGAACATACCTTTTTGGGATATAACATCAAAGGCCAGAACCCCTTTCATGCTGATAACAGCCTTCTCAACCATTATCTTTTGCCTCTGACTTGTCAGCAGCATTCCACCTTTATTTTGGATTTTTTTGTTTTATTCAGAAGTCTGTATATTTTAGGTATTTAAATACTTCTATTTGGCTGGGTGCAATGGCTCACACCTGTAATCCCAGCACTTTGGGAAGCTGAGGTGGGCGGATCACTTGAACCCAGGACTTTGAGATCAGCCAGACCAACACGGCAAAACCCTTCTCTACAAAAAGAAAAAAAAAGCCCACAAAAATTACCTGGGTATGGTGGCTTGCACATGTAGTTCCAGATACGCAGGAGGCTAAGGTAGAAGGATCGATTGAAGCCAGGAGTTCAAGACTGTAGTGAGCTGTGATCATACAACTGCACAGTAGCCTGGGCAACAGAGCAAAACCTCATCACAAAAAAATGCATATATATTTCAATACTAAGAATTTGAAACTTGGTTCTGTTCAAAGTTCCTATTATTTTGGAAAACATTTTAGTCCACCTGGAATTTATTTCTGTGTATAATCTGACACTTTCAAATAAAGTAATGACTAGAACAAGTATTTGTAGTGAAGGAAGATCAATAACTTTGGCATAAAGATCTCCTATAAATCAGTGACCATAGGACATGAACATGCATTCCAGATAAGAAAATATACAACTTGGAAAAGGCTCAAGTGTGCCAATCCCAAAACAAATAAAAAATGCTACCCACTAACCAATTAGTAAAGGTTATCCTGTAATGACCAGGTATGAGGAAATGTGCGCTTTCATGCATTGCTGATGATGTATCAATACAATCCTTTTTCCCTGGAATTTCTCTGGGCCGTAACGTGGCTTCTGCTGTGCTATCCCATGTCAGGTGTGAGGAGACGGGGTATGGCTCATTCCTTCTCTGGAGGAAGATGACGGCATACTGGGCTTGGCATGTACCAGGCAGCCCTGAGGGAGAGGAGGCATTCCCAGAAAACAAACTGGGAAATCTCTGGCCACCAACGGCCACGCAGTGTACAAAGGGGCTGGAGACGGAGGCTGGGAGTGTCTTGTCTAGGAGTTGGACTTGCCCTGGGGTGAGGGAAACTTTTGGGTGGTTAGTAGTGTGTATTAGGGTTCTCTAGAGGGACAGAACTAATAGAGTACACACACACATACACACACACACACACACACAGTTTATTATTATTAGACACAGAGTTTCACTCTTGTTGCCCAGGCTGGAGTGTCACTCGATAAATGTATTTTGCATAACTCTCTACTCAGTTTATGCCAAGGACTATCAGTGTTCTCCATACTATCAGAAGTAGAGCCAGGCACAGTGGCTCATGCCTGTAAACCCAGCACTTTGGGAGGCCGAGGCAAGTAGATCACGAGGTAAGGAGTTTGAGACCAGCCTGACCAACACGGTGAAACCCTGTCTTTATTAAAAATACAAAAATTAGCCAGGCATGGTGGTGCATACCCATAATCCCAGCTACTCAGGAAACTGAGGCAGGAGAATCACTTGAATCCGGGAGGCAGAGGTTGCAGTGAGCCAAGATCACGCCATTGCACTCCAGCCTGAGTGACAGAGCGAGACTCCTCCTCAAAAAAAAAAGGAAAAAAAAAAAAAAAAAGTAGAGTTCTTAGCATTTTGGGATCTAATCATATTAAGCAGCCAAATCCAGAAACCCAAAACCAACAAAAGAACTCCATCCTTAATATTCTGTTCCTCTAGAACCACTGCTGGTACCAAAATCTGTACTAGTCAGGGTTCTCCAGAGAACAGAGCTAATAGGATATATATAAAGGGGAGTGTGTATCAACTTCCGCAATCACAAGATCCCACAACAGACTGTCTGCAAGCTTGAGGAGCAAGGACAGCCAGTCCGATTCTCAAAGCTGAAGAACTTGGAGTCTGATGTCCGTGGGCAGGAAGCGTCCAGCACAGGAGAAAGATATGGGCTGGGAGGCTAGGCCACCTCTCATTTTCACGTTTTTCTGCCTGCTTTATATTCACTGGCAGCTTATTAGATGGTGCCCACCAGATTAAGGGTGGGCCTGCCTTTCCCAGACTACTGACTCAAATGTTAATCTCCTTTGGCAACACCCTCATAGACACAAATAGGATCAATACTTTGTATCCTTCAAGTCAATCAAGTCATCCGTCAGTATTAACCGTCACATTTATAAATTATCCCAGCCTGTAAGCAGCAGTGGGCTCTGGAATTAAGCCGGTCCCACATCTCCACAGGTTTTTGCAATATACCTGCGTTGCTGTCGAGCCACACACTCAGCGCTCTCGCTCTCTCTCTCTGTGCGTGTGTGTGTGCGCGCGCGCACGCACAATGCTCGCGTGATTCTTTAACCTTTGCCCTCCCTTCAAAACCTAACATTGTGGTGCCAAAACCCAGGATGGGGATTGGGTTCTAAATGGGTCAGTCTTTTCTTGCAACCTGGAAAGCGGCAAGCAGCAAAAACCAGACCCAGGGCTGCTTCCAGATCCTGAGTGGACTCCCCATTCCCAGCCCAGACCCAGGCCTGCATCCAGATCCTGAGTGGACTCCCCATTCCCAGCCCAGACCCAGGCCTGCTTCCAGATCCTGAGTGGACTCCCCATTCCCAGCTCAGACCCAGGCCTGCTTCCAGGTCCTGAGTAGACTCCCCATTCCCAGCCCAGACCCACGCCTGCGTCCAGGTCCTGAGTGGACTCCCTATGCCCAGCCCAGACCCAGGCCTGCTTCCAGATCCTGAGTGGACTCCCCATTCCCAGCTCAGACCCAGGCCTGCTTCCAGATCCTGAGTGGACTCCCTATGCCCAGCCCAGACCCAGGCCTGCTTCCAGATCCTGAGTGGACTCCCTATGCCCAGCCCAGACCCAGGCCTGCTTCCAGGTCCTGAGTAGACTCCCCATTCCCAGCCCAGACCCACGCCTGCGTCCAGGTCCTGAGTGGACTCCCTATGCCCAGCCTAGACCCAGGCCTGCTTCCAGGTCCTGAGTAGACTCCCCATTCCCAGCCCAGACCCACGCCTGCGTCCAGGTCCTGAGTGGACTCCCTATGCCCAGCCCAGACCCAGGCCTGCTTCCAGATCCTGAGTGGACTCCCCATTCCCAGCTCAGACCCAGGCCTGCTTCCAGGTCCTGAGTGGACTCCCTATGCCCAGCCCAGACCCAGGCCTGCTTCCAGATCCTGAGTGGACTCCCTATGCCCAGCCCAGACCCAGGCCTGCTTCCAGATCCTGAGTGGACTCCCCATTCCCAGCCCAGACCCACGCCTGCGTCCAGGTCCTGAGTGGACTCCCTATGCCCAGCCCAGACCCAGGCCTGCTTCCAGATCCTGAGTGGACTCCCCATTCCCAGCCCAGACCCACGCCTGCTTCCAGATCCTGAGTGGACTCCCCATGCCCAGCCCAGACCCAGGCCTGCATCCAGGTCCTGAGTGGACTCCCTATGCCCAGCCCAGACCCAGGCCTGCTTCCAGGTCCTGAGTGGACTCCCTATGCCCAGCCCAGACCCAGGCCTGCTTCCAGATCCTGAGTGGACTCCCTATTCCCAGCCCAGACCCAGGCCTGCATCCAGATCCTGAGTGGACTCCCCATTCCCAGCCCAGACCCAGGCCTGCTTCCAGGTCCTGAGTGGACTCCCTATTCCCAGCTTTGTTCCCTTACTCACCTTCTCAGGCCCCTGTCTGGCTTCCAGATCCCAATCAAACTCTCCATCTTCTTTTTCCTTCCTTCCCCTTTCCAGGCGGCTCCAGGAAGTATCAATCGCACTGCTGGACATCACATCCAACATCCATCTCCAATTAGTGGGTGAGGCTTTTTTTCCTTTCCACATTCCTCTTATATTTCTGCTGGTTTACCAGAAAATTCCAGCACTGGGTGAGAGATCTCCCCAGTTACCACGTAACCATGGCCTGGCTTCTCAGGGGACACCCTCAGAACGCTCACTGCTCTGGCCACTCCAGCCTCCAGGGTACCGCAAAGAGCTGTAGGGACGTCCTGGCTCTCCCACGTCCCCTCTCCCAGGAGGAACTGGGGTACTCACTCCCTTCTGGGGTATTCACTTCCCTCTAGGGTACTTCCCTTCTCTAAGTTTCTCACCTTTCCAGCCACCAGTATGAAGCAAGGCTCCTCAAAACCTCCTCAAGACACCACTCTCAGATGTTTCATCCAGGACCTCCAAGCCCAGGACTTGGCAGACTCCATTAAACTGAATGCTTTGCTTTCCTCTGTACCTTCCTCTGTAATGTTGCCTAGCCCCAGTGTAAACCAGACAATAATAGTCAACAGCCAAAAACCAGAACATTCAATTTCCAAATCTGACATCATCTAAAAGTCTTCCTGCAATGCAATGGTAAATAATCTGAGGTGCTTTGCTTATCCGCGTTCCCGGCTCACTCTTTCTCTGCCAGTTCCACTCACCTTTTCAAATCCTCCTCCTCAACAAAAACTACAAAAATGCCTCCTCCTCCAGACAAGCCTTCCTCCTCTAATTTCAACCTGACCAACAAACTAGGCACATGCCCAAAGCCCTTCCGCCAAAAACCAGGCACACAGCCAAAGACTCTCCAAAGTTCTCCCTTTGCATCAGGTCACAGGGACCAAAGGCATAATCTGAGTTCATGTTTCCTTTTCCCTAGCTAACCTCTCCCAGCTTATAAACAGACTCAGCTCCTTTTGCACAGATCCTACCTCTTTCCTCAAGGAATTTTTCTACGTCACTCAATCTTATGACCTTACCTGGCATGTCATATATGTAATTCTCTCCTCCACCCTCACCCCAGAGGACAAATAATGCACCTGGATGGCCGCCCAGGCCCATGAAGACACCCCCCACCAACAAGAGGCTGCCCATAACCCAATAGGGACCCTACCTGTCCCCAGAACTGACCCCAATTGGGATTATCAGGCAACTTTTGCAGACAGATAGAAATAAGACCATATGTTATCATGCCTCCTAGCTGGCATAAATAAAGCTGTTCCTGCTCTTTTCCTCTCCTGCCTTTCAGAGGTCATAACTAAATATGTCACCTTAAACCCTAATGCCAATAAGGGCAGAATATACCACCATTTACACTTCATTTTCTAGTCAGACATTCTAAAGAAACTTTAAAAACTGGAGAATAGCCCTCAAACTTCCCAAAGAGATTTAATCAAAGTGGCCTTTAAGGTCTTTAACAATAGAGAGGAAAAACTAAAAGTCCAAAAGCTAAAAAGAGAACAGGCTAAATGCCAGATGCTGACAGCTGCCATTCAACAGGGTTCCCAACATTCACAGAAATCCTCAGCCTTGCAACAAAATCCACCAGAAACCTGTCTGAAGTGCAGCCAACAGTCACTGGACAAAAGCCTACTCTCAAAACCTTGCCCAACTGTGGCATCAAGGAACACTGGATATTGTACTGTGCTCAGCAAAATTCTTCATCCTGCTTCACCACCTCTAACTGAAGACTGATGGGGCCAGGGGCCCGCCTCCCCAACTGCCATCACCACCTCAGAACCCAGGGTAACACTGTCCATCTCTGGTAAGCCCATATCTTTCCTATTGCATACAGGGACTAGTTACTCAGTTTTATTAGAATTTTCTGGACCCCTCCTCAGTTTTTCTATCTCTATTGTGGGAGGTGATGGCAACCCCTCTAGGCACAAACAGACTGGTCCTCTATTATGCAACCTATTCAACACCCACTTCACCCACTCTTTCCTGGTTATTCCTCAGTGCTACCCCTATCTTGGGGCGGGACATACGAAGTAAATTCCAGGCCTCCATACAATTTGCCTCTTGCAATTCTACCCCTTTTATTTGACTCTGCCACCAGATGCTTCCCTCTCCTCCCTCTCATCCTCATTATCCACCGTGTTACCTCCTGTTAATCCTGAAGTCTGGAACATTTTTAAACCCACAATAGCCACACATCACATCCCGGATAAAATAACCTGCCAAAACCACTCCATTTTGCATGATCGGTCTCAATATTCCCTAACCCAGCCAGCCTCAGGGGCCTCAGACCTATTACCTGTAAACTTTACAAGCTGAAATTCTTTTTTTTTTTTTTTTTTTTTTTGAGACAGAGTTTCGCTCGTTACCCAGGCTAGAGTGCAATGGTGCGATCTCGGCTCACCGCAACCTCCGTCTCCTGGGTTCAGGCAATTCTCCTGCCTCAGCCTCCTGAGTAGCTGGGATTACAGACACATGCCACCACGCCCAGCTAATTTTTTGTATTTTTAGTAGAGATGGGGTGTCACCATGTTGACCAGGATGGTCTCGATCTCTTGACCGCGTGATCCACCCGCCTCAGCCTCCCAAAGTGCTGGGATTACAGGCTTGAGCCACCGCGCCCGGCCTACAAGCTGAAATTCTTAAGACTACCGCTTGGTCCAGGATCTCTAAGTTGTTAACCAGGTGGAAATACCAATCCATCCAGTGGTCCCCAACCCACATACCCTACTCTCCTGTATTCCCCCTTCTACCACACACTTCTCTGTATTGAATTTAAAGGATGCCTTTTTCACTATTCCCTTAAATTCAGCTTCCCAAAGTATTTTTGCTTTCAGTTGGTCAGATCCTAATATTCACACCTCCACCCAGTTAACATGGACCATACTCCCATAGGGGTTCCAGGATTGCCCCCACCTATTTGGATGGGCCCTCACCAAGGACCCAGCTGAACTTCCGATGCTCCCAGCACCTTCCTCCAATACATCAATGACTGTAGCCCCTCCCTTAACCTGTCCATCCAACACACTTTTTTTTTCAGATAGAGTTGCTCTGTCACCCAGGCTGGGATGCAGTGGCGCAACCTCAGAAACTCTATACCAATACATTACTATTGCATCTTCCCATACCCTACATGACCTCATGAGCCACCAATCTCTTCTATCCCTTCCACCATCCTACTTACAGCAGGTATACATCTTATTCATAGGAAACCCTCTAATCACCTTCCAGAAATGTAAAGCTCTCAACCCTGCCACCCTCCTCCCTGTAAACACCTCTGACTCTAAGCTCTCTCACTCCTGCCTGGACCTCTTAGACTCCCTCTCCTCCCAATTCCAACACATTTTGGAAGCCCTTTGGCAGGGAACACCTATATGGTTCATTAAGGAAAGATCTTTAAAGAAGCCATGTCCAGCATTTGGTTACCTCATCATTGCCAAAACAAACGCCTAGAATCCAATGCTCTCCCACCCCGTAAGAACAGGCAGAACTACCTCTCGACAGGTAGAACTAGTTGCCCTAACCAGGGCCCTCACCCTAACAAAGGGAAAGAAGGTTAACATTTACACCAATTCCTGGCCGGACATGGAGGCTCATGGAGTTTCGCTTTTGTTGGCCATGCTGGAGTGCAATGGCACGATCTCAACTCACTGCAACCTCTGCCTCCTGGGTTCAAGCAATTCTGCCTTAACCTCCTGAGTAGTTGGGATTACAGGCAGGTGCCACCACGCTCGGCTAATTTTGTATTTTTAGTAGAGACGGGATTTCTCCATGTTGGTCAGGCTGGTCTCAATCTCTCGACCTCAGGTGATCTGCCCTCCTGGGCCTCCTAAAGTGCTGGGATTACAGGCGTGAGCCACCACGGCTGGACTAATATTTCTAACTTTTTTTTTTTTTTTTTGAGACAGAGTGTCGCTCTTGTTACCCAGGCTGGAGTGCAATGGCACGATCTCGGCTCACCGCAACCTCCGCCTCCTGGGTTCAAGCAATTCTCCTGCCTCAGCCTCCTGAGTAGCTGGGACTACAGGCACGCGCCACCATGCCCAGCTAATTTTTTGTATTTTTAGTAGAGACGGGGTTTCACCACGTTGACCAGGATGGTCTCGATCTCTCGACCTCGTGATCTACCACCCGCCTCGGCCTCCCAAAGTGCTGGGATTACAGGCTTGAGCCACCGCACCCGGCCTATATTTCTAACTTTTAAAGACACTGCAAAACTCCTTTCCAATGTTACAATATCATTCTATTCCCACTAGCAATGTAAGAAGGTTTAGTTTTGTTCATATTTCCTTCAACACTTCTTACAATCTTTTTTTTTCTTTTTGAGACTGTGTTTCACTCCTGTTGTCCAGGCTGAAGTGCAATGGTGCGATCTCTGCTCACTGCAGCCTCCGCCTCCCGGGTTCAAGAGATTCTCCTGCCTCAGCCTGCCGACTAGCTGGGATTACAGGCGCCCGCCACCACGCCCCCGCTAATGGTTGTATTTTTAGTAGAGACGGGGTTTCAACAGGTGGCCAGGCTGGTCTCAAACTCATGACCTCAAGTGATCCGCCTGCCTCAGCCTCCCAAAGAGCTGGGATGACAGGCGTGAGCCACCACGCCACGCCACGTCACTTTCATTACAACCCTTCTAATGGTACGAAATGTGGCTTCAACTCGCATTTCTCTAACAGCCCATGATGCTGAACGCTTAACGCACCCGTTGCTCACTTCGTATCTTCCTTGATGTCTTTTCAAATCTTCTGCCCATTTAATGAGGTTCTCTTCTCAGTCTTTTTTTTAAAACAGCTTACTGAGCTATAATTCACATACCATATAATTCACCCATTTTGTATTATTCAATGATTTTGGCATATTATTTTTAACTGTGGTAAAATACACGTTAATAAAAGGTACGGGAGGCCCTTCTCCTGCACTAGGGGCCAACGGAGCAGCCCAAAGCGGAACGGAGTCACCCGCGCTGTGCCACCGACCGGAAGGGACACGGGCAGCTCTCGAAACTCCGGAGGCGCAGACCGTCCACGCGGGGCAGGAGAAGTTCCGGCCGTCCCCCGCCGCCCACCCGGACGCCCACGAAAGCCCGCGAGCGCCACAGGCTCAGGTCGCCGGAACTGGGGTCCCGACCACTGGACGCGTTTCCCGCTTCGCCCTCCTCTGCGCGGGCGGGGAGGGAGACGCCGGCCCAGGCTGCAGTTTGTACCTCAGAAACGGAAACAAAACACCGCCTTCTGTGTCCTTCTTCCTTAGGGAAAAACGCCGCCTAGGACTCGGCCTGGGACCCCGACCACGACCCCCGACCCGCCCGGGCTGGAGGGGACGGGCCCTGCCACGGCCTCGGCTCCGCCCCGCGGGCCGGCGGACCACAGAGGGGCGGCCTTTGCGGCTTTCCTAGAGCGGCCCGGAAGTGTCTCTAGGAGCGCTTCCGGGAACTAGGCCCTCTTTCGGCTGCATCGGCTGGGCTCGCTGGCGCCAGGTGCGAGAGGCGGCTCGGGCCGCGGGGCGCGGGGTGGGGTCGGGTGGAGGCTCCGTCCCCGGGCTAGGGGTGGGGGCCTGGGAAAGGCTGCTTCGCCGCCCTGTCCGGAGAGCTCTCGATCCTGGGGCCTTTTCCGCGGAGGAGCGCCCGCGGATAGGTTGGCCCCAAGCGTGGGGCGGCGGGGGCCGAGCGCCAAGCTTGACCGTGCACCGAGGCCACCGCGCCCCCATCAGCGCCGCGGGTACGGAGTCGGGGTGCGAACCCGGCCTGCCAAGCCGCGTGACCGGAAGGGGCAGCTCGGAGGCCTCCTCCGACGGCCCTTTGGGGTGGGAAGGAGCCCCAGGTGCTGGCGGGGAGGTAAAGGCGGCTGTGGGTGACCATGGACCGCCAGGGAGAACGGGGCGCCTTGAAGCCCCTGGGGAGCTCCCTGGGCTACCCCAGCGCCGTGCAGCGTGGCCTGGCGAGTGCCTTGAGAACGGGAGCTGTGCCCGGCTGAGCTCTGCTCCGGCCCCTGGCGTGCTGAGCTGGGCAGGCGCGTTTCCTCCGGCGTAGCAGGTGCTTGCGCTCTGCGCTGTCCCTTTAGGTGCTGTCGGAACCCTCTTTAGATGCCGCATTTGGCTCCGTGGCCACCCGTTGCTCAGCTCCTCCATCCCGGGGGTTGGGGGCTGTGGTGGACTTCTGAATGACGGGTCTAGGCTCTAGTACTTGACTTTGGCAGTTGTGTTTAAAGCTTTGATTTTTTTTTTCGTTCTTTTTCCTTTGATTTTTTTCCTTTTTCTTTCTTTCTTCCCGTTCTTTTCTTTCGACACAGCATCTTGCTCTCTTGCCCAGGCTGGAGTGCAGTGGCTCGACTTCTGCTCACTGCAACTACGACCTCAAGAGTCGCAGAGCTCAAGGGATCCTGTCCTCAGCCTTCCAGGTAGCTGGGACCACAGACGTGTACCACCATGCCTGGCTAGTTTTTAAACTTTTTGTAAAGATGGGGTCTCGCTGTGATGCCCAGGTTGGTCTCCATCTCCTGGGCTCAAGCAATCTGCTGGCCTCAGCTTCACAAAGTGCTGAGATTTCAGGCTTGAGCCACTGTGCCTGGTCTAGAGCCTTATCTCTCTATCGTAGGATGAGAATGGTAATTCTTGCCCACTGTTGTGAGGATTCAAGGTGAAAGAGTTAAATGGTCTCAGTGTGGTCTGTGGTGTCAGTTGTCATGTCCCTGTGTTCCCTGGACCTTTGGCCTAGTTCATTCTTTCATGTGTTAACTTACTTGAAGAACTTGTGCCCCCCATTTCTCTGCCAGTTCCTGCTTGCCCTTCATGTCTTGGGTATCACTTCCTCCGGAGGCCTCCACTCCTCCTGGGACTGACATGGGCCCCTTTGCCACTTGCTCCCAGGGCCACCTCCCTAGCACTGACTGTCGTTAGTTCGCACTGTCAGCACCCTGACGATGGGGACCGTATCAGCCCTCACCCACTGGCCCAAAGGACATGGGAGTCACTGGTGTTTTCCTCTCCGCCCCCACTCTAGGCATCTGCATCTGGGACCGACCTCCTGGGCTGGCTGATCAAGGAGGAAGCAGCAGCAATGTCTGCTGTGGGGGCTGCAGCTCCTTTCCTGCATCATCCTGGTGACAGTCACAGTGGCCGAGTGAGTTTCTTGGGGGCCCAGCTTCCTCCAGAGGTGACAGCCATGGCCCGGCTACTAGGGGGCCTAGACAGGAGCACGTTCAGGAAGTTGCTGAAGCTTGTGGTCAGCAGCCTGCAGGGGGAGGACTGCCGAGAGGCTGCGCAGCGTGTCGGGGTTAGCGCCGAGCTGCGGGAGGAGCGGCTGGGTGTCCTGCTGGCAGGAATGCACACGCTGCTCCAGCAAGCCCTCCGTCTGCCCCCTACCAGCCTGAAGCCCGATACCTTCAGGGACCAGCTCCAGGAGCTCTGCATCCCCCAAGACCTGGTTGGGGACTTGGCCAGTGTGGTATTTGGGAGCCAGCGGCCCCTCCTTGATTCTGTGGCCCAACAGCAGGGGGCCTGGTTGCCCCATGTTGCTGACTTTCGGTGGCGGGTGGATGTGGCAATCTCCACCAGTGCCCTGGCTCGCTCCCTGCAGCCGAGCGTCCTGATGCAGCTGAAGCTGTCAGATGGGTCAGCATACCGCTTCGAGGCCACCACAGCCAAGTTCCAGGAGCTGCGGTACAGCGTGGCCCTGGTCCTAAAGGAGATGGCAGATCTGGAGAAGAGGTGTGAGCGCAGACTGCAGGACTGAGCCCTCGTTTGACTGGTCCCATTCAGGTCGGGCTTGGACAGGCACCTCAGAAGGTGCCAAAGTGCAGCTGACTCTTTCCAGGACAGCCCTGCCCTTCCCACGAGGCAGGCTCTTCAGTGATTATGTAATTTTCTGTGTAATTAAAAAAGAGAGCTATGCCTTTTTTTTCTTTTTCGGAAGTAAAGTGGCTATAAACAACATGTTTCTCTAGGTGGGTGTTAAACCTCATACCCTCCTCTTCCCTTATATATGTCTTTGCTGCTGGGTGTGGCCATGCGTGGCCAGGTTGAAGCCCTTCAAAGACACCATACAGTTGTGGGGCTGAAGGGAGGGGAAACGTTATAAAATAAACAATAAAAATTAACTGTAACGGCTCATCAGAGGATGATGTGTGATGCAGCAAGTAGAGTGGGGTCTGCGTGATGATGGGGTGACCTTCCTTGAGAGTGTGAATCTGAGCAAGGACTTGAAGGAGCCAGGGGCACAGCGCTCGGAGAGGGCAGCACAGGTGGGGAGGACAGTGCACAGGCGGCCAGTGTGGGGATGCCTAACGCGCTTAAGGCCTGCATCCAAGTAGATCACTGGAGGGAGCTGACATTGGGGAGGGTACCAAGGTCAGGGCCTGAGGGTCTGGTAAGGACTTTGGCTCAATTCTGAGTGAAAGAGGAGCCCTTTTGAGAGTTTTCAGCAGAGGAGAGGCACGATCTAGTGATGGGCTGTTGTGTGGAGGGGCGCAAGGGAGGAGGCTAGAGCCCAGCAGAGGGGCTGTAGCCAGCTTTGCAGCTTGCAGCATAACTACGTTCTCGAAGGGACCTTGGGGCTGCCTGCAGAGCCATTTTCTGTCGCTGGGTTCCGACTGGCTGCCCCCGCCTCCATGGAGTGCTTCTGGACCACGTCTGGTCTGTTCTCTGCCGGGAAACCTGCCCTTGTCTTTGAGTGCCTGGGGTTGCTTGGCTTTGTCTTGGCTGCAGTTTTTGGTTTATCTCCTCCACTAGCCTGGCACTTCTTCCTCATCCCTCCATGGGCAGTTCTAACATATTGGGGTGCAGAGGAATACCTGGGGGCAGGATGAGTCGATTCTGGGAGGGGCCCAGGTGCCCGCTAAGGCACATGCTTGTGAGTGCTGCCATCTGGTCATTCACTTGGCTTTGTCCCACCCTCAGTGAGTTCCAGGTACAACCCTCCTCCCTCTCCCTGAAGGCAGTGTCCCTACCACTGTCATCGGGCCAGGAATATGACCGAACACTTCCTGCATTCTCCATCCCCAGGTGTGCATGTGGCTGGGCTGTGGCAGCTGGGACCATGTTGCCTTTCTCAGTCACCAGCCCCGGCCCTGCAAGGACAGCAGCTTTAGGGACAGCCCCATCTTTCTGCTTCTTCCAGCTGCTTAGCAAAGCCTGTGTGGAGCCCACAGCACAGACCTGCCCTCGGTCCTCAGGCTGAGCTCTTCCTGGCTATCATTGGGAATCTGTTTGCCTCGATTCATTTGTGAACCCTTGGGCCTGTCTCAAGGCAGTACCAGGCAAATCAAGACACAGCCATGAAAAGACACATAGCTTGTGAGACACAGGCAGGGGAGTGGGCCATTCCCAGGACAAATTAATTTGTCTTTTTTTTTTTTTTTTTTTTTAAGAATCTCATGGACTTTAATAACAAATATCTGAAAAGTATTCTTTGGGCTTTGCAAATCAGAGATCACTGATGTCCATAGGAAGAATGTCTTTATTGAAGAGGTGGAATAAACAGTAGGATTTGAGCACTTAATGAACAAAAGAGAGAAAATAGGAAGCGCAGCATGGGGAGGGGGAAACACATAGGGTGGTAGGAGGTTTAAGTAGCTCTCTTTTCAGCTGATTGTTTTTTTTTTTTTTTTAAACCAGAACATTTATTGTGTGACTAATCGGTGAAATTCTTAAGATGAACTGGATGCTGCAACAGCTGCCCTCTTGGGAATGAGGGATAGAGTGGGGCAAGTGCCGGGACAGCAACTGGCCTCAAGGCCACACACAGGGTTTTGGTCATTCCATTGGAGCAAGACGGAACAGGGGGGTTTTAATCAGGGCAGACATGATCCAGTTGGACTTGAGATCCCTACAGCGTGGAGCAGACTTAGAGGCCAGCTGGGTGGCCCTTCTCACACTCTGACTCAGTAGTCAGCCAGCTCTTCCCACAAAGGGCCAGAGAGTAAACATTTTAGATTTTGTGGGCCATGAAGTTTCTGTGAACCTTGCCATGGTGGATTGAAAGCAGTCACACAGTATGTAAACAAATGGGCATGGCTCTGTTCCAATTAATTTGTCTTTTTTTGTTTTTTACTCCCAGTTTATGAGTGGATTTTTTTTTTTTTTTTTTTTTTTAGGTGGAGTTTGGCTCTTGTTGCCCAGGCTGGAGTGCAGTGGCACGATCTCGGCTCACTGCAACTCCGTCTTCCAGGTTCAAGCAATTCTCCTGCCTCAGCCTCCCAAGCAGCTGGGATTATAGGCACGTGCCACCATGCCTGGCTAATTTTTGTATTTTTAGTAGGGACGGGGTTTCATCATGTTGGCCAGGCTGGTCTCAAACTCCTGATCTCAGGTGATCTGCCCACCTCAGCCTCCCAAAGTGTTGGGATTACAGGCGTTGAGCCACCGAGCCCAGCCTCCAATAAGATTTTTTAATGGATATTGAAATTTTCCCTTTGAGACAGGGTCTCCCCCTGTCATCCAGTCTGGAGTGCAGTGGCATGATCATGGCTCACTGTAGTCTCAACCTGAGCTCACAGGTACACCACACCACACCTGGCTAATTTTTGCATTTTTTGTAGAGATGAGGTTTCGCCATGTTGCCCAGGCTAGTCTTGAACTCCTGGGCTCTGGGTCTACCCACCTGAGCCTCCCAAAGTGCCGGTTTTACAGCAACGAGCCACTGCGCCCAGCGATGAAATTTTAATTTCACGTGTCACAAAGAATTTTTTTTCATCTAAAAACCATTCTTAGGCTAGGCATGGTTGGGGCCAATCCCATGAGCCCACTGGACCCCTCCAGTACAGGCACCTGTCCATCGTTGCCAGTGGTCAGTCTCCATTAGAACTGGACTCCAGGGCAGGGGCTGGCCCTGTCCATCTTTGTCCCCGTGGCCTGCACAAGGCCTTGCACAGAGAACAGATGTCTGCATCTGGGAAATTACTCCTTTGCTTTTGTTGGACTTAGTTCTCTGTGGAAACTTCTTGCTTGTGGATTTCCCTCTCTTCTGTGGCACTGTTCTGAGCTCAAAGCCTGGATGCCTCCCCAAATATGTCATTCATTCATTCAGCAAACATTTCTGGGGCTTTGAGTCAAGCTGCATGCACTGGAGACTTGGGGATTTATAAAATGGCCTGGGCCCTGCCCTGGCTCTGCTCCACTTTGTGAAGCTTCTAGAAGGCTCCAAATAGTTTCAATTCAGTGTCATAAATCAAAGATTATTCTAGATAAAAAGCAATTCCAGATCTAGGTTGTAGATTTATTTTAATTAATTTATTGTCTCCAAAACAGAAACCCAAAATGTTTTTATTTGTTTATATATTTTGGAGACAGGGCTTCCATCTGTCACCCAGGCTGGAGAGGGCAGTGGTGCGATCACAGCTCCTTGCAGTCTCCAACTTCTGGGCTCAAGTGATCCTTCCCCGGCCTCCCAAAGTGCTATGATTACAGGCATGAGCCCCTGTGCGTGGCCTGGAAACTCTTCAGATGAGTTTACTATACTGAAGCCCAAATTGCGGTGCACAGTGTGATCAGGTAACAGGATATCCCAGCACCTGCACTACCCTATGAACAATCCCTCTTCCTCTCCACAGAACCACCAGCCTGTGTGCCAGGGGCTACCTGGGTGCTTCCATGTGTTACTCAGATCTCACAGCTGTGCTGTGGCTCGAATTTAAATCATGTGCTCACACCCTTGGCTCTCAGCAAGCCGCCCCATGGATATCATGTCTTTTCCACATCATGCAGCTGTAAGAGGACTTCTCCTCTCCCTCTGTGGCTAATGTCTAACCTGGATTGTTGGACTTTGATTTACTTCTATTGAACTGAGCCAGCTGCCTTATTCTTAGTTGTACTGTGACATTTAGGTGAAGAAACCACCAAGAGCTGAGAGGCTGGTGGGCATAAAGTTATTTTCCAAGTGTGAGGTGGTTTGGCTGGTGAGGTCCACACTGCTGCAGCAGGAAAGCCACCAGAGGTTCTATGAAGACACATGGGCATCACCAAGCCCAAGGAAACTGTGTACACAGTAAAATTTGATTTTAACATAGTTTTTTTTTTTTTTTTTTTTTTTGAGACGGAGTTTCACTCTTGTTACCCAGGCTGGAGTGCAATGGCGCGATCTCGGCTCACCGCAACCTCCGCCTCCTGGGTTCAGGTAATTCTCCTGCCTCAGCCTCCTGAGTAGCTGGGATTACAGGCACGCGCCACCATGCCCAGCTAATCTTTTGTATTTTTAGTAGAGATGGGGTTTCACCATGTTGACCAGGATGGTCTCGATTTCTCGACCTCGTGATCCACCTGCCTCGGCCTCCCAAAGTGCTGGGATTACAGGCTTGAGCCACCGCGCCCGGCTGATACTTTTTTTTTTTTTTTTTTAAGAGAAAGAGTTTTCCTCTGTCACCCAGGCTGGAGTACAGTGGCATGGCGATCTTGCTCACTGCAACTTCCACCTCCCAGGCTCAAGTGATTCTCGTGCCTCAGCTTCCCAAGTAGCTGGGATTACAGGAGCCCATCACCGTGCCCAGCTAATTTTTGTATTTTTAGTAGAGACGGGGGGGTCTCATTATTTTGGTCA
The DNA here is from genome assembly GCF_048565385.1 of Saimiri boliviensis. Classification (NCBI taxonomy): domain Eukaryota; kingdom Metazoa; phylum Chordata; class Mammalia; order Primates; family Cebidae; genus Saimiri; species Saimiri boliviensis. Next base: position 92,397,689 of record NC_133463.1, on the reverse strand, counting down.
GGCTGGTCTCGAACTCCTGACCTCAGGTGATCCATGCACCTTGGCCTCCCAAAATGCTGGGATTACAAGCATGAGCCATCGTACCTGGTCTTTAACATAGTTTTCAAATGTCACAAGTCTTTTATTTTCTCCTCAACTATTCAGAAATATAAAAAGCATTCTTAGCCCTTAGGCCATACAAAACAGGCAGCCAGGCTTTGTGTGGCCTAAGAGCTATACAAATGGTTTGCCAGCCCCTGACCTAGGACCGTGTCAGTCCAGAGATAATCCAGGTGCTAACACAGAATGAAGCTTGTACCCCAGCCCCTTTTTGGCTGGTTGCTGTTAGTGGAAAGAAAACAGCATTATGGTTAGCACGGAATCTGGAATTTTCAGACCATCCACGTGACTCACGCTCCCCTCCCCTCCTTTTGTCCTGATCATGAACCAGGAAGTAGCCAAGAGGAGACGGGGAGAGCCCAGGAGGAGGCAGGGTCAGAATCAGAGTCTTTGTGAGCAGTGTTTTGGAAGGCCAGGAACAGGAGTTGCAGGTGGTGCATGTCCACTGGGTGACTGGGTGCCTTTACTCTTGTCCCATGGTTGGGCGACCCAGAAAGCCTAAAATATTTATGGCCCATTAGAGAAAAAAACCAACCCCTGTGCTAGAGCTGAAGGTGACCAAGGTGACCACTGGGCTAAACACATTACCTGCCAAGACCCTCATCAGCAGCCACGCGGCCCAAGGCAGGGACACTGAACACATACTCTCCACGTGTACAGAAGTTCTGGCATGAGAAGAGGCAGACTTACAGTGGATACACTGATCTCATGGCTGTGGAGAACACCATCACCCTTGCACTCAGAGAGGAGTCCCTGAATGGGCATGTGGGGGAACACCAGTCAGAGCTTCGCCCCTGGAAGCAGCACTGTAGACTGGGAACACACTCACAGCATGTTGAGCTAAGCAGCAGCGGCTGGCGGTCACTCAGACCCACCAAGGAGTCAGATCCCCATCCACAGGCTGTAAAGATGGAAACTCATGTGGACACTGGACTCTGCTGGGTCCCTTGCCACCAGGGGAAGCTCCAGAACCTGCAAACACATGGACCCAACACAACCTGTTTCAATATGATACAAATTCATAAGTTGCTCTTGGGTTAGGCAACTGAGGCTGCAACTTCCCAGTGACCCTGCCATGCTTAACCAGTGTGGCATAACCCAAACCAGCAGTCACAAGCCCTGCTGTGACCTGTGTCCCTCCGGGCCACATGTTTGCATGTGGGAGAAAGGGATCACAAAGTGTCCCTCCATTGGGGATGGCAGCCTTTTGGGCCCAAATATTTCTGTGTAATTACTGGCAGTGGCACCAAAGATCAGTAGGTTCCCCCTGGAACTCCTTCACAGGTGAATGACCAGGACTGTGGGGGTAGGGTTGAGGTCTGCCTGCAGCTGGCCTCATGCCTGTAGATACCAGCCTTAATTAGATGCTGTGTGAAAAAATCAGATGGACATGGTCCCAGCCGGTTAGATTAACCACTGTAACCAACAGAGCAGCAGATTCATGTGAAAATTCCATTTCAGCCAAAAAAATCATCAGGCCCTGCGGATCACTGCAAAAGGTGACCTGCCATCAGCCACACTTCCATGTTCCTGCATGTGCCAAGAACACCGGGTCCTACCATGCTCCACCTGGGCCATGTCTCAAGGTTGTACTGGCAGCAAAAACCTGAGGGGTGAGGTAATGGCCACCCAGCTCCCAACAGAGCAGGCTCACTCCTCACCTCCGGGTTTCTCAGTGGTGCCTGCACCTGCTGGGCCTCTGCGTCATGGGAGTGGTGGGCAAAGAGAACTGATACAGCCCTGACAACCACTGTGAGTAATCTGCCTGCCATCCCCTCCTGGATGCAACAGCTACAGGATTTCTTGTGAGCTTGTAATAATAAAATCTCAGACCCTCAGTTCTTGGCAGTTTGTGTTTCAGGCTGCTTTAAGAAAATCTGTTCTGCAGCATACATTACAGACATCCAGCCCTGTGTGTGACCTCCTCTAAAGTGGGGCAACTGGGTTCCCCTCCTCTACCTCATCCCTCCATCTCTTCCCCAGCCCCATGCCCCGTTTCTCCTCCCATCTGTCCTTCTCGCCCCATGGTCTGCTGGTCTTCTTCACCTACTCCATCTCAAGTTCTTTTCCTGACCATTTTTTCACCCACTTCCTCTCCCCACGTTCTTTGCTCTGCTTTTTTTTTTTTTTTTTTTTTGAGGTGGAGTCTCACTGTCACCCAGGCTGGAATGCAGTAGCACAACCTTGGCTCACTACAACCTCCACCTCTTGGGTTCAAGTGATTCTCCTGCCTCAGCCTCCCGAGTAGCTGGGATTACAGGCACGCACCACCATGCCTGGCTGACTTGTGTGTTTTTAGTAGAGACGGGGGTTTCACCATGTTGGCCAGGATCGTCTCAATCTCTTGACCTCGTGATCCGCCCCCCTTGACCTCCCAAAGTGCTGGGATTACAGGCGTGAGCCACTGTGCCCAGCCTGCTCTACCATCCTTTTCCCACTCCCTCTCCTCACCCCTTCTTCTCAGGTTCTCTCTATATTTGTTTCCCAACCATCTTAACGTACCCATTTTCATTGTTTTCTCCACTGTCTTTATTTCCTCCTCACCATGTTCCCCCTACTAACAAAAAAAATAAAGTGAAGCAACTGGGCCAGGACAAGACAGTCATCCAGCCTGAGGGGCTCTGGGCACACACTGGGGGAGTGTGCTGGAGACACTGGCATAGCTGCGGGAGTGGGGAAGGGTTGCTTGCATTCACTTGAGTGCTCATTCTCCGACAGGCACAGACAGACATATTCCTCTACATTGTCTCCTCTCAGTACCCTCTAACAGTGCCTATTTTCAGATACACAAATAAGGCTGAGTTTCAGGGCAATGATGTCCTGAGTCACACAGCAAGCCCCTCGGCCACAAGTGTGACCTCAAGAACCCTTGCTGTGACACCTTGTTTCTGTGCCTAGCACTAATGCATGCCCCACAAATGCCAATCACGCCAGTAATGATGATGTGTACCTGCTAGCCCAGCCTGCCTCTCTGAAAGAGAAGGGGGCAGGGCTGGGGCCCTTTGGTCCTGGGTGGCCGTACCCCTGGGTTGCTCTAAGGGGTTAAGTTACCCCTGGGGTTAAGTTCTAAGATAAGGATTTAAGGTGAAGTCAGAAGGAAATTCTAGGCACTCCTCTTCTGGACTTCCTCCAACATGAGCTAATGCATTTCCTTATTGTTGAAGCCAGTGTGAGCCACTGATCCTTAAGGGAAAACATTTTGGGTAAATTATTTTAACATAGTCTAGCAGAGCTTGTAGAGCCTTCCTTGTGCCTCTTCCTCATTCACAGGCACCTGTGAACTCAAAACTGCACCCCGAGTGTGAGGGACACCGGCTTTATTGAACAGGTTAAGGTCAAACATTCCAGCAAATAAACATACACTTTGTATGAAGTTGGATATTCTTGAGAGCAATTCTGAGTCTTTACTAACATTCTACATGTTTGTCAGTATAAATGATCCCATATAAAATAAGTTAAGGCTGTAGGTTTATTCATATATACACATTTATACAGATAAGTGGTCTATCCCATGTGAATTTTTTGATGCTGAGTAAGTCTTGAGCTCCGATTAAAAGCTTTGCCACAGTCATTGCATTTATAAGGCTTCTCCCCGGTGTGAATTCTCTGATGTATAATTAGATGTGAACGCCACCTAAATATTTTCTCACAGTCATCACACTGATGCAGTTTCTTTATAGTATTAACTTTTTTACGGCTCACAAAAGTAGACCCTTCTAGGGCATTCCCATATTCGTAAAACCACTGGGCCCTAGTGTGTATTCTCTGGTGTTCAATAAGATATGAGCTCCGGCTAAATGCTTTTCCACATTCACTGCACTCATAGGGCTTCACTCCTGCATGAATTATCTGGTGTTGGAAAAGGGTTGAGTTCTGACTGAAGGCTTTCCCACATTCGTTACATTTATAGGGCCTCTCTCCAGTGTGAACCCTTTGATGTATTGTAAGCTGTGTGCTCATGCTGAAGGCTTTTCCACATTGGAGGCATTCATAGGGTTTCTCTCCTTTATGGATCCTCTGATGGTAAATGAGGCTTGAACTCTGACTAAAGGCTTTTCCACAGTCATTACACACATAGGGTTTCTCTCCAGTGTGGATTCGCTGATGTTGAATAAGATGTGAGCCCTGAACAAAGCCTTTGCCACACTCATCACATTTAAATGGTTTTTCTCCAGTGTGAGTTCTCTGATGGCGAATAAGCCGTGAACTACAACCAAAGGCTTTTGTACACTTGTTGCATTTATAAGGCTTCTCTCCAGTGTGTATCAGCTGATGCTGACTAAGGCGAGAGATCCACCTAAAAGCTTTCCCACACTCATCACACTTAAATGGTTTCTCTACAGTGTGAATTCTCTGATGTGCAGCAAGGCTTGGGCTGTCTGAAGCTCTCAGAATTTGAGATTTTTCCCCAGTGTGCATCCTCTGATGCTGGGCTAGAGTGGAGCTCTGGCTGAAGGCCTTCCCACACTCCTTGCAAGGGTAGGGCCTCTCCCCAGTGTGAGTCCTCTGGTGTCTAACCAGCTGCGACTGCTGGCTGAAGGCTTTCCCACACTCACGACAACCATAGGGCCTCTCTCCTGTGTGGATTCTCTGATGGTGGATGAGGCTTGAGCTCTGACCAAAGGCTTTTCCACATTCCTCACATCTGTAGGGCTTCTCTCCAGTGTGAATTCTTTGATGCTGAATAAGTTTTGAACTCAGGCGGAAGGCTTTTCCACACTCAATGCATTTAAAGGGTTTCTCTCCCGTGTGGATTCTCTGATGCTGATTAAGCTGTGAGCAGAGCCTGAAGACTTTCCCACATTCTGCACATTCATACGGCTTCTCTCCATGGCAGTTATTTGGATGTTTCCCCTGCAAGCAGTCAGATAACTTTTTTTGGCATTCTTGACATCTGCTACTTTTCTTCTGTGTATTAATTTCCCAATGCAGAATGATGTCTGAAGTGGCTCTGAAGCCTTTGCCACACCCCTCGCATCTCTGGGAAGTCCCTTCTGCACTCTCCCTCTGACTTTCAAGAGGCTGACGAACCAGGCTGCTGGTTCCCAGCTCCTTACTTCCCTGGGCAGTGTCTTTGGTGAAGGGCTTGGGAACCACAGTCTCCTGATTCAAACAGTTATTCTGGAAGACAGAGCCTGTCACTCTCAGTCCAGGACTGCCCAGATGACTGCCTAACCAGACCTCAGAATCAGAAACGTCTCCAAAGCCAGGATTCTGAGCAAAGTCCTGTGGAGAGATTCTGACCATCGTCCCAGAGGATTCTGATTTTAAGATGTCCATGTCCTCACAGGCCTGCTCATTGTCAGTCCTAATCGTAGAATCTGAAACAAACAGGAACAAAGATGTTCCTTAGGTCCTGTGCTCAGAGAAATGACAGACTACAAATGCAGGGGCTGGGCTCAAGGATCCCAGAATGGCTGAACTGAGCACTGTGAAGCCCCAGGTGGAAACTTGCAAGAGAAGGCAGAGCCTTTGGCAGTTCTCAAATCTGGTTTCAAACTTTTTACTTTGTTCATTCATTCAATAGCAATGAAGTATACATTACACACTGGGCAGAGTGCTGAGAGCAACACAGACTACGGAGGGTCAGGGGTCTGTGAGCAGAGAGGTCCATCCTACAGGGCACCAGTGTGGGGCAAAGTTCACACAGAAGCAAAGAAGACAAAGCAAGACCAGAAGGGTGGGAGGTTACCATGGATTAGGCCATGGGGTCAGGTGCTCCAGCATCCCAGCTGGTGAGGCAAGAGTACAGGGTTTGAGTTCTGAATGGATGGCATGGACTCTGGTGAGTAAAACAGGGCTGGAAGAGCTGCCAAGGGACATACTTGGTAAGCTCAGAAGAGCACTGGGCACCTAGGCTGTTCATGGCTACTCCCTGTGGTGGGCTTCTCTGAGCAAAGCCCAGCCCCCTGATCTGTCTCCTGGCTGCTCCTGCCAACGTGCACCTGGCCATGTTCCCTGCTTCTCCCTGGGCAGTGTGTGCCTACCCACAAGACCACACTGGCTTCTTCCCTGGGGCTGCAAGTTTCTGTAGGCCCCCAGGGGGACTTCCAGACATCTGCATTCCTTCTGGACTCCCCAAGTAAGCACAGGCTTTTGTCTTACTCTATAACCCTACAGGGCACCTCTGCTGAGGTCAGACATCCCCTTGATGTCTGTGATCACAACCATGACAGGATGCATCACACAGCTATGGTCATGATGCAACTACGGCCCCCACCACGAATCAATCACGTTCACAACCACAACCGTGCGGTCATAGCTGTAACCAACCCAGGTCTACCCCACAGTGAATGCACAGCCCAGTGACAGAGCTTTAGGCTCTGGTTCTTGCCCACTACTAACCATCGGCAGAGAGTCTCCAGCTTCCAGGGATCTCCAAAGGACTTCCCGTCAGTCCTGGAAAATCACAGCAGGCAACCCTTTCAACTTGACTGTGCAACAAGGATACACAAGTGCCATGAGGACATGAGCCATCTCCAGGCCTGGTCCTCACATACTTCTCTTTCCCTGCACAACCACACCACCTCAGCATGCCTGCTCCTTCAACAGGGCTTGCTTGGCACTCCTCCCAAGCCATCCCCTGCTGTGAAGATAAGAGAGCAAGGCGGCCAGACATGGTGGCATGGTGGCTCACGCCTGTAATCCTAGCACATTGGGAAGCTAAGGCAGGTGGATCACCTGAGGTCCGGAGATCGAAACCAGCCTGACCAACATGGTGAATCCCCATCTCTACTAAAAATACAAAAATTAGCTAAGTGTGGTGGTGTGTACCTGTAGTCCCGGCTGCTTGGGAGGCTGAGGCAGGAGAATTGCTTGAACCCAGGAGGTGGAGGTTGCAGTGAGTCAAGATCGTGCCACTGCACTCCAGCCTGGGTGACAGAGCGAGACTCCGTCCCTTACCCACCCCCCCAAAAAAAAGCAGGGCACCAATATGTGCAACAAGTACTTCCCATGCCTGGAACATGGTGGCCCTAAGAGCTGGGAGTGAGCCCAGGACAGCCCAGCACTCCTGTGCCAGGTGTTGCCCAAGGTCTCCTGCTGCAGAGAGTAAAACCTCTACATGGCTAAGCAGCCTGCAGCCAAGAGCACTGCTGACCAGCAGATGAGGACATCCCAAATCCACCTGACCACATGTGAGTCTCCTTCCCTCTGGCACCTTGTGACTGCCTATGAGAAGCCTGGGATACATCATAAAGTTCTCCCAGCACAAACCCAGCCTCAGCCACCTTCTGGCTCTCAGTGGCCCTTGGCCTCCTGCCTGGCCTTGGCTTGCATGGCCTGTTTCTTTCTGTCCCTTCTTACCACTGTCACTCATCCCCACAGCAGCCCCCAGGGACCTGTAACTGAAGGCAAGGCTCTCTCCCCTTCCCTGGAGCATGAAAGCGCTCCTTCAGTAAGCTTTGGATAACCTCTGAGATTATTACAAAATGAAACCTCATTTGGGAAGTGGCAGTCCCTCAAAGAGGACACATACGTCTTGGCTCTAAAGAGCTGAGGCCAGGTGTGGTGGCTCATACCTGTAATCCCAGCACTTTGGGAGGCCGAGACAGGCAGATCATTTGAACCAAGGAGTTTGAGACCAGTCTGGACCAACAGAGTGAAACCCCATCTCTGCTAAAAATACAAAACTTAGCCAGGTGTGGTGGTGGGATCCTGTAATCCCAGCTATTTGGGAGGCTTAGGCACAAGAATCTTAGCCAAGATCATCCCACTGTACTGCACTCCAGCCTGGGCAACAGAGACTCCCTTTCAAAAATAAAAAACAAAACCAGAGGCAGAACAGGGCCAGGCTGACAGCAATGCTTTGTTGGGGGGGTGCCAGGAACCACCCACCAGTGGGCACAGTGGTGGTCAAAAGCAAGGGGCTGCATAGCGGAGACCTGGCCCTCTCCCACTGCTCTGAGCCAGTATCCTTCAGTATCTGATGCTGGCTGTACCAGCTGGGAACAGGTTAACATATCTGGGCATTTCTGCCTTACTTAATGTATTCTGGTTTTGTGCTACTGCGTATTTTTATCTAAGAGGCCACATTCCCGCCCTGGACTCTTGGGTCTGCGGGCAAGTGCTGGGTGCATCAATAGCAAGTTTCACCTACTTCGAGGTTGTATTCTTTGTGTTGCTTTATCATAATAAGGATCACCTGCTACATACAAACCCAATGAACTAATTCTGCCAACTATAGCTGGCTTTTCTGCCATGGCACCCTCTTTAAACTCTCCTGTCCATGTTGGAAATATTTTAATGGCAGGCTGGGTTTTAGTTGGGCCACCTTACAGCTGTACTTCCTTCTCAGGGAGGCAGAGCAGAAAGGGCAACATGGTTGTAGCCAGCAGAGCCAGTGAAGCCAGGATTCCTGATCACTCTTCCCACAGGTCACATGCAGCCTTCCTGGGTGGCTGCAAAGCCCACAGGATGTGAAGAGGCTCAGAAACCCTCCTTGCCCTTTGACGCTGCCTAGCGTCATATGAATGGAAGGAAGATCACAGCCCCTGCTTTTCACAACTTTGGACTGTCCAACTTGCTTCCCAAGGGACCTACGAGCCTGTGGCCTCTGTAGGACCTGGTCCTGCCCTGCTGCAGGAGTGACTGTGATGACCCAGCAGCAGCAAAGGGGAGGTGAGGGACTCCCTTTCTGCTGCTGAGATACATGCACCCATCTCCCTCGTCATGCAGAGCAGCACACCAGCAAATCGGGGAAGCAGAGTGCCAGGCAGGAGCTCGTGCTGGAGGCGACGGGTGCCCTGGTGAGGGCTGAGCACCCCAAGATAGGCTGAAGTCCTAAGTTGAAGCACCTCAGAATGTGACCTTGTTTGGAAACACGGTTGTTGCAGATGGAATTAATCACCATGAGGTCACTGGGGTGGACTCTAACCCAGTATGACTGACATCCTTATAAGGAGGCGGCTATAGGAACAGATATACAGGGAGAAGGCAGCCATGTGAGGGAGTCGGAGAGTGAGGGATGCATCTACAAGGCAAGGAACCCAAGGATTACCAGAAAACCATCAGATGCCCAGAGAGGCAGGACAGGGTCCTTCCCTAAAGCCTTCCCAGGGAGCACGGCCCTGCTGACACCTTGATTTCAGATTGCCAGCCCCCACAACTGTGAGACAATCAATTTCTGTTGTTTTAAGCTCCCTAGTTTGTGGATCCTTGTTATGGCAGCCATAGGGGACTAATGCACTCCTGGAGCCTGAGAAGATCTGGAGGGAGCCACCTCAAGGCATATGCTAAACCACGGAGAGGCTTCTGAAAGCCAAACATAGTGCTTCACTTGGATCCATAGATTTCTATCTTCGCTTAACAAGTATGAATAAAATCAGAAATCAAACAAAATGCAGTATGATTTGAAAAACAAGCTCTGTTTCTGCTGAAACGCATGGGTTTTTGTGTCTTGGCTCTTCTGCAGTTTGGCCTCTCCCAAGGCAGCCCCACAACAGATCTGTGCGTCCTTCTACGGGCTGGATGCCATGTCCCCTGTGGCATTCCCAGGCAGCCAGCAGAGCCCCCGGGACTCGCCCATAGCTGCCCCTGGTTGTGAGGCCCCTCCTGCAGTTTCCCCTCACCCCAGGGCTTCTCTGCGACAGGGTCAAGCCTCACCTGTCTTGGAGGTCTTTGGTGCCTCTGTCCCCTCTGCTCCCTGCAGGTCGAGGACCCACGGCTCCTGTCCCTGCTCCAGCCGGGAGATCAGCTCAGGCTTGAAAACCAGGAATCCTGCTGTGTGTGCGGCACAGGAGACAGTGTCAGCATGACAGGGAGCATGTAGCACAGGCTAAGCTTTCCCCGATTTCCAAATGTAAAGGGGCAGGGGGGCTGCAAGGCACAGGAAGAGCCCCTGTAGGGAGTGAGGGGTGTGAAGGGCAGTGAGAATCTGGGGACACAGCAGCCCTTTCTGTCCAGATCTATCCAGCTCCTGTGGCTGGACGGCAAGGGATAACTGACTCCCACAATCTCCAGAAGACCCTGTCACCAAACAGTCTGTAAAGAACAGTTCAGCTCCACCCCTGGAACTCGGGGGAGAGAGCAGGAGAAGCCCAAGCATGTGGCTCAGTTCAGACAGCAGAGATGCTCCAACAGGCAGGGGTGGTTACAAACTAAGACAACAAACAACAAAAACACACAAATGAAGCCAATTTTGCATCAGAAAGCTCCGAGGCCCAATCCTCAGCCAGCAGCCTTCCAGCCTCAAGTCCCTACACAAAGGACACCTCAGGGCCTGCTTCCCTCTCTGAAGACTGGGTGGCAGAGACCTGTGGGGCTCGGCACCCTGCCTTCTTGGGGCCATCTGCCCCCATACCCTCTTTATGCAGTCAGTAGAGATGAGCGAGTGATCCACGGGCCAGCCAAGGCCTCTGGTTGGAAGCTTCCCTCAGGCTTCCCCACACTGGAAGAAAAGAGGCAAGCAGAGATTCCAAAGGCCTACAGCCAATAAGCTCAGACCCCTAGATGCAGGCAGGACTCCACACTCAACAGAAATGCACGTTCTCTCCAAGTACATGTGGAACAAAGAAACACCCTTGGGTCAAGCCACAAACTGAGTCACAGACACACCAAAGAACACCACCACAGAACATGCACCCAGCCAAATGCAGCTCAGAATGAGATTAACCACAAAATGTTGCTTAGATGCAATTAGCTACTTGGAAACCAAACAATAAATTACTAAGTGGCAAGCCTATTTATTATGGGTCAGAATTTATAGTATGCAGCCCAAGCAGTATGTAAAGATAAATTTTTTTTTTTTTTTTTTTTTTTTTTTTGAGACGGAGTTTTGCCCTTGTTACCCAGGCTGGAGTGCAATGGCGCGATCTCGGCTCACCGCAACCTCCGCCACCATGCCCAGCTAATTTTTTGCACTTTTAGTAGAGACGGGGTTTCACCATGTTGACCAGGATGGTCTCGATCTCTCGACCTCGTGATCCACCCGCCTCGGCCTCCCAAAGTGCTGGGATTACAGGCTTGAGCCACCGCACCCGGCCAAGTTTCGCTCTTGTTACCCAGGCTGGAGTGCAATGGCGCGATCTCGGCTCACCGCAACCTCCGCCTCCTGGGTTCAGGCAATTCTCCTGCCTCAGCCTCCTGAGTAGCTGAGATTACAGGCACGAGCCACCATGCCCAGCTAATTTTTTGTATTTTTAGTAGAGACAGGGTTTCACCATGTCGACCAGGATGGTCTCGAACTCTCGACCTCATGATCCACCCGCCTCGGCCTCCCAAAGTGCTGGGATTACAGGCTTGAGCCACCGCGCCCAGCCGATAAATTTTTTTTTAATTTTGAGACAGAGTGGAACAATCTCAGCCCACTGCAACCTCCATCTCCTGGGTTCAAGCAATTTTTCCCGCCTCAGCCTCAAGAGTAGCCGGGACTACAGCTGCAGGCCACCATGCCAGCTAATTTTTTGTATTTTAGTAGAAACACAGTTTCACCATGTTAGCCAGGATGGTCTTGATCTCCTGACCTCATGATCCACCCACCTCGGCCTCCCAAAGTGCTGGGATTACAGGCGTGAGTCACTGCACCCAGCTGATAAAATGTTATTTATTTATTTAGAAACATGGTCTTGCTCTGTCACTCAGGCTGGAGTCCAGCAGCACCATCATAATTCACTATAACCTAGACCAATCCTCCTGCCTCAGCCTACTGAGTAGTTAGGACTACAGGTATGTGACATCACACCCAACTAATTTTTAAAATTTTTTGTAGAGATGTGGTCTCGCTTTGTTGCCCAGGCTGGCCTCAAACTCCTGGGCTCAAACAATCCTCCTGCCTCAGCCTCCTAAGTAGCTGAGATTACAGGCATATGCCACTATATTCAGAAAAATCATTTACTAGAAATGAGAATTCTAAAACACAAATGAGATAAACAGTAAGCTTAAGAAGTTGAGAATGGCCAGGCACGGTGGCTCATACCTTAATCCCAGCATTTTGGGAGGCTGAGGCGGGTGGATCACCTGAAGGTCAGGAGTTCAAAACCAGCCTGGCCAACATGGGGAAACCCTGTCTCTAATAAAAATATTAAAAATGTGGTGGCAGGTACCTGTAATCCTAGCTACTTAGGAGGCTGAGGCAGGAGAATCACTCGAACCCAGGACACAAAGGTTGCAGTGAGCCGAGATCGCACCACTGCACTCCAGTCTGGGCAACAAGAATGAAATTTTGTCTCAAAAAAAAAAAAAAAAGTTGAGAATAAAACAATAAAAATAATTAGCTGGGCAGGGTGGCCCAGGCCTGTAGTCCCAGCTACTTGGGAAGCTGAGGTGGGTCACTTGAGCCCAGGCAGTTGAGGCTGCAGTAAGCCACTACACTCCAGCCTGGGCAAGAGTGAAATTGGCCGGGCGTGGTGGCTCAAGCCTGTAATCCCAGCACTTTGGAAGGCCGAGGCGGGTGTATCACAAGGTCGAGAGATTGAGACCAACCTGGTCAAGATGGTGAAACCCCGTCTCTACTAAAAATACAAAAAATTAGCTGGGCATGGGGGTGTGTGCCTGTAATCCCAGCTACTCAGGAGGCTGAGGCAGGAGAATTGCCTGAACCCAGGAGGTGGAGGTTGCGGTGAGCCGAGATCGTGCCATTGCACTCCAGCCTGGGTAACAAGAGCGAAACTCCATCTCAGGAAAAAAAAAAAAAAAAAAGAGTGAAACCTTGTCTCAAAAAATAAAAAAGCAAAACAAACAAAACAAACACCACACACACACACACACACACACACACACACACACACACCAAACTCAAATAAAAAGGAAGAAAATAATAAATCTGGGACAGAATTCAGAGAAATAGAGAACAAAGACATATAAAAACATCCTCCAAGGCTGGGCGTATCACCTGAGGTCCGGAGTTCAAGACCAGCCTGACCAACATGGTGAAACCCCATCTTTAAAAAAAAAAAAAAAAAAAAAAAGGCTGGGTGCGGTGGCTCAAGCCTGTAATCCCAGCACTTTGGGAGGCCAAGGCGGGTGGATCACAAGGTCGAGAGATCGAGACCATCCTAGTCAACATGGTGAAACCCCGTCTCCACTAAAAATACAAAAAATTAGCTGGGCATGGTGGCACGTGCCTGTAATCCCAGCTACTCAGGAGGCTGAGGCAGGAGAATTGCTTGAACCCAGGAGGCGGAGGTTGCGGTGAGCCGAGATCGCACCATTGCACTCCAGCCTGGGTAACAAGAGTGAAACTCCGTCTCAAAAAAAAAAAAAAAAAAAAATCCTCCAACCCAACCCTCCCTCCAAAAAAAAAAGGCTGGCAAAACCAAAAGCCAGTTCTTTGAAAAAATAAATATGACCATCTCATGACAAAACCAATCAAGGTCAACCTAGTGAGAAGACGCTGCCAAAAAACAGAGAATAAGAGAATTACAAATGTAACAGATTAAAAACAAAAGGAAAGGCCAGGCAAGGTGGCTCATGTCTGTAATCCCTGCATTTTGGAAGACTGAGGCGGGAGGACTGCTTGAGACCAGGAGTTTAAGATTAGCCTGGGCAACACAGACCCCAACTCTACAAAGAAAGAAAGAACAGCTGCACATAGTGGCGGGCACCTATAGTCCCAGCTACTCAGGAAGCTGAAGTGGAAGGATCACTTGAGCCCAGGAGTTCAAGGATGCAGTGAGCTATGAGTGCACCACTGCACTCCAGGCTGGGCAACACAGCAAGACCTCAACTCTTAAAAGAGCCGGGCGCGGTGGCTCAAGCCTGTAATCCCAGCACTTTGGGAGGCCGAGGCGGGTGGATCACGAGGTCAAGAGATTGAAAGCATCCTGGTCAATACGGTGAAACCCCGTCTCTACTAAAAAACAAAAATACAAAAAATTAGCTGGGCATGGTGGCACGTGCCTGTAATCCCAGCTACTCAGGAGGCTGAGGCAGGAGAATTGCCTGAACCCAGGAGGCGGAGGTTGCGGTGAGCCGAGATCGCGCCATTGCATTCCAGCCTGGGTAACGAGAGCAAAACTCCGTCTTAAAAAAAAAAAAAAAAAAAAAAAAAAACTCTTAAAAGAAGAAAAGGAGGGCCGGGCGCGGTGGCTCAAGCCTGTAATCCCAGCACTTTGGGAGGCCGAGGCAGGTGAATCACGAGGTCGAGAGATCGAGACCATCCTGGTCAACATGGTGAAACCCCGTCTCTACTAAAAAAAAAAAAATACAAAAAGTCAGCTGGGCATGGTGGCGCGTGCCTGTAATCCCAGCTACTCAGGAGGCTGAGGCAGGAGAATTGCCTGAACCCAGGAGGCGGAGGTTGCGGTGAGCCGAGATCGCGCCATTGCACTCCAGCCTGGGTAACAAGAGCAAAACTCAGTCTCAAAAAAAAAAAAAGAGACAATCCATAAGGCAAAAAATGGTTAATTACATTAAAATCTGACCTAACAAAGTCAACAAACACGAAAGAGGGGAAAACATACTTTTTTTAGACAAGGTCTTAATGCTGTTGCCTAGGCTAGACTACAGTGGCACAATCATAGCTCACTGCAGCCTTGACCTCCCAGGCTCAGGCAATCCTCCCTCCTCACCCTCCCCAGTAGCTGGGACTCCAGGCATGCACCAGCATGTGTGGCTAAAAAAGTGATTTATAATGCACAAAACTAACCCGGTATTGATCAAATTCGATAAATTCTAACTTAAGTCTTTTTATAAAACCCTTTCCCACCTCTTGGACACATCTAGAAATTGATGTCATGCAGCAAGTGGCAGGTGTGACACAGCACCACGGCCTGTGCACATGAGAGCTTGCCCCAGCCGCTCAGTCACTGCTGCAGGTGAGTCACCAGCACATCATACAACACATGCTGAATTCAGCTGCTCCTTACACTGTCTTCAAAAAGTTTACCCTTTGACTTGGCACAAGCAGGACATTATGAATAAACAGAAGCCATGGGGCCAAATGCAGTGGCTCACGCCTGTAATCTCAGCACTTTGGGAGGCTGAGGCAGGTGGATCCCCTGAGGTCAGGAGTTTGAGACCAGCCTGGCCAACATGGTGAAACCCTGTCTTTATGAAAAACACAAAAATCAGCTGGGCATGGTGGCAGGTGCCTGTAATCCTAGCTACTCAGGAGGCCGAGGTTGCGGTGACCCAATATCACACCATCACACTCCAGCCTGGGCGACAGAGTAAGACTCTGTCTCAAAAAAAAAAAAAAAAAAAAAGCCATGGAAAAAGAACAGCAGGTGTACCTTTGAGACTGGAGAAGCAAACTGTTGCTGGAAGAATGACTGCAATTCCAGTTACTGGCAAATCAGCAACTGTGTACCCACAGGGCCTGAGAGGGGAACGGCACAGCAGATGGGCTGTTTAAAATGGATGTCTGCTATGTGACAGGTAAGAAAGCTCAAGCACCAAGCTCACTGGATGAAGAAAACCCCAACAATACTTAAGGCTGGCCAGGCCCACAAGTTGCCATCATGTGGAAAGCATGGACACAGATAACCAAACCAGAGAGTGTTTGAAAAAAAACACTGTGAAAACTAAAAGCTGTGAAGAAACATTAGAAGTACCCTCACTCCATATGTCTTTTCCTTTCTGTTTCAGTGACACATGGTAAACCAGGTTTAAATGAGTCTAAGAGAACTCTTTAGAAAGCACAAAGTAAACCTAAGTAATAAGGAAAAAAATGCATGTAAGCAGCAGCATTCCACCTTTCCTAATACAATGATGTGTCCATAATTACGTGTTTTACAACGTGAGGCATCTTAGATAGAATGAAGAAATAACACCTTCAAATCAGTAAGGCACGGCAGACCTAGAATGGGCAAATGCCCTGAGCAGACATTTTACTGAAGAACCTGGCAAGCTAATGAGGGTGTGAAAATATGCTCAAGCTCAGCAGAAATCAGGGAAATGCAAACTCAAACCACAATAGCCTCCCACTGTACACTTATCTGACTGGCAAAACAGAAAGCTGGACTTTGCCAGGCTAGCCAGGACAGAAGGGTGCAGGCCTAGTCCAACACCCCAAGAAGCTCCTGGCCAACCAACTATGCCCCGATCCATTCCATTGCTGATCCCCCAGCCCAGGCACTCTCTTGGGGGTAAAAGGCAGCAGAGGGCTTGGTCACAGGCAAGAAGCCAAGCAATGCCCAAGTTAGACACACAACCCCCCTTCACCAAGTTGCAATGCAACGACAGTACATACCTTGTGAGAACACAGACACGGACATAAAGAGCCCCATGGTGGCTGCCTGTGGCCGTGGTAGAGTTCAGAGAGAACTAATGGCAGGACAGGAGGGCAAGGGGGTCCCCTGACAGCCTCTGTATGGTAGCCCCATGGGCATCGCTGCCACCTCTTGCTCTGGTTGTACGAACTTTTCCTTGGATTCCTCCACCCAATAATTTATCTTTTCTTGTCTAATAAGCTATTTCAAGCTTGGATTCTATTTCTCACAATTCAACATCTTAGGGAAAAAAAGAGGCTTTACTAACCCCCAGAATCCCACCCACCCTCTGAGGGCTGAACCCCATGACACACGCAAAGCCAGGAACCATCCTGGCACACTCATGAGTCCGAGGCCCCTGCGGAGCCCACAGGGGTCTGAGTGTTTGGCCTCCATAGCCTAGCCTCTGATGGAGACCTGGCTGGGTGGGTGCTGACTGATGATGCAGGGGAGGGGGCCCCGAGGTGCAGCCTCACCTAGTCCAGCCACACTGCTGTGGTTCTCCAGCATCACCTCCCTGTAGAGGGCCCTCTGGCCAGGGTCCAGACACTGCCACTCCTCCCGAGAGAAGTGCACAGCCACATCGCCAAATGTTACCACCTCCTGAAAGGACACACACCAGCAACCCAGGAATCCCTGGGTGCCAGCCCCCTTCTGGCGCTGCCTCATGGCATGTCTCAGGCAGGTGCACCATGGGGTTGGGTGAGACGCTCACCAGGACTCCTTTAGCTCTAATATTCTGGGGAAGGATAGTTTGGGGGAGGAGGAAGGAACCCAGTCGTGGTGATCATAAAACCCTCCCCCTTCAAGAGCCTCAATGAGGCCCTGGTTTGAACAGGAGTTTGCTCACTACTCTGGGGATGGGGGCAAGGAGGCCTTCCTAAGCCCTAGCAAGGGCCAAGGTAGGGTCTGGGTCCAGGTCAAGTGGACAGAGCAGGAGATGGGGCTTCACAGGACACGCAAGGGGAAGGAGGCAGTCAAGCTTCCTACCATGAGGCTCGGTGGGTGGGCATCCACGTGTTCTGGCCGAGAGACCTGTTGGCAATTATGGAAGGATTAGAGGTCAGAATGCCAGAAGCCCAGCTTCCAGGCTAATCAAAGGAGTTAGTGAAGGAGGATCACTGAACTCTTGTTCCTCTTTTAGTGTGTGTGTGTGGCATGTGCGAATCACTCCACAAATCTGTAAGGAGTGGAGGACACGTGCCAGGCACTGAGTAATGGGAATAGCAGTGGCCAGGAGGACCCTGCCTTCACAGCGCAGTCTGGTGGAGAAAGAGTTAAATAACCACACAAATAAGCGCATTACAACCAGGATAGCGCTGAAGTAGAGGGAACTATGAAAGTATTTAGACCAGAACAGTGACTTAATCTAATGGGTCACTTCCCCAGGGACCTCAGCCAAGGTACTGGAGATAGGGAGAGCACTCCAGGCAGCAGAATAGCATGTGAAAGGGCCTGAGGCAAGAAGAAACAGGGTTGGATGAACCAGTGGGTAAATCACTGACAGCAAGGGAAGGCAGTAAGCTACCGGAGGTCGGAGTAGGTGGGAGCAAGAATGACGGACTGCAGGGAAGACACAAGTGGACACAGAAACCCCTACCCTCAAGTACGTAAATTCCAGTCTCTAGCTCACCTGCCACCAGGATGGAACCAGGCCCAGGGGTGTCATCCGACATTAGTCATTTGCCTCAATTAAGCCAATGACCCCAGACCCTCTACCTGCCCGGGCACTGCCCCCGGCAGGCCGGAATGGGAGGCGTCTTCGTATGGCACCTAGCCCGGAAGGCGGTCAGTGGGGTGGACGCCCCAGGTCACCGGCACAGGGAGGCTGAGCCAAGCAGCAGTGGGCGCCGGAGCAGGATCCTCCCAACCCGGCTCCTGACAGTAGGAACGCCCAGAGTAGCGACCAGAACTGAGAGACCCCACCCAAAACACGTTCTTTTCTGCCACTGTCACTTATCCCGGGCCTTCCGGGGCAGGAAGAAAAAGCGGGGGGCCCGAGGGGGAGGTGACTTCGCAGAAGAGGGAGTCAGGGTCCCGGACGCAGGCCCGGGCCTGCACAGAAGGCTGCAGCCGGAGCTCGCCGTGCTCCGAGCCGGCACCGGGGCCTGCCACGCGCGGGCTGCCGCATTCGGCCACACGGAGCCCACCCTCGCGCCGCAGCGGGGGGGGGCCGCCCGCGCCCGACCGCCTCCCACGCCAGGCGCCCGGGGCCCCGCGAAGCCCCCGCGCCTCCCCGACTGAATGCCGAGGGGACGCGGCGACGGCAGCGCCGAAGGCGGGAGAGCGCAGGAAGCCGCCAGCGGTCACTCAGACGAGGACAACCAGAGTCCGCGCCCGCCGCGCCGACTCACCCTCCCTGAGGACCACCCGAGGCCCGCAGGCGCGCGACGCCGCCGGAAACAGGCCTCCGCCACCCGCGTCCGCCCCGCCCCGCAGACTTCCGGCCGCTCTGGGCCCTCGGAGGCCCGGCCATCTCGGTGATTCTCAGCCCCGCCTCCAGTCCGAGCGGAGGAGGGGCGAGGCTGGGGCCCGAGGGACGGGAGCCTGGGCGGGGCCAGAAGCCCAGGTGGGCGGGGGCGGGCTGGGGGGCGGGCTGGGGCGGAGCTACGGGCGGAGGCGGGGAGGGGCCGAGCCGCGAGCGAGAGGAGGGCCCGGAGCCCGCGTGGGCGGCGCCCGGACTTGAGACTCGGAGCCTCCGGGCTCGGTGGCGTGTCGGGGGCGCGGGGGCGCGGCGAGGTCGACGGAGATCCGGGGGTCGCCCGGCTGGGGTCGCCCGGCCGGGCCCCGCGCACGCGGATCACCAGCCTCGGGCGCCGGTTCCCACCGAGGCTGTCCAGGCGCCGCCTCGTGGAGACGCCGGGCCCGGGCCTTGAACCCGGCCGGGGTCGCAGAGCCCCCTGGACCCGCGGGGAGGGCGCCCCTCGGAGTTGCCGGAGGCCGGGCCCGGCGTCCGCTCGCTCCTCCCTGCCCCGCGCCGCCCTCTACCCCGCCTCCCTCGGGTTCCTTCTGCTCCGGCAGAGCCTGCGCGCATCCCTTGGCGGCCCCGGCCCCGAAACCTCGGTGTGGACGCTGCCTGCGTCCCGGCTGCCTGGACCTCCCCGCGCGGCTCCGGGCGAAGCCCCGCAGCCGGAGGGTGCCGAGTCCGCCTCACGCGCCCCTTCTCTCAGGAAGAACGGGGCGGGGGTCCGGGAGGGACTGAAGCCGGGCTCTCCCGGCCTGTGGATGCGAACCGGCGCTGGAAACCCGTGCAAGAAGGAACAATCAGGCAACCCCCCAGCCCCCAGGAAGGCCAGGTGAAAAACAAGCCGGGCTGGCCTCTCGCCTCGCCGATGATCTCAGTACTCCCACCCCAGCCCCTGAGTTCGGATCCCTCAGCCCCACATCCTCTCTGGTCACCTAAGTGGATCCCAGCTGCTCAGGGAGCCTGTCGCAAACGATAGGAAAGGAGAGGGGGTCTGCTTCCCCAGCCGCCCTTCAGACCCCCAGGGCAGGTAGGGGCGGGCAACCCTGTACCCCAATCTGGCCTGCTGCAGGTGAGGGAGACACACCAGGATAAGGCACAGCAGGACGGGGAGTGAACCTGGCCCAGAGCAGCCACCTGGTAGGCACCTCCCTGGTGTCCAGGGTGCAAGCGCCAGAGCTCTGAGGCTCTGATGGCCTGTCTGGGGCGAGGGGGCTGCCTCCATCCACTGCATCCACTGCCTGGCTGAGTCTAGAGCAAGCAGACCCTCCACAGCCAGGCGCACTCAGGCCCTCACATGGTCACGGTGCTTCTGCTCTGGGCCAGTCTGTGTCGTTCATCCCTGTCTTGAGATTGGGATTCACGGGGTCTTCCAGCTCCCCTGCTTTCTTTCTCTACTAATTAAGAAACACAGAGTCAGCCGGGCGCAGTGGCTCACGCCTGTAATCCCAGCACTTTGGGAGGCCGAGGCGGGTGGATCACAAGGTCAAGAGATCGAGACCATCCTGGTCAACATGGTGAAACCCCGTCTCTACTAAAACAAAAAATTAGCTGGGCATGGTGGCGCGTGCCTGTAATCCCAGCTACTCAGGAGGCTGAGGCAGGAGAATTGCCTGAGCCCAGGAGGCGGAGGTTGCGGTGAGCCAAGATCGCGCCATTGCACTCCAGCCTGGGTAACAAGAGCAAAACTGCGTCTCAAAAAGAAAGAAAGAAACACAGAGTCCTTTGACTGCTCTGGGACCTGGACACTGCGTGTTCCCTGCAGCCTTGAACACAGTCTGGAGCCAAGCACATTCCCTGATAAGGCTGTTTAGGTTGCTTAAAAACACGATCAACCCTATTGCTAAACACATAGAAATGTCCCTGTCCAGAGCCCAATCCCTTGAACTCTCATCTGAGCTCCATAGCCAGACTCCCTCACTGCAAATGTACCTGGGCAGAGCAGCCCTTGCCTCACCGTGGACCCCAAGAAAGCTGAAGTTCCGTATGTAAATTTCCAGAAGAAACGCTCTGAACTGATCACCCCTGGCGTTTAGTGTTTCTTCAGAATCCCAACCAATTCCATCTTGGAACTGTTTTGAGAAGTCCTTTGAGGCAACTCCCTTGCTGCCATTTTGGGGACAATTCTAGTCTCCTCCTATTTGGCCAGATAGAACAATTCCAAGCTGTAAATGTTTCCAGGAAAAAAAAAACTCAACCACAAAGCCGCTTTCAAGGAGATGCTGCATTTCCAACAGCACTCTCCTAATCCAAGTGGACGGCTCAGAGCAATGGTGCTTCCAACAGGCTCTGTCTGCAGGTCCCTTGCCATCTGCAGACACCCACATCTCAAAGTGAGTTCAAATATGCCTTGGATTTGTTTTAATCAGGTGTGGTAAGACAAGCAGACATGAGAATGATTGTCAAGACAGAAGACATTATGGTCATGGGGCCCTGGAAATAGGGCAGGACACACAGGGCCACGTGAGAAGGACCAGGGATGGTCAGGAGGCAGAAAGAGGGAGAGGGCCAAGTTCGGGCAGAGTCTTTATTTTCTCTGGAAGAAGGCAGGCAGGGTAGGTGTGTGGAGTGAGCTCAGGATTGGACTGTTTGAACAATCGTGGCAGGTTCTGGGCTACAGGGGTGGTCCCTTCTTGTCCACTACCTGGCCCCGGGTAACTTAGGGCAGGGGAAATACTGGCTTGGTGAGTGACAATGTGATAACGGAGATAGATAGTTGTGGACTCTGGATTGGTTGGTTTGTGTCTCAAAGATGCACTAGGGCCGGGCGTGGTGGCTCACGCCTGTAATCCCAGCACTTTGGGAGGCTGAGGCGGGAGGATCACCTGAGGTCAGGAGTTCAGGACCAGCCTGGCCAACATGGTAGACCCTCGTCTCTACTAAAAACACAAAAACATTAGGCGGGTGTGGTGGTGTACTCATGTAGTCCCAGCTACTTGGGAAGCTGTGATGGGAGAATTCCCTGAACCCAGGAGGCAGAGGCTGCAATGAGCCCAGATTGCACCATTGTATTCCATCCTGGGCGACAGAGTGAGACTCTGTCTCGAAAAAAAGAAGAAGAAGAAATGCACTGGAAGGGGAGTATTTGTTTGCTGTCTCTGGGAATTAGCTAGTACTGGAGGGAGCATCCTCTCCAGGATCAAGGCCCCAAATGCTTGGGCAACCCTGGAGAGCAGGGATGGAGCCCCGCAAACAAAAGTTTCTTCAATCTATGCACACACTCCTTGGTGCATGGGTTTTTTGTTTTTGTTTTTTTTTGTTTTGTTTTGTTTTGTTTTGTTTTGAGACGGAGTTTCGCTCTTGTTACCCAGGCTGGAGTGCAGTGGCGCGATCTCGGCTCACAGCAACCTCCGCCTCCTGGGTTCAGGCAATTCTCCTGCCTCGGCCTCCTGAGTAGCTGGGATTACAGGCACGCGCCACCATGCCCAGCTAATTTTTTGTATTTTTAGTAGAGACGGGGTTTCACCATGTTGACCAGGATGGTCCCGATCTCTCGACCTCATGATCCACCCGCCTCGGCCTCCCAAAGTGCTGGGATTACAGGCTTGAGCCACCGCGCCCGGCCGGTTTCAAAATGTCTTAGTGAGGTCAGGTTTTACTTCACTTACTGCCAGGTCCAAGCCTCTGTGCAGTGGAAAGGACACCTCGGGAGGAACAGTGCCTGAAGGGTGAGCCGGGGAGGAAAGGACACTGCCAGGAGGGCACCGGGCTCCTGTGGGAGAGGGTGAGGTGAGCATCAGGTGGAGGGTGCTGTGGGTGTTCCCTGAAGGTGCCCTGGGCCCTCTGGACAGTCCTCACCCATACCACACCCATCAGAGTACAGAGGACGTCACTTCTTCCTGCAGTGATCTTCTGTTTAGGACTGCATGATGACAACCAGAAGCAGAATCTGCTTTTCTCCAGCAGCCAAATGAAGAGAGGCTGGAGGCTTGTGCCACAATCGTGCATCTCCAAGGATGAGATCTTGGCAGCTTCTTCCCACCCTTCAAGTGTCCTGTGGGCAGCCCGCCTGGCTAGCTGGGTGTGAAAGAGTCCCTGGTCCTGTGGGCAGCCTGCCTAGCTAGCTGGGTGTGAGAGGGTCCCCTGGTTCAGGCTCTGCCTGCTGTGCCACCCGAGGCTCACTCCAGGCCTCTGGATGGTCTTCCTCAAGCAAGATTCCTAGCCCCCCACCTGGAATGAGGGAAGGTGTCCTGGACCCTCACCCAGCCAGAAATGGGAGAGAATGCTCCTAAGGGACCCCAGCGGAGGTGGGTGTGTGTGAACAGGGTGGCCACAGCCCCACTGCCATAGGCCAGACCACAGCTTAGAGTGGGCCGGGGAGCTCAGAAGGTTGGAAAGACAGAACTAGGAGCCAGTAGCCTCCAAGAGCCACAGCACCCACCTCACAGAGGGCTGGGGCCGATAGCCAGCCCCACCTGGGCACCATGCCATATAGAGAGCCATGAGTGCCAGAGCAACCACGGGACTGGGGTTTCAGGAACCGCAGTGGTGGCTGCTGGGCACACACGGAGGAGGGCTGGCTGGAGGTGGAGGTTCTGCTGTAGCACAAACTGCCACACCCAGCTAATTTTTGTATTTTTAGTAGAGACAGGTTTTCATCATGTTGGCCAGGCTAGTCTTGAACTCCTGGCCACAAGTGATCCACCCGCCTCCCACTCCCAAAGTGCTGGGATTACAGGTGTGAGACACCACGCCTGGCCCCTGTTGGCCATTTGTGCATCTTTTATAAAATGTCTATTCAGATCACTTGCCCATGTCATAGTCAGATTATTACTATTATTACTTTTTTGCTGTTGAGTTGTGTGAGTTCCTTACATATTCCGGTTATTCTTTTGCTCTTTTTTTTAAGGCAAACAATTCTCCTGCCTCAGCCTCTTGAGTAGCTGGGACTACAGGCATGCACCACCACGCCCTGCTAATTTTTGTATATTTAGTAGAAACGGGTTTCCACCATGTTGGCCAGGATAGTCTCTATCTCTTGACCTCGTGATCCACCCGCCTTGGACTCCTAAAGTGCTGGAATTACAGCCATAAGCCACTGTGCCCCGCCAGGCTTTTAGCTTGATGTCATTGCTTTTATCTATTTTAGCTTTTTTTTTTTTTTTTTTTTATGAGATGGGGTTTCACCATGTTGGCCAGGCTGGTCTTGAACTCCTGACCTCGTGATCCACACCTCTCGGCTTCCCAAAGTGCTGGGATTACAGGCGTTGAGCCACCGCGCCTGGCTGTTGCCTGTGCTTTTGAGATCTTACCCAAAAAATCTTTGCCCAGACCAATGTCCTGAAGCATTTCCCCAATGTTTTCTTCTAGTTGTTTCATACTTTAAGTTCTTACATTTATGTCTTTAATCTTTAATCCATTTTGATTTGATTTCTGTATATGGTGAGTGAGAGGTCTTGTTTTTTTTTTTAGACAGAGTCTCACCTTTCACTTAGGCTGGAGCGAAGTGGCACGATCTCGGCTCACTGCAACCTCCACCCACCCCTGGGTTCAAGCAATTCTCCTGCCTCAGCCTCCCAAGTAGCTGGGATTACAGGCGCATGCCACCACGCCCAGCTAATTTTTGTATTTTTAGTGGAGACAGGGTTTTGCCATGTTGGCCAGGCTGCTCTCAAACTCCTGACCTCAGGTGATCCATCTGCCTCGGCCTCCTAAAGTGTTAGGATTACAGGTGTAAGCCACTGGCCACTGGCCACTGTGCCTGGCCTGTTTGTTTTTAGACAGTTTCTAGCTCTGTTGCTCAGGCTGGAGTGTGGTGGCATGATCTCGGCTCACTGCAACCTCCACCTCCCACGTTCAAGTGGTTCTCCTGTCTTGGCCTCCTCAGTAACTGGAGTTATAGTCGTGTGCCACCACACCTGGCTAATTTTTGTATTTTTAGTAGGGGTTGTGTTTCACCATGTTGGCTAGGCTTGTCTCAAACCCCTGACCTCAGAGATCTGCCCAGCTCAGCCTCCCAAAGTGCTGGGATTACAGGCGTGAGCCACTGTGCCCAGACATGATAGGGTTCTAGTTTCATTTTTTGGCATATTCTCAAAATGGATTTCCAGTTTTTCCAGCACCATTCACTGCCCTTTCCCCAATGAATATTCTTGGCACCTTTGTTGAAAAATCAGTTGACTAATATAAAGAATTATTTCTGGGGCCGGGCGCAGTGGCTCAAGCCTGTAATCCCAGCACTTTGGGAGGCCGAGGCGGGTGGATCATGAGGTCAAGAGATCGAGACCATCCTGGTCAACATGGTGAAACCCCGTCTCTACTAAAAATACAAAAAATTAGCTGGGCGTGGTGGCGCGTGCCTGTAATCCCAGCTACTCAGGAGGCTGAGGCAGGAGAATTGCCTGAACCCAGGAGGCGGAGGTTGCGGTGAGCCGGGATCGCGCCATTGCACTCCAGCCTGGGTAACAAGAACGAAACTCAGTCTCAAAAAAAAAAAAAAAGAATTATTTCTGGGTTCTCTATTTTGTTCCATTGGTCTATGTGTCTATTTTTATGTTAGTAACATGCTGGGTTTTTGTTTATTTGTTTTGGGGGTGTGGTTATTACATGCTGGGTTTTGTGGGGTTTTTTTCAAGACAGGGTCTCACTCTGTTTCCCAGGCTGGAGTACAGTGGTACAACTTTGGCTCACTGCAAACTGTGCCCCTGGGTTCAAGACATCCTCCCACCTCAGCCTTCCAAGTAGCTGGGATTACAGGTGTGCACCACTACACCAGGCTGATTTTTTTTTTTTTTTTTTTTTTTTTTGAGACGGAGTTTCGCTCTCGTTACCCAGGCTGGAGTGCAATGGCGCGATCTCGGCTCACCGCAACCTCCGCCTCCTGGGTTCAGGCAATTCTCCTGCCTCAGCCTCCTGAGTGGCTGGGATTACAGGCACGTGCCACCACGCCCAGCTAATTTTTAGTATTTTTAGTAGAGACGGGGTTTCACCATGTTGACCAGGATGGTCTCGATCTCTTGACCTCGTGATCCACCCGCCTCGGCCTCCCAAAGTGCTGGGATTACAGGCTTGAGCCACCGCGCCCGGCCCCTTTTTTTTTTTTTTTTTTTTTTTGAGACGGAGTTTCGCTCTTGTTACCCAGGCTGGAGTGCAATGGCGCGATCTCGGCTCACCACAACCTCCGCCTCCTGGGTTCAGGCAATTCTCCTGCCTCAGCCTCCTGAGTAGCTGGGATTACAGGCACGCGCCACCATGCCCAGCTAATTTTTTGTATTTTTAGTAGAGACGGGGTTTCACCATGTTGACCAGGATGGTCTTGATCTCTTGACCTCATGATCCACCCACCTCGGCCTCCCAAAGTGCTGGGATTACAGGCTTGAGCCACCGCGCCCGGCCAACCACCAGGCTGATTTTTGCATTTTTAGTAGAAATGTTGTTTTGCTGTGTGTGACAGGCTAGTCTTGAACTCCTGGCCTCATGTGATCTGCCCACCTTGGCCTCCCAAAGTTCTGGGATTACAGGCATGAGCCACTGTGCCTGGTCCATGCCGTTTTATTATAGCTTTGTAATACATATATATATTTTTTTCTTTTCTTTTTTTTTTTTTTTTTTTTTTGAGACCGAGTCTCGCTCTGTCGCCAGGCTGAAGTGCAGTGGCCTGGTCTTGGCTCACTGCAGCCTCTGCCTCCCAGGTTTAAGCAATTCTCCTTCCTCAGCCTCTGAGTAGCTGGGATTACAGGCATGTACCACCACGCCCAGCTAATTTTGTATTTTTAGTAAAGATGGGGTTTCACCATGTTAGTCAGGCTGGTCTCAAACTCCCGACCTCAGGTCATCCACCCACCTCGGCCTCCCAAAGTGCTGAGATTACAAGTGTGAGCCACCATGCCCAGCCTAGTTTTGTTCTTTTTGCTCAGGATTGATTTGGGCTGTTCAGCATCTTCTGTGGTTTTATATGAATTTCAGGATTTTTTCTCCCTATTGCTGTGATTGCATTTAATCTGGAAATTACTTTTGGTAATTGTCATTTTCAACAAATTAATTATTCCAATCCATGAACATGGGATGACGTTCCATTTTGTGTGTGACCTATTTAATTTCTTTCATCAGTGTTTTATAATTTTCCTTGTTGGTTAAATTTATTCCCAGGTTTTGTTTTTGTTAGCTTATAAATGGAATTGCTTTCTTGGTTTCTTTTTTTGGTAGTTTGTGGTTAGTATGTAGAAATGCTACTGGTTTTTGGTACGTTAATTTTGTATCCTGCAACTTTACTTTATTCTAGAGAGTGTTTTGATAAAGCTTTTAGGGTTTTCTGTATGTAAAATAGTGTTGAATGCAACAGGGACAATTTGGCTTCCTCATTTGGAAGTATTTGGATGTCCTTTTTTTTTTTTTTTGAGACGGAGTTTCGCTCTTGTTACCCAGGCTGGAGTGCAATGGTGCGATCTCGGCTCACCGCAACCTCCGCCCCCTGGGTTCAGGCAGTTCTCCCGCCTCAGCCTCCTGAGTAGCTGGGATCACAGGCATGCGCCACCATGCCCAGCTAACTTTTTGTATTTTTAGTAGAGATGGGGTTTCACCATGTTGACCAGGATGGTCTTGATCTCTCGACCTCGTGATCCACCCGCCTCGGCCTCCCAAAGTGCTGGGATTACAGGCTTGAGCCACCGCGCCCGGCCGGATGTCCTTTATTTCTAGCTCATGCAATTGCTCTGGCTGAAACTGCTGCAGTACAGCTTTGAGAAGGCTGAGGTGTTGGGTGTGGGTAATGGTGGAAGGAATCCAGGTAACAGGAAGAAAGAAAGTAGCAGCCCAGGTCTGTGCCTGAGTCTCCCGGTGAGACACGAAACCCTCCCAGCAGAGTGACCAGAAATACCCGAAAGAGGGCGGCACCAGCTTTGCTTCCAGTCCGCGCCTGGCTGAGCTTACTGCCGGTGGTATCTCCCCACCGTGTCTCAGGTGCTGCACAGAGTAGAGGTTCAGAAGCTGAGTGGACCTGAGCTGGTATGGGAACAAAAAGAAACTTGTTTTTTTTTTTGTTTTTTTTTTTTTTGAGACGGAGTGTCGCTCTTGTTACCCAGGCTGGAGCGCAATGGCGCGATCTCGGTTCACCGCAACTTCCACCTCCTGGGTTCAGGCAATTCTCCTGCCTCAGCCTCCTGAGTAGCTGGGATTACAGGCACGTGCAACCATGCCCAGCTAATTTTTTGTATTTTTAGTAGAGACGGGGTTTCACCATGTTGACCAGGATGGTCTCGATCTCTCGACCTTGTGATCCACCCGCCTCGGCCTCCCAAAGTGCTGGGATTACAGGTTTGAGCCACCGCACCCGGCTGAGAGAGAAACTTGTGAACACGACCCAGCAATAAGGGGTCTGGGGAGGTGAGCGGGAGTCCAGGTTCTGAACAGGATCCAGAGTAAACGGATTGTCATTAGAATGTCGTAAGAGATGGACCTACCCTAGATGCTTCGGAAATAGCTAGGGAGAGCAACAGAAGCCACAAGTGAGTCGATTTACGTCACAGGACTCTCTCGGTGCCTCTTGGGCAGCCGGAGACCTCGACGGCTGGCAACGCCCCTGCCCACTTGACCTGGTGGACTGCGCTTGGCTTGTGCTTTGGGCTGGATCCCACACTCGCCACAGGATCTGCACTCAGCCTGCCGCTGGACTGGGCGTGCCATGACCTGCTTCCACCTTGGGTGCTGATGCCTGGATGAGGGGAACTTGGAGACACCAGCAACCCCGGATCCCCAAAGGCGTTATTCCTGCTGTCTGTGGTGTGGGTGTGAAGGGTGTGTGCTGCACGTCCGTTTCCAGCATGGGGCAAGACTCGGAGAGGCACCTGCCTGGAGCTTCAGGCAATGGGACCCAGAGACGGGCATGTGGGCAGCTGCCCCAGGTGAAAGGGATCTTGGCACAGCTCTGGGTTTCCCAAGCTGGCCCTGACCTTCATGCTTTTCTGCCCATGGTGGAGACTTACAAGCTCCATGTTGGGGGTGCTGAGGGACAAGCCTTCAGCTTCCCCCACCATGTCCCTGCCACTGCCCAGGGCTCTTGTTCTCTGGAGAGGTGGATCCAGCCCTCCCCGTCTCAGTGCCCTGCCAGGGCCAGGCTTCCCCTGGCTGCTTCTGCAGCCCCAGGAACAGGCGGAGGGTACACAGCTGAGGAAGCTCTAAGCCTTGGAGGGGCCAGGCCTGTACATGCCCACCACCACCATGGAGTCTGACACACGAATGGGCCAGTGACTCAATCCTCCCTCACCTTCTCTTCATCTGTTAGGGGTGACAAGGTGCTCCCAGTGTGGCCAAGAGGGTGCAGCACCTCAACCAGTTCTCCCTCTGGCCACGCCCCTTCTCTCTTGGCCCCCCTTCTGAGCTGGCAGGGCTTTCTTCCTGGCTTCTGCAGGGCAGAGTGTAGTATGGTTCTCTAGAGAGAAAGAACCAATAATGGAGTTTAGGAGAGGGGGGATTTCTTTATTTTATTGGAGATAGTGTCTTGCTCCGTCACCCAGGTTGGAGTGCAGTGGTGTGATCTCGGCTCACTGCAACCTCCACTTCCCGGGTTCAAGCAATTCTCCTGCCTCGGCCTCCCAAGTAGCTGGAATTACAGGCAGCCACCACCATGCCTGGATAATTTTTGTATTTTTAGTACAGACAGAGTTTCACCCAGGCTGGTCTCAAACTCCTGACCTCAGGTGATCCTCCCACCTCTGCCTCCTCAAATGCTGGGATTATAGGCTTGAGCCACGGAGCCCAGCCAGAAGACTGGATTTATTAGGGGAACTGGCCACATGCTTGTGGAGGCTGAGAAATTCTCCCACAGGCTGTCTGCAAGCTGGAGACCCAGAGAAGCCACTAGTGTGGCTCAGTCCAGGTAAGAAGGTGGAAGAACCAAGGTAGCCAGTGGTTTAACTCTCATTCTGAGGCTGACGAACCTGGAGTCCTGATGTCCAAGGATGGGGAAGATGGGTGTCTCCCTCCAGATGAGAGAGATTTGCTCTTCTCTCTGTGTTCCATCTGGGCCCCCAACGAACTGGATGTGCTTGGCCACATTGAGGGCAGATCTTCACTGACGCCAACAAAACATCCTCACCCACTCAGAAACAATGCTTCACCAGCTGCCAGATGCAGCGGTGTGTACCTGAGACCTGGCTATGCAGGAGGCTGAGGTGGGAGCAACTCTTGAGCCTGGGAGTGCAGGGCTGCAGCAAGCCATGATTGCGCCACTGCACTCTAGGCTGGCTGAGAGATCCTGTCTCAAATAAATAAAAACAAAATAAATAGCCGGGCGCGGTGGCTCAAGCCTGTAATCCCAGCACTTTGGGAGGCCGAGGCGGGTGGATCACGAGGTCGAGAGACCGAGACCATCCTGGTCAAAACGGTGAAACCTCGTCTCTACTAAAAATACAAAAAATTAGCTGGGCGTGGTGGCACGTGCCTGTAATCCCAGCTACTCAGGAGGCTGAGGCAGGAGAATTGCCTGAACCCAGGAGGCGGAGGCTGCGGTGAGCCGAGATCGCGCCATTGCACTCCAGCCTCGGTAACAAGAGTGAAACTCCGTCTCAAAAAAATAAATAAATAAATAAATAAAATAAAATAAAAATAATAATAATAAAATAAAAAAATAAAAATAAAATAAAATAAAAATAAATAAATAAATAAATGCTCCACCAGCCATTGAGGCTTTTCCTTTTTTAAAAAAAACAGGGTCTCACTGTCACCCAGGCTGGAGTGCAGAGGCGCTGTCATAGCTCACTGCAGCCCTGAGCTCCCAGGCTCAACCCGACCTCCTGCCCACCTCAGCCTCCCGAGTAGCTGGCACTACAGCCTAGGAGCATATGCCACCATGCCTGGCTAATTTCTTAATTTTTTGTAGAGAAGTTTCACCATGTTGCCCAGGCTGGTCTCAAGCAAACCTCCTGCCTGGGCCTCCCAAAGTGATGAGATTACAGGCAGGAGACATGGCAGCCAACAAAGACATCTTCTATCCTGAGTCAGCTTGACACCACCTGAAACTCGCCACCACGCAGGGCCTGGTGCTGAGGCCTGGCTGCGCCAGGCTGCATGTGTGTCTATGGCGTCCCCTTTGCTCTGCTCTTTGTGGATTGAGCATAGCTGCCCCTCCCTCACTTCTGCCAGCTCGGGGACATTTCCCAAAGGTCCCAGGAAACAGTGGTTGATGCTGATTCCTGAGGCCACACCACGGGCCACTAGCTGCCCTTCCCTCCCTGCTGCCCAGCTGGAGCAAGAGGCCGAGCGCTCCGGGTAAGAGCTGGCCCCTTCTCAAGACTCTGCCGCACCTTCAGGACGTGGGATTCGAATTTCCGCGCTGGGACCGCGCCCGCTTGTGCAGGCTTCCCGTGTGAATCCTCGAACTGTGGTCCCCGTCATCAGGAAGCCAGGCGCGGCGCCCGCCCGCCCTCCATGTCCTCGCGGTACTCGCGGCCGTGCACCTTCTGGTGCTGGATGAGGGTGGACAGGCGGCTGCAGGCCCTCCCGCAGGAGCGGCACTGGTACGACCTCTCGCCGCTGTGGAGCCGGTAGTGCTCGCTCAGCGTGTAGCTCCTGCGGAAGGCCTTGCCGCACTCGGTGCACGCGAAGGGCTTCTCCTTGGTGTGGATTTTCTGGTGCAGAGTGAGGTTGGACTTGCGAGCGAAGGCCTTGCTGCACTCTGCGCACGCGAACGGCTTCTCGCCCGTGTGCAGACGCAGGTGCAGCAGCAGCAGGGAGCGGTGTCGGAACGGCTTCCCGCACACCGGGCACTCGTGGGGCCGGTCCCCCGCCTGCGGCCTCTGTGCCGCTCCGAGCAGGGCG
The DNA here is from genome assembly GCF_048565385.1 of Saimiri boliviensis. Lineage (NCBI taxonomy): Eukaryota > Metazoa > Chordata > Mammalia > Primates > Cebidae > Saimiri > Saimiri boliviensis. The sequence continues at coordinate 92,366,225 of NC_133463.1, read as the reverse complement.
CCCTGCCCCGCGCCGCCGTCCCGGGGGCCCTCCTCGGCGTGCAGCCGGTGGTGCTTCAGAAGCGAGGACCCCCGGATGAAGCGCTGCCCGCACCGCAGGCACCGGTAGGGCCGCTCCCCGCTGTGGATGCGGCCATGCTCGCTGAGGGTGAACCTGCGGCAGAAGGCCTTGCCGCACTCGCCGCACTCGAAGGCCTTCTCCCCGGTGTGGAACTTCTGGTGCTGCAGCAGCCGGGAGCTGCGGCTGAAGGTCCTGCTGCACTCGCTGCACGCATAAGGCTGCTCGTGGGTGTGGACGCGGTGGTGGGCAGCCAGCTGCGTGCTCTGCCGGAAGGCCTTGCCGCACTCGCTGCACTGGAACGGCTTCTCCTCGGTGTGGATCAGCTGGTGCCGCAGCAGGATGGAGCTCTGCTTGAAGGCCTTCCCGCACTCCGTGCACTGGAAGGGCTTGGCGCCAGTGTGGATGATCTGGTGCCTGAGCAGCAGGGAGTTGTATCTGAACGCTTTGCCGCACGCGCACCTGTAGCGTGGAGCAGTACTCCCTATGGGCCGGCCCAGGGCCTCCTGCAGAACCCCTGGGGAGGCGCTGCGCTCCGGAGCCCCGGGGCTGGGGGTTTGCTTCTCTGACCCGTCCTCAGGACCACTACGCGGGTGGGGTGGTGCGGGGTCCTCCTCAGGCAGGCACCCCCACACCGTGCCCGAGCGTCCTGCCTGCCTGGAAAGCTTTCTCTGCAGAGGAGAGTCCATGATCCCGGGCTCCATCCTGGAATCTGAGAGAAGGAACAGAAAATGGAAGGACGACCCAGCCTCTATACTCACAAACGCACTTACTGTTTGAAGACAGAACCTTTCTAATGCCAAGTCTTCCCCGAACACCCAGGTTTACTGAGGTATAAACGACAAATACAACTTGTATACAGGAGGCTGAGGCAGCAGAATTGCTTGAACCCGGGAGCCTGAGGTTGCAGTGAGCTGAGATCGAGCCACTGTACTCCAGCCTGGGCAAAACAGTGAGACTGTCTCAAAAAACAAAACAAAACAAAACAAAACAAAAAAACAAAACCCCAAGGCCATGCCTGGTGGCTCATGCCTGTAATCCCAGCACTTTGAGAGGCTGAGGTGGGTCCATCAACTGAGGTCAGGAATTCAAGACCAGCCTGACCCATATGATGAAACCCCAGCTCTACTAAAAAATTACAAAAACTAGCCAGGTGTGATGCCGTGTGTCTGTAGTCCCAGCCACTCAGGATGCTGAGGCAGGAGAATCACTTGAACCCAGGAGGTGGAGGCTGCAGTAGGCCGAGATTGCGCCACTGCACTCCAGCCTGAGAGAAAGAGCGAGACTCCGTCTCAAAAAACAAAAAAAAACAAAAAACAAAACTTGCATATACTTTTGTTGCATACTTTTGTGTATACTTGCACATACACCATGATTCAATAAATACCTACACTGAAATGATACCACAATCAAGTGAAGACAGTCTTTGTTAGAGGTGTAGGGAGGTTTGAGAAATTATTGCCAGAAGTTTTAAAATCAGGGTTTAGGCTGGGCACAGTGGCTCACGCCTGTAATCCAGCACTTCGGGAGGCTGAGGCGGGCAGATCACCTGAGGTCAGGAGTTAGGAGAGACTAACCTGGGCAACATGGTCAAAACCCATCTCTCTTAAAAATATGAAAATTAAGGCCGGGCGCGGTGGCTCACGCCTGTAATCCTAGCACTTTGGGAGGCCGAGACGGGTAGATCACCAGGTCAAGAGATTGAGACCATCCTGGTCAATGTGGTGAAATCCCATCTCTACTAAAAATACAAAAATTAGCTGGGCATGGTGGCGCGTGCCTGTAGTCCCAGCTACTCAGGAGGCTGAGGCAGGAGAATTGCCTGAACCCAGGAGGCGGAGGTTGCGGTGAGCCGAGATCGCGCCATGGCACTCCAGCTTGGGTAACGAGCGAAACTCCGTCTCAAAAAAAAAAAAAAAAAAAATAGAAAAAAGAAAATTAGCCGGGCGTGGTGGTGGGCGCCTATAATCCCAGCTACTTGGGAGGCTGAGGCAGGAGAATCACTTGAACCTGAGAGGCGGAGGTTGCAGTGAGCTGAAACTGGGCCAATGCATGCCAGCCTGGGCAACAAGAGCAAAACTCCATCTCAAAATAATTAAATAAAAATAAAATCAGAATTCAGGTGAGAAGGGAACAAAAAGGCTATTAATGGCTGCAGCACTGTGGCAGGCTGGCTCAGGGGGAGCCCACAGGAGAGGCCCAAGGTCTGGCAGGGAAGACAGGTTGCACCTCATCCCACAGCCACGTTCTTTACTCCTCTCTCCTTCAGAGTTCACCCAGGGTTCATTCACTCAGCACGCATGTCTGCGCAGGTGCCTAGAGGAGGTGCCTGCACAGACCTCTAGGACTGGGGGCTCCTCCCCAGCTCAAGGTGCTTTCTGCAGCCTCCACTGCCCTGAGTTCAGTCACTGGCACGTGGGTCATGAGGAACTGAGAAAATCAAAGCTACCCAAGGGAAGTACCCACTGTGTGCACAGACCAGGCCCCTGACACCTTGGGGACACCAAGGTAGAAAACTAATGCACTTGGATCTTCATGCTTAAGATACTTTTGACCTCAGAACTACAAGCAAGGCATTTAGCAGTAAATCTGGCCCTGCTGTGAGGAGCCAAACACACACAGCTCCCACTGTCAAACAGGGGACCTGCACAGAGCTGCACAGAGGCCAGGCCACACTGGCAGCCACACAACATGCCCTGCAGTGTGGCAGCTGCCCAGGCCTTCCACTCACCTGTGCACAGGCTGGTTTTGACCCCTCTCTGTTCAGCCACCTGCAGAATCAAGGCCCCTGGCTCCTCTCCTTGCTCCAGGAGGGAGATCAGTGCTGGTTTGGCAACAAGAAAGCCTAAGCTCAGAGAGGGAAAGCAGCAGGTGTCAGTGCAGAAGGGAGGAAGGATGCCTGGGTGCCCGGTTGGAGGCCACTGGGAGCACAAGGGCTTGGAGTGGGTGCAGGAACATCCACTATCCCATAAGGGGGCAGCTAGGTGGCCGACGGGAGGTGGGGGGGCCTGCCCCAGGAGGGAACTAAGGCTGGGTAGTAGGTGCCCAGCAGGAAGCAGAGAGGGGCTCCTTGGGGAGCCTCCAGCTTCCCCTCAAAAATGTGTCAGACTGCGAATCTGAAATGGAACCAACTTCCCTTTGAACCTAACATAGAAGCACCTCCCGGCCCCAGGACCAAAGGCTGAAGCCCTCACCTAGAGAGGCCAAGTTCCTATAGTTCTCCAGCATCACGTCCCTGTAGAGCACCTGCTGGTTGGGGTCCAGGCAACTCCACTCTATCCTCGTGAAGTACACAGCCACATCCTCGAACACAACAGCCTCCTGCAACCACATAGTCTGCTATCCAGACAGCCAAGGGCTCAGCGAGAACCCAGCAGATAAGGAACATCTGGGTATCTGCTAGAGGCCTCTCTCCTCGCTGGGCATTGCTGCGTCCACAGGGCCCAGCAGAGACAGCCCAACACCCCCTGAATGAGCGGCTTCGTCCTCAGCAGAAACCCCAGAGAGGAAGAGGGGAAAACTGAATTTGGGGGAGGGAGAGAAAGAGTTACCAGGAGGCCGGGCGCGGTGGCTCAAGCCTGTAATCCCAGCACTTTGGGAGGCCGAGGCGGGTGGATCACGAGGTCGAGAGATCGAGACCAACCTGGTCAACATGGTGAAACCCCGTCTCTACTAAAAATACAAAAAATTAGCTGGGCATGGTGGTGCGTGCCTGTAATCCCAGCTACTCAGGAGGCTGAGGCAGGAGAATTGCCTGAACCCAGGAGGCGGAGGTTGCGGTGAGCTGAGATCGCGCCATTGCACTCCAGCCTGGGTAACAAGAGCGAAACTCCGTCTCAAAAAAAAAAAAAAAAGAGTTACCAGGAAAGAGGTCCCAACCTTGGCCTCACCCCTCTCCACAGGCTATCAGGGGTTAGGGGAAGGAGCGCCTGCACTGTGGGGCCGTCCCCACCCTCTGGGTCTCAATTTCCAACACCAGCAGCAAGTCAGCATCAGGAGAGGGGGGGTGGGCTGACTATTCACACCAGGAAGGAGACAGGCACTGGGAAAGGACAGAGACCCTGCCCTCAGTGGCTGAGCACAGAAGCTCAGGGGCCCCAGGAAGCCCACTTCTGCCCAAAGCCAGGAAGGATTCAGTAGAGCCATGTGTGAGGCCTGACCATAGAGGAAGGAGGCCGTCCTTGGCTTGCAGACTCCATCTTGTCATGAGGGTGGGTGTGAGGCTCCCTGGAAGGTTCTCAGAGCTGAAAAGCTGAGGCTGGGGCGAAGCAGGCTCCTGGGGCGGCAGACAGGCTCAGAGGGGGTGCTCACCTGGGGTCCAGGCATCGGAAGTGCCATCACCATTCCAGGGTACCCTTTGTGGAGAAGCAGGTGCTAGAGACAGTGCATGCTGAGGGAACATACAGCAGTAAGTGGAAGGGGTCCAGGCCGAAAAGGCCCCTCCAGATCCAGAAGGGAGCAGGAGAGGGTGAGATGCTGCAGCAACTACACCAGCCACCTCCTTTATGTCTCAAGGAGAAGCTGCAACCAAGACCTGCCCACCCGCTCCTTTGTTTGCTGCCTGTCACCTTCCAGAGAGGCCTTCCGTGACCACCCTTTTTAAAACTGCCACTCCCCTGCTGCCTGGTAATTCCTTATCCTCACTCTTTGTTTTATTTTTCTCCAGAGTACTATGCCATCTGACGTAAGACAAGTTAAACTCCGTAAGACAAGTTAAACTCCGTGCTCCTTAACTGCCTTCTCCAATTAGACAAGGCCTATGGTCTGTACCTCTGGGGCCTGAGGAAGGGTGTGGCACACAGCAAGTGCTCAGAAAGGATTTATGAAATGAACAAAGGGATCCCTGACAATGGGTAACTCTGCAACCAATAAAAACATGTTATGGGAACATCAGAAAACAATCTTGCCCCGGGCGCGGTGGCTCAAGCCTGTAATCCCAGCACTTTGGGAGGCTGAGGCGGGTGGATCACGAGGTCGAGAGATCGAGACCATCCTGGTCAACGTGGTGAAACCCCGTCTCTACTAAAAATAAAAAAAATTAGCTGGGCATGGTGGCGCGTGCCTGTAATCCCAGCTACTCAGGAGGCTGAGGCAGAATTGCCTGAACCCAGGAGGCTGAGGTTGCGGTGAGCCGAGATCGCGCCATTGCACTCCAGCCTGGGTAACAAGAGCGAAACTCCGTCTCAAAAAAAAAAAAAAAAAAAATTCTTGCATTTTGCTACATGAAACAAGCAGACTAACCAGAAAAAAAAACCTGGTAGCATAAAAGCCTAGTTATCTCTGGGTCATAGAATTACCGATGGTTCCTGTTTTTCTCCTATTTTTCTTTTCTTTTTTTTGAGACAGGGTCTCGCTGGAGTGCAGTGGTGTGATCTCGGCTCACTGCAGCCTCAACTTCCTGGGCTCAAACAATTCCCGTACCTCAGCCTCCTGAGTAGCTAGAACTACAGGTGCATGCCACCACACCCAGCTTTTTTTTTTTTTTTTTTTTTTTTTTTTTTTTTTTTAACTATTACAAAAGTTTATTTAACAAAAAGTCAGCCGGGCGCGGTGGCTCAAGCCTGTCATCCCAGCACTTTGGGAGGCCGAGGCGGGTGGATCACGAGGTCAAGAGATCGAGACCATCCTGGTCAACACGGTGAAACCCCGTCTCTACTAAAGATACAAAAAATTAGCTGGGCATGGTGGCACGTGCCTGTAATCCCAGCTACTCAGGAGGCTGAGGCAGGAGAATTGCTTAAACCCAGGAGGCGGAGGTTGCGGTGAGCTGAGATCGCGCCATTGCACTCCAGCCTGGGTAACAAGAGCGAAACTCCGTCTCAAAAAAAAAAAAAAAAAAAAAAAAGTCTAGGCCGGGGCAGGGCGCAGTGGCTCAAGCCTGTAATCCCAGCACTTTGGGAGGCCGAGGCGGGTGGATCACGAGGTCGAGAGATCGAGACCATCCTGGTCAACATGGTGAAACCCCGTCTCTACTAAAAATTAGCTGGGCATGGTGGTGCGTGCCTGTAATCCCAGCTACTCAGGAGGCTGAGGCAGGAGAATTGCCTGAACCCAGGAGGCGGAGGTTGCGGTGAGCCTAGAACGCGCCATTGCATTCCAGCCTGGGTAACAAAAGCTAAACTCCATCTCAAAAAAAAAAAAACAAAAAACGTCTAGGCCGGGTGTGGTGGCTCACACCTGTAATCCAAGCACTTTGGAGGCCAAGGCAGGCGGATCACCTGAGGTTTGGAGTTCAAGACCAGCCTGACTAACATGATGAAACCCCATCTTAAAAAAAACAAAACAGTCTAATATGAAATGTACATGACCTAATTTTCACATCATAGTAAAACAGGCCCTATGGAGAGAGTACATGGGTTTCTCTGCTGAACAGCCATTATTTATACTGGTTCCAAGGCTTAGCATGACGATACTATTTCCTTGTGTTACCACCATCCCAGTATTGTTCTGCTGCCCACTAGCTGCCATCTCCACACATTCTTCAATCACGAGATTCATAAAGGGATCAAATCCCCACAATATTCCTTGGACATGTCTGCCACCATTTAATTTCAATGATAACTTCTTGTCCATAAATTTTTTCAACTTGGGAGAGTGAGCTTTGCTCATCATGGCTACTTCGCAGGCTCACAGATGCTTTGGAACGACCCAGCTAATTTTTTAAAATTTTATTACAGATGAGGTCTCACTATGTTGCCCAGGCTGGTCTTGAATTCCTGGACTCAAGTGATCCTCCTGCCTCAGTCTCCCGAAGTTCTGGGATTACAGGTGTGAGCTACTGCATCCAGCCTCTGTTTTTCTAATTTAAGTTTTGTTTTGTTTTATTTTTGTTTTTTGAGACTGAATCTCCCTCTTGCTGCCCAAATCAGAGTGCAATGGTGTGACCTCGGCCATCCTAGGAGGATCCCTTAAGCCCAGGAGGCAGAGGTTGCAGTGAACTGAGATCATGCCACCACACTCCAGTCTGGGAGACAGAGCAAGACCCTGTCTCAAACAAAACAAAACAGTAATTTTGCTCTAACCAGACGTATACAGAGTAGGCATGAGGCCCTGGTCTCCTCACTCTTTCCCTTCAACAGACACTTGAGCCCTTGGAGTGAAGGTCTCTGGGGGCATCCTTTTCTGCAGAGCTGGAGCTCTCTAAGTAGCTGCCACTTTGTAAAGAGACATTTCCCATTAGGCATCAGTTGACAAAAAGTGTGTGTGTTGAGAGGCTGGGCATGGTGGCTAATGCCTGTAATTCCAGCACTTTAGAATGAGAAGGGTAGATCATTTGAAGTCAGGAGTTTTAGACCAGCCTGGCCATGGGGAAACATGGGGAAACCCCTTCTCTACTAAGTATACAAAAATTAGCCGGGTGTGCTGGTACATGCCTGTAATCCCAGCTACTTGAGAGGCTGAGGCAGGAGAACTGCTTGAACCCAGGAGGCAGAGGTTGCATTGATCCAAGATTGTGCCACTACGCTCCAGCCTGGGTGACAGAGTGAGGCTCTCTCCCAAAATAAGTAATAATAAAAAATAAAATGTGCGTTTAGAAGCAGGACGGCCGCTTAGTCACAATGCTGTGAAGTGATATTTGGCAGCAGAGTCCTTTTGACATGTTAGGGTATGAAGGGTGACGGGGGAAGGACAGACAGACTCGTGAGTCACCCATGAATGAAGAGCTCGGACTGCAAACGCATGGAAAAACAGAGCCCCCACTCGACGTCTGTCCAGGGCAGTCTGTGGCAGGACCTGCCTGGGCGAGTGCGATCGCCACATAGCTTGTCTTCACCTCACCAAGGCAACCAGGGTATCTCAGGGCACGAGGCTGCCAGAAGACTTGACCCTCGGACTCCTCAACACATGCCGCCCTCCACCTGGGACCAGGGTTGGACGAGGACTAGGAGGGGGTGAGTTACCATTGTTGTTCTTTCTTTGCTCACGTCTGGGGAGTGCATGCCCCGGTTAGAAGGTAAAAAAACAAACAAAAACAAAAAACCCTGCTTTTAGTTCTGTCTTTGGAATGAGGAAATGAATCTTCACAGTCAGATTAAGCCGCTGGTCGTCGCGCAGTGACAGGCTGTTGCTTCGGGTGCTGAGGGAGAACAGGTCCGGGGAGGAGGGTGCTCGTGCAGACGGAGGACCACGAGGAACGCGGCTGGGGTCCGGAAGACCAGGAGGCGTCGCCTCCGCCCCACGCGCAGTAACCGCGCTTCCTCGGGGGCCCGGGCACCCGGCTGGCCGCGCCGCAGGTTCGGCGAGTCGGCCCTCCGCGGAGCCGCCCTGGCCGCCCACGCCGCCCTCTCACCACCTCATCTCCTTGGTTTCCGCCGCGCGTGGCGCTGGGCAAGCCCAGAAGTCACCGCGCTGCGCTTCTGCCCGTTACGCTAACGTCCCACCTCCGCTACGATCCACGCCCCGGCCCGCGGAGACGGCGACACTGCGCGGCGTGGACGGAGGTCACCGGGAGGAGCCCGCCGGCGGGAGGAGGCCTCGCGGCACGGCCCGCGGCTCCCCGGAGCAGCCCCGCCTCGCCAGGCCTCCCGCCCGCGGCCTCGTCTCTGCGCAGCGGTCCGGGCCGGCGAAGCGGGTCTGGGGACCCCGCCGCACGCCGCAGACCGCAGCCGGCACGGACCGGGGCGCGGGACCCAAGGCGGGCGGAGGCGGCGGTGCCGGCCGCGGGTCCGCTCCCTGCCGAGCTCCGCTCCGCCTCTGCCGGGCCGGGCTCCGAGGACGCCGCGCCTCCCTCCCGGTCCCCGCCCCGCAGGCGGAGCCGACTCACCCAGAGCCGCCCGGACAGCGCGAGGAGGAGCGCAGGGCGCCGGACGCTCAGGCTCCGGTTCCGGCCCCGCCCCCGGAAGCGGCCGCCGCGCCGCTCTGGGAGGCCCGGAGGACCGCGCGCCTCGATGGCGCTCGAGGTCGGACGCCTTCTGCCTCCCGCCGCGCGGCCGTCGCCCGGGCTGCCGCTGGGGGCGCGCGTGGCGGGTTCCGGGCGAGACCGGGTGTCAGCCCCGGGCCGACGGGCGCGGGAGGGCGGAGGCGTTCCCGGCACTCCGTTTCCCCCCGGACCTGGGCGGGCTGCGGGGGTTGGGGCGCGGGGCGCGGGATCCACTCCTGGACCCGCAGGAACGTCGGAGCGGCGGCGTCGGGCCGGGCCGGTCTCTTATGTAAATGTACGACATTGCTTGCCTGACGTTTCTTTTTTTTGTTTTGTTTTTTTTCAGATGGAGTCTCGCTGTCGCCGAGGCTGGAGTGTAGTGGCGTGATCTCAGCTCAAACGATTCTCCTGCCTCAGCCTCCCGAGTAGCTGGGATTACAGGCGCCCACCACCACGCCGGCTAATTTTTGTGTTTTTAGTAGAGGCGGGGTGTCACCCTGTTGGCCAGGCTGGTCTTGAACTTGTGACCTTGGATGATCCACCACCTCTGCCTCCCAAAGTGCTGGGATGACAGGCGTGAGCCACCGCACCCGGCCAGTTTCTGGAATCTTGAAGTGTCTCTGCTGCTCCCTCTGAGCACTCTCAGACCATGTCTCCTGTCTGAACCCAAGGGGGGCCACTCCGTGACTTCTAACAGCCCTGTGATTTTTATAAACACATGTGTATGCCCTTTGTATTTGCTGATTTAATTCATGATGATCCTATCAAAATACTACTGTTCCCATACTAAAATGAGTAGAGCATAGTGTCCCTGTTATTTACCAAGGCTTCTTTCCTTTTTTTTTTTTGAGACAAGAGTTTTGCTCTCGGCCGGGCGCGGTGGCTCAAGCCTGTAATCCCAGCACTTTGGGAGGCCGAGGCGGGTGGATCACAAGGTCAAGAGATCGAGACCATCCTGGTCAACATGGTGAAACCCTGTCTCTACTAAAAATACAAAAAAATTAGCTGGGCATGGTGGTGCGTGCCTGTAATCCCAGCTACTCAGGAGGCCGAGGCAGGAGAATTGCCTGAACCCAGGAGGCGGAGGTTGCGGTGAGCCGAGATCGCGCCATTGCACTCCAGCCTGGGTAACAAGAGCGAAACTCCGTCTCAAAAAAAAAGAAAAAAAAAAAGAGTTTTGCTCTCGTTGCCCAGGCTGGAGTACAGTGGTTCGATCTCTTGCCTCAGATCTCAAGCTAGAGATGGGGTTTCTCCATGGTCAGGCTGGTCTCAAACTCCTGACCTCAGGTAATCTGCCCACCTGTAATCCCAGCACTGTAGAATTCCAGGCATGAGCCAATGCGCCTGGCCAAGGTCTCATCTCTTAATTAACAGAGCTGGGATCCAACCCACAGATCTGGCTCCAAATAATTCTTTTCTTTTTTTTTTTAATTGAATAATTTTTTTCAAGTCACATATTCTTTTTTTTTTTTTTTTTTTTTTTTTTTGAGACGGAGTTTCGCTCTTGTTACCCAGGCTGGAGTGCAATGGCGCGATCTCGGCTCACCGCAACGTCCGCCTCCTGGGTTCAGGCAATTCTCCTGCCTCAGCCTCCTGAGTAGCTGGGATTACAGACACACGCCACCATGCCCAGCTAATTTTTTTTGTATTTTTAGTAGAGACGGGGTTTCACCATGTTGACCAGGATGGTCTCGATCTCTTGACCTTGTGATCCACCCGCCTCGGCCTCCCAAAGTGCTGGGATTACAGGCTTGAGCCACCGCGCCTGGCGGAAATAAAGAATTTCTAAGAATAAACTTTGAAAAGCAGGTTACAGGTGACTTCAGATGGCCCAAGAGGCCAGGCCTCCAGAACTAGCAGAGGCACTGTGTGGGGGAGGGCCTAATCCTGGCACAAGAAAGATGGCTCCACCCCAGAAGGCTGGAAAACCCCATGTCCAGTGCTTGCTGCCTTGCCTAGGGTGGCTGTCAAGTGACCCAGAACTGCAGAGCCTTGCTGTGTGCCAGGCTGGGTGGCCTCACGTGAGGAATAAGGCCCAGTGATACAGTTTTCAGGACTGGGGTGGATGCTGGCAGGGCCATGTCTCTTCGAGGCTTAAAGTGGCCTGGTCAGCCTCCTGGCTACACCTAAGGTCCTGGTAGCTGCATGTCATCACAGAGACCCATGAGACAGCCTCTGTGTCCGAGCACTCGTCTCACCTCTATCCCACACCCAACTCTCCTGATCTTCTGGAGTAGAAGCAGATTTGTTCAGGAGTGACGCACAGGCCGAGCCCGTGGGCCAGTTTTGGGCTGACCCCAGGACCCCTCACCCTACTGCTGAGGTCCAGCTATGAAAATATTTTATTAGGTCAAACTACTTGCTATGAAAATGCTTTAAAATGCAGCAGGAGATGTAAAGACTCAAAGAAGTGTGTAGTGACAACGGCTATCACAACATGCTAAAAAAAATCCACACTGCTTCCCCCTTTACCTAGAAAAGGAAGCTTCTAGGCTACCTCCTCCTCCTCCGCACACTCCTCAAACTCCTCCTCCTCAGCTGTGGCGTCTTGGCATTGCTGGTATTCTGACACCAGGTCATTCAGGTTGCTCTCGGCCTCGGTGAACTCCATCTCATCCATGCCCTCGCCCGTGTACCAGTGCAGGAAGGCCTTGCGCCTGAACATAGCTGTAAACTGCTCAGAGATGCGTTTGAAGAGCTCTTGGATCGCTGTGTTGTTACCAATGAAGGTGGCCGACATTTTTAGCCCCCGGGGTGGGATGTCACAGACGGCTGTTTTCACGTTGTGAGGGAGCCATTCAGCAAAGTAGCTGCTGTTCTTATTTTGAATGTTGAACATTTGCTCATCCACCTCCCTCATGGACATGCGACCTCTAAAAATGGCAGCCACGGTTAGGTAGCGGCCATGACGGGGGTCACAGGCGGCCATCATATTCTTAGCATCAAAGAGCTGCTGAGTGAGCTCAGCCACGGTCAGGGCCCGGTACTGCTGGCTGCCCCGGCTGGTCAGCGGGGCAAAGCCGGGCATGAAGAAGTGCAGCCGGGGAAATGGAACCATGTTCACCGCCAGCTTCCGCAGGTCGGTGTTCAGCTGGCCCGGGAAGCGCAGGCACGTGGTGACCCCACTCATGGTAGCAGACACCAGGTGATTCAGGTCACCGTAGGCGGGTGTGGTCAGTTTTAAGGTCCTGGAACAGATGTTACAGAGTGCTTCGTTATCCTTTTCTACGAGCTGGTGGACGGAGAGGGTGGCCCTGCTGTGGGTTGAGCTGCTTCCTCAGTCCCCACCTGGCAGCCAGCTCCTCCTCGATCCCCTGCCGACCCTAGGGAGGGCCTCCTGCGGGAGCCCCTCCTCTCCCCGGCGAGCAGCAGCGGCGACAGGACACCCCTTCCACCCTCTCCCGTCTCTTTCTCCTGCCCGCTGGGCCCCCGCCCTCACCTCCTTGCTGCCTCCCGATCCACGGCCCCGCCTGTGCTGGGCAGTGCCCACGCAGCCAAGGACTCTCCCGAACCACCTCTTCCCCGCCCCCGGCCTCGGGGTCTCGCCCGTTAGGGGCCCGATTCTGCGAAGCTCCTCTCCACAGCATTTGCCGCTGGACGCCTCCAGCCAGGCTCTTTCCAGCTGCGGAGGCCCCCACAGCCCCTCCAGCCGCCTCTCGCACAGGGTTCTGTCTCCGCAGCACGTGACCCAGTCCCGCCCCTTCCTCGCCCTTGGGACCCCACCACCTGGCCTCCCCACTTTTGGCAGGGATCCCCGGGCTCCTCTCCTCGACGTCCGACCTCTCCAAGGGCCTGCAGTGGACACGGTCCCCGCGTCGGGGAGCGCCCGTTCATCAGGGAGACGGACTTTTTTTTTTTTTTTTTTGAGACGGAGTTTCGCTCTTGTTGCCCAGGCTGGAGTGCAATGGTGCAATCTCGGCTCACCGCAACCTCCGCCTCCTGGGTTCAGGCAATTCTCCTGCCTCAGCCTCCTGAGTAGCTGGGATTACAGGCACGCGCCGCCATGCCCAGCTAATTTTTGTATTTTTAGTAGAGACGGGGTTTCACTATGTTGACCAGGATGGTCTCGATCTCTTGACCTCGTGATCCACCCGCCTCGGCCTCCCAAAGTGCTGGGATTACAGGCTGGAGCCACCGCGCCCGGCTAGACGGACATTTGCCACCTGCAAACCACGACGTTCCCCGAGTGGGTCCGCGCGTCTCCCCTGCCAGTCTCCTGCTCTGCACCAGCAGGAACCCCCGCAGCCTACACGGAAGCCCGGACCCCGCAGCCCGGAGTGGGCCGCGCTGTGACACCCGAGACAGGCCGCTCAGAGAACACTTGTCCTTCTCCAGAGCCCTGTGAAGACCCGGCACTCCTTCGCCCCGCTGGGCCCGCGCACACCAGGACTCCCGCTTGCGCCTGGTCGGGGGCCCAGGCGGCGAAGTAGGCGGGGCCTGCGGCCGCTGGTGACTACAAGCCCCGGCGTGCACCGCGCTCGGCCGGCCGTGGCGCGCCCGGAAGGTGTCGCGGCTCTGGGCCCCGCCCCGGAAGATAAGGCGGCTCGCCCACGCCGTGTTTCCTCTTTCGGCCACGCTCGGGAGCAGGTAGGTTGTGCCTCCGGCCCTGCCGCATCGGCACCATCCGCCGCCATCCTCCTCCCTGAGGCGCGCGGAGACGCAGGCCGGTGTTCCTGGGAGGATGCCAACGCGCGCGCCCGCGGAGAGGGTAGCGGGCTGTGGGCGCGACGGCCTCGGGGGCGGGGTCCCGGAAAGCCGGGCTGGTAGGGGTGCCCGGGCCGCCCGGACGCGCTAACTCAGCCGCCCCCAGGACCCGTCGCCATGGGCCGCGTAATCCGTGGACAGCGGAAGGGTGCCGGGTCTGTGTTCCGCGCGCACGTGAAGCACCGTAAGGGCGCCGCGCGCCTGCGCGCAGTGGACTTCGCCGAGCGGCACGGCTACATCAAGGGCATCGTGAAGGTGCGGAGCGGCGGCCGGGGCGGGGCGGGGCGGGAGGGGACGGGACCCCCGGCCGCGGCGCCACACTCACCCCGCCTCGGCCCGCAGGACATCATCCACGACCCGGGCCGCGGCGCGCCTCTCGCCAAGGTGGTCTTCCGGGACCCGTACCGGTTTAAGAAGCGGACGGAGCTGTTCATTGCCGCCGAGGGCATTCATACGGGCCAGTTTGTGTATTGCGGCAAGAAGGGTTAGCATCGCGGCGGGGAAGGAAGGTCGGGGTGGGGACGAAAGGAGGGGTTCGAGGAGTTAAAGCCCTAAGCCTGTGTAGGAGCCTCCCAGGTGAGAGCGTCAGGCGGGGACATCCGCGTGGCCTGTACGTGGTGGGGGTCCGGAGAGTTGTACCGGGAGGCTAGATGTTGAATGCTGTGCTCGCAACTTAGCGGGGCTGCCCAGAGAGTGGGTTCGCATTGCCTCTTACTCCGCTGACCGCCTGATGCTGCTTCCCCTTGCAGCACAGCTCAACATTGGCAATGTGCTCCCTGTGGGCACCATGCCCGAGGGTACGATCGTGTGCTGCCTGGAGGAGAAGCCTGGAGACCGTGGCAAGCTGGCCCGGGCATCAGGGAACTATGCCACCGTTATCTCTCACAATCCTGAGACCAAGAAGACCCGCGTGAAGCTGCCCTCTGGCTCCAAGAAGGTTATCTCCTCAGCCAACAGAGCTGTGGTTGGTGAGTACCAGGCAGCAGTCGGATGCCGAGCGCTGTGAATGAACAGACTGTGAGCGCCTGTGGACAGCACTGGCTAGACCTGGTTCCTGGAATTCGATTATCCATTGTTCTAAAACTTGTCATAACTAAAGTGGACACAACAGTACCTGCTTTACTATTGTGGAGTTGAATGAGATTGGGATTAAGTCACCTGGGGCTTGAATTAAACTCTCGCATAGTTTAGGCTTCCTGATTGCTGTACTTGCCTTCAGTTGGTTAACAGCATTTTCAGAGAAGGTAGGGAGAGATTTGTGACTTTCTCAAAGACACCTACTAAGTGAAAATGGATTTGAGTCTAGGTTAACTCACTCCATTTTGGGAACATCTCGGAATCTTTGTGATGAATGGCTTTGAGGGTGTGTTCCAGGAATAAGCAAAGCTGAGATGGAACAGGCCGGATCAAATGTCCTGTGTCAGGTTGAGTGACCTGCGTGATGTCTTAAACATGGTGAGAGAGGTGCTTCCCTGTGCTTGGAGATCAGCCAGTGTTCTAGGTGATACAGGTGAAGGCCTTGGTTTGCCTGCCCAAAGTGGATTGAAGAACCTGGATGTCAGTTAACAAGGTGCAAGGGGCTAAGGAGACGAGTGGGCTTATTTTTTTGTTGGGTAGTTGGATGCAGTGTTGTGAAGGTGCGTGACAGGAGATTGAGGGGAGGTGGGGATGCTGGAAAGGACCCGGCAGGGGGTGGTCTGACTGACTGGAGGTTCCCTAAGGTACCTGATCTCCCTTACAGGTGTGGTGGCTGGAGGTGGCCGAATTGACAAACCCATCTTGAAGGCTGGCCGGGCCTACCACAAATACAAGGCAAAGAGGAACTGCTGGCCACGAGTACGGGGTGTGGCCATGAATGTAAGTAACCCAGAAATGCAGGATTGAGTATTCAAGGTACAGTGGCCACACAGTTGGGTAGACAAGTTCTATTCACAGCTGTCCCTGCAGGAGGGGGATCTGCAGTGGGAGGTACAGTGGGTCATGGTTTGTAGTCACAGGACTGTTGATCCTGCTCAAGCCCTCCTGAAGGAGGTTGGCTCACCCTCATTCTAAAGCCATCCTCTGCCTGCAGCCTGTGGAGCATCCTTTTGGTGGTGGCAACCACCAGCACATTGGCAAGCCCTCCACCATCCGCAGAGATGCCCCTGCTGGCCGCAAAGTGGGTCTCATTGCTGCCCGTCGGACTGGACGTCTCCGGGGAACCAAGACTGTGCAGGAGAAAGAGAACTAGTGCTGAGGGGCTCAATAAAGCTTGTCTTTATGCCATCAGGCTGTGCCACCCCCATGTTTTCAACGGGAGGCTACTCTTCTGATGGGATTTCTGTGGGATTCCCCTGGTTGGTACAGGGAGCAAGGTAGACTACTGGAGTAGACCACCAGTGAGCGGTGGAAACTTAGAAGGGAAGGTCTACGACTAGAAACAAGGACAGGTACCCTGGGTAAGATCCTGGCTTCCCCACAGAGGGGGCCAAGACCGTGGCTCCCAGGACCTGACACTTAAGTGGGTGACTCGGTCCCATGGACTGCAGTGCTTGGATAGAAGCGCTCATTTTACTTATGAAGAAACTGAGAAATGGGAAACAATCGGACGCAATTGTGAGCCTGGTGTCTGGACCACACCCTCACTCTGCCAGCACCTAATCCAGGGTCTTTTAGCCGCACCCTTCCCCTCCAAACTGGGTACAGCCCTGCTGATGTCAGTGTGTTTTTGCAAAGTCACTGCCGGGGATTCCTGGCTTGCAGGTGTCTTTGCACAGAGAACTTGGATGGGTCCTAGAGGAACGTGGGACAGACACCCTGTCCACATCCAGGAAGGCCATTCCTAGCCCAGCCTTTCATTCTGTTCTGCAGACCCCTGGGAGCGCCCTGTATGCATTCTCAGCCCGCCATGGTGGGGAATGGTTGCTGACTGGAGGGTTCTGGGTATTTTTTCCTGAGTGGGGCTTCATCCCTTCCTTCATTTTCCAGCCTGATAGTGAGGTTGAAGGTGGTGATTCTCAGTGTGGGGTCCCAGGTCCCTGCTGGGATTGCTGAACAAAGGGATGAATGCGTGCAGTGCGTGTATGGGGATCCCAGACCACCCAGGAGTCCATTCAGCCACCTACCTAGAGCCCTACACTGGACTGAGCTAGCATCAGCTGTAGGACAGTTGGCTCCTTGAGTCCTGGAATGCCACAGCTTTACAGGGCATCTTGCCCCCCCTTCCATGGGGCAGAGAAACTCACCAGGAACAGCCCCCAAACCTGCACGGATTACCTTGTTCTGAGCCCATGGCCTTTCCTTGCTGGTATAACGGCACATACCTTCCGTCTAGCTTTGGTAGTGACAAGTGAGGCCGAGGTGGTGATTCTGAGTGGAGTCAGGTTGGAAGTATCAGGGAAGCCCCCATGCAGTGGGAGGGCAAGTAAACTGGTTTCCATCACAAGGCAGCGTAGAGGGGCTTCCTGTTTGGCCATAGCCCATAGCATCTTGTCCCTTAGCCATGACCGAATGAGGGGTTCCCAGGACAGCATCAGGTGGAAGCCTATTAGCACTTTCACACAA
Source organism: Saimiri boliviensis (assembly GCF_048565385.1). Taxonomy (NCBI): domain Eukaryota; kingdom Metazoa; phylum Chordata; class Mammalia; order Primates; family Cebidae; genus Saimiri; species Saimiri boliviensis. The sequence goes on along the minus strand of NC_133463.1, from coordinate 92,349,061 downwards.
GGAAGCTCCGCCAGCGCATGCAGGAGCTGCACATCGCTGCCCCTAACAACGTTCCCCCGGAGCGAACTGGAGTGGGCAGGGTGAGGCACGGTGCCCTCCCTGTAGACTTGGTTGGAGAGGCAGGTGAGAACAAGACAGCTTAGGTTTGTGTGGGTCACTCCTGGATGACAAGTCCTCACTGGCTTCGCGGTGGCTCCTGGCTAGTTTGCCGTCTCTAGAGTGAACCTTTCCCCCTCATTTCACGATCTTGCTTTCCTCATCCCGTTGGTATGGCCCCACCTGCCTTTGGGCGCCCACCACGCCCGAGAAGCTGGGCTTGTTTCAGACAGGCGCTTGCTGTTCCCAGGCTGGTCTCAAGCCCCTGGTCTCCTGTGGTCCTTCCACTTCAGCTTCTCCTGCCCCCGCAGTAGCTACGGCACCTGGTTTTGATCCCCTGTCATTCGCAGGGCCGGCCCCAGGGTCCCAAGTTATATGTCGAGAAAGAATCCAGGAGGGTGGTGTTTCCTCCTGAAGGATGGGGGGGCATCTGGAAAGAGGGTTTAGGGAAAGCCCTCGATGCTTACCTTGGCCGTGAGCGGCCACTGCTTTTCTGCTCCCTTCTGGGCAAAGCGGAAGCAGGCCTTGGCTGGGGGACAGGCCAGCAGGGCACGTTTGCTCCAGAGGCGGCTCAGGCGCCCGGAAAACTCCACAGCGGACACTGGGCCCCATTGACAGGGGTTAGGGTGCGGGGCCAGGGGCTGAGCCCAAGGCAGCTTCCCGGCCAGCAAGCCTCCTCCCGGCCCTAAGGAGGGTGCAGCCCGCGTGCCTTTCTCTACTGGAAGGGCCTGGCTGGCTGCGGCGCCTTTCGTGCCTCGTTAGAGAGACGACGTCTCAGAAATAGGAGAAACTCGTCTGTTTCCGACTTTGACCATCGCCCCGGTTCTGAGGCTTCGCCTTCGGCCGGTCCGCGGAGACCCGCAGCGGGCCGGGAGGGCGTGCAGCCGAGACGCGGAGGCCCAGCTTCCCAGAGCGGCTCGGGCGGCCCCGGGCGCCGCCGACGTCACTTCCGGGCCGGCTCCGATTGGCGGGGCGGGAGGGCCGGCGGGGCCAGGCGGGGCTGCCGAGCCGCTCGGCGGCGCCGAGGTGAGTGTGAGCCCGGCGGGGCGGGGGCGCGGGCGCGGACCCTCCCGGTCCTCTCGCGGCGCTCCGGGCCGGCGTCGGTCCTGCCGTTTTCACGGACCCGACCCCACCCCAGGACAAGGCCCCGAGCACGGACCGCGCCTCGCCGCCCTTCCCCGGCCCCGGGGTCGCTCCTCGCGGGGCTCCTTCCGCTCCCCGGCCCCACGCGGGGCCGCCCGCGCCCCTTCCTCCGGGCCCGGCCGCCTCCCACGCCCCGCTCCTGTCGGCGTTCCGGGGGCGGGGCCCGCGCGTCCTCGGTCCTCCCCCCGCCGCCGCCCTCCCGCGGGGCTCCGCCCTCAGCCCCGCCCCCCGCGCCCGGCGGCCGCGGCCTTTGTTTCTCGTTGCCTCCTTCTTTCCCGTTCCTTTCCTCTTCCTCCTTTTCTCTGCTTTCCCCCCGAGACCTAGTCTGGCGCTGTCGCCCGGGGCGGGGTGCCGTGGCGCGACCCCGGCTCAGTGCAGCCTCCGCCTCCCGGGTTCGAGCGATGGCCCTCGACCCCCCGAGCCGCCGGGATGACCGCGCGCGCCCCACGCCCGGCCGGCGACTGCGTTTTCAGTAGATACAGTGTTGACGCATTTGGCCAGGCTGGTCTCAAACTCCGACCGCGAGTGATCCGCCCTCCTCGGCCTCTCGGACTGCTGGGATGCCAGGCGTGAGCCGCCCGCCTGGCCTGACCTCGTTTTCTTCTGTCTGCGTTCCTAATACTGTTTCCGTCTCTTTAAATTTTATATATGACTTATATTGTGGGTATCCTGTATCTGACAGTTTTCTCAGCCTTGTAGCTGTGTTCTGTCTCCATGACATTGATGTCGTTCATTGCTTTGCACCGCTGTGGCTTTGCTGATGGACGATACCCCCAGGCACACGGTAACATTCTTGTGTTTCTTCTTGTGTGCATCAGCAAGGGTCTCCCACTCTCAAACGATCTTCCTACCTACCTTAGCCGACCGAGATTTTCCCTGGGACTACAGGCCCACACCACCATGTCTGGCTAATTTGTATAGAGCTGGGGTTTCACCATGTTACCCAGGCTGGTTTCCTACTCCTGAGCTCAAGCAATCTGCCCATCTTGGCCTCCCAAAGCGCTTACATTACAGGCATGAGCCACCATACCTGGCCTTTTTTCCTTTTTGATGGAATCAAACAATCTTTTTCTTTATAAACTTTTTTTTTTTAAGAAATTTTATTTTTTTTTAACATTTAGGTCTTCAACCTGCCTGAAATATATTTGTGTATCACAGAAGACCGGGAAATAATTTTGTTTTCCAATGGAAAACCAGTTTTGTCAATACCGTTTATTGTCCTTCTTCATTGTCATTAATATTGCAGGTAAACTAAAATATGCATAGATGTCTTCCATTATCTTCCTTTTTTTTTTTTTTTTTTTGAGACGGAGTTTCACTCTTGTTACCCAGGCTGGAGTGCAATGGCACGATCTCGGCTCACCGCAACCTCCGCCTCCTGGGTTCAGGCAATTCTCCTACCTCAGCCTCCTGAGTAGCTGGGATTACAGGCACGCGCCACCATGCCCAGCTAATTTTTTTGTATTTTTAGTAGAGACGGGGTTTCACCATGTTGACCGGGATGGTCTCGATCTCTTGACCTCATGATCCACCCGCCTCGGCCTCCCAAAGTGCTGGGATTACAGGCTTGAGCCACCGTGCCCGGCCATTATCTTCCTTCTTATATTTAAACTTCACTTTCCATTACCATAGCCAAGACTTGATATCTAGTAGGGCACACCCTTGCCTCCTTTGGCTAATCTTAGATCATTACTATTTCGTGTGATATTTGGAGTCATTTTGGTCATATATCATGTCCTGTTGAAGTGTTTATTATAATTGCACAGAATAAATGAACTTGGGGAGAATTGACATCTTTGTTATTGAGCCTCCTATTTAGAAATGTTGTCTGTTTCTCCATAGATCTTTCTAAGGTCTTTCAATAGTTTTATAATGTCTATTACATACATACCTTTTTAAAAGACTCTTAATGTACTGTATAGTTTTTGTAGCTATTGTGAATGGTCAGTTTTCAGTTGCTGATTGCTAACAAATAGGAGTGGTATTAATTATTCTGTATTGACCTTGTATATGGCAATGCTGTTGAATACTGTCATCCCAACAGTGGATTGATACTGTTGGATTTTGTGTAAAATATTTTTATCATTCTCAAAGAATGACAATTTTGTGTTTTTTCTTCTTATCCTTATAGCTTGTATTTCTTTTTCTGTGACTTACTGCATTGGCTAGGAGCTTGAATAGCAGCAGGGAAAGGGAGCATTCCTCTCTTGTCACTGACTCTATTACAAGTGCTTCTAATGTGTCCTCTTAGTGTTGTGAACACAGACTTGAATGCATGGAACCCCAGAGTCCCTGGACCACACTCTGAGAACTATTGCTGTGCCTCCTGGGGTCAAGTGATCCTCCCACCCCAGCCTCCCAAGTAGCTAGGGCTACAGGCATGTACCACCAAGGCCTGCTATATTTTGATATTTTTGATAGAGATGGAGTCTGACTATATTGGCCAGGTGAAGCTTAAACTCCTGGGCTCAAACAATCTTCCTGCCTTGGCCTCCCAAAGTATGGGGATTCCAGGCCTGAGCCAACCACACCTGGCCTTTTGTTCTTTAAAAAAAAAAAAAAAAAAAACTATTTAAATTTTTTTTTTTTTTTTTTTTTTTAGCCTAGGAGCATAGATTCAAGTTGTGCTAAATATACACTCCTTCCTTTTTTTGCTTCTTAGTAGCATTTCCTTTTCTACCTTTCCATCTATTTTCTTTTTGTTGTTATTTTTGAGAGGATCTGGCTCGGGCTCTGTCACCCCAGCTGGAGTGCAATGGTATGATCTCGACTCACTACAGCCTCTGCTTCCTGGGCACAAGCAAATCTCCCACTTCAGCCTCTCAAGTAGCTGAGACTACAACTACATGCCTGGCTAATTTTTATATTTTTTGTAGAGATGGGGTTTTGCCATATTGCGCAGGCTGGTCTTGAACTCCTGGGCTCAAGAGATCCACCCATCTTGGCCTTTCAGACTGCTGAGATTACAGGTGTGAGCCACCGTGCACAGCCCCTTTTCCATCTTTTTTCCTTCCCTTTATTGGATTTGCCGGGTGTTTGTGTACTTTATTAGCATTTTCAAAGAATTACTGTAGAGATTGTTTTCTATTTCTTTAAATTGTATTTTATTTTCTTTCATATTCTTTCTTTGAATTTCTTTCTTTCTTTTTCTTTCTTTCTTTCTTTTCTTTCTTTTTCTTCTTTCTTCTTCTTTTTTGAGACAAAGTCTCACACTGTCGCCCAGACTCACACTTTAGTGCAGTTGTACAATTCAACTCACTGCAACCTCCGCCTCCCTGATTCAAGGAATCCTCCTGCCTCAGCCTCGAAGGTTGCTGGGATTACAGGTTCATGCAACCATGCCCAGCTAAGGTTTTTTTTTTTTTAGACGGTGTTTTGCTCTTGTTGCCCAGGCTGGAGCACAGTGGTATGATCTCAGCTTACTGCAACGTCCACCTCCTGGGTTCAAGCGATTCTCCTGCCTTAGCTTCCCAAGTAGCTGGGATTACAGGCATGCACCACCATGCCCAGCTAATTTTTTGCATTTTTAGTAAAGACAGGGTTTCTCCATGTTGATCAGGCTGGTCTCGAACTCCCTACCTCAGGTGATCCACCAACCTCGACCTCCCAAAGTGCTGGGATTACAGGTGTGAGCTACCACGCCCAGTCTTTTTAAAAATTTTGTTTTATTTTATTGCATTTTAGGTTTTGGGGTACATGTGAAAAACATGCAAAATTGTTGCATAGGTACACACATGGCAGTGTGATTTGCTGCCTTCCTCCCCATCACCTATATCTGGCACTTCTCCCCGTGCTATCTTCTCCCCAACTCCCCACCACCCCCACTGTCCCTCCCTTATGTCCCCCTGACACACCCCAGTGTGTAGTGCTCCCCTCCCTGTGTCCATGTGTTTTCATTGTTCAATACCCACCTATGAGTGAGAATATGCGGTGTTTGATTTTCTGTTCTTGTGTCAGTTTGCTGAGAATGATGGTTTCCAGGTTCATCCATGTCCCTACAAAGGACACGAACTCATCGTTTTTTATGACTGCATAGTATTCCATGGTGTATATGTGCCACATTTTCCCTGTCCAGTCTATCATCGATGGGCATTTGGGTTGGTTCCAGGTCTTTGCTATTGTAAGCAGTGCTGCAGTGAACATTTGTATGCATGTGTCCTTGTAGTAGAACGATTTATCCTTTGGATATATACCCAGTAATGGGATTGTTGGGTCAAATGGAATTTCTATTTTTAGGTCCTTGAGGAATCACCACACTGTCTTCCACAATGGTTGAACTAATTTACACTCCCACCAACAGTGTCAAAGTGTTCCTATTTCTCCACATCCTCTCCAGCATCTGTTGTCTCCAGATTTTTTTAACGATTGCCATTGTAACTGGCGTGAGATGGTATCTCGATGTAGTTTTGATTTGCATTTCTCTAATGACCGGTGATGATGAGCATTTTTTCATATGTTTGTTGGCGTCATGTATGTCTTCTTTTGTAAAATGTCTGTTTATATCTTTTGCCCACTTTTGAATGGGCTTGTTTGTTTTTTTCTTGTAAATCTGTTTCAGTTCTTTGTAGATCCTGGATATCAGCCCTTTGTCAGATGGGTAGATTGCAAAAATTTTTTCCCGTTCTGTTGGTTGCCGATTCACTGTAATGACTGTTTCTTTTGCTGTGCAGAAGCTGTGGAGTTTGATTAGGTCGCATTTGTCTATTTTGGCTTTTGTTGCCAATGCTTTTGGTGTTGGTCATGAAGTCCTTGCCTATGCCTATGTCCTGAATGGTTTTGCCTAGATTTTCTTCTAGGGTTTTTATGGTGTTAAGGTGTCAGGAAGGGGTCCAGTTTCTGCTTTGTGCACATGGCTAGCCAGTTTTCCCAACACCATTTATTAAACGGAATCCTTTCCCCATTGCTTGTTTTTGTCAGGTTTGTCAAAGATCAGATGGTTGTAGATGTGTGGTGTTGCCTCTGAGGCCTTTGTTCTGTTCCATTGGTCTGTATCTCTGTTTTGGTACCAATACCATGCTGTTTTGATTACTGTAGCCTTTTAGTATAGTTTGAAGTCCGGTAGTGCGATGCCTCCAGTTTGCTTCATTTTGCTTAGGATTGACTTGGCTATGCGGGCTCTCTTTTGGTCCCATATGAAGTTTAAGGTGTTTTTTCCAGTTCTGTGAAGAAGGTCGTTGGTAGCTTGATGGGGATAGCATTGAAGTTGTAAATTACTTTGGGCAGTATGGCCATTTTCACGATGTTGATTCTTCCTAACCATGAACATGGAATGTTTCTCCATCTGTTTGTGTCCTCTCTTATTTCGTTGAGCAGTGGTTTGTAATTCTCCTTGAAGAGGTCCTTTACATTCCTTGTTAGTTGTATTCCTAGGTATTTTATTGTCTTTGTAGCAATTGTGAATGGCAGTTCATTCTTGATTTGGCTCTCTTTAAGTCTGTTATTGGTGTATAGGAATGCTTGTGATTTTTGCACATTGATTTTGTATCCTGAGACTTTGCTGAAGTTGCTTATCAGCTTAAGGAGTTTTTGGGCTGAGACGATGGGGTCTTCTACATATACAATCATGTCATCTGCAAATAGAGACAGTTTGATTTCCTCCTTTCCAATTTGGATACCCTTTATTTCTTTTTCTTGCCTGATTGCTCTGGCTAGAACTTGCAATACTATATTGTATAGGAGTGATGAGAGAGGGCATCCTTGTCTAGTGCCACATTTCAAAGGGAATGCTTCCAGTTTTTGCCCATTCAGTATGATATTGGCTATTGGTTTGTCATAGTTTTTATTATTTTGAGATATGTTCCATCAATACCTAGTTTATTGAGGGTTTTTAGCATAAAGGGCTGTTGAATTTTGTCAAAGGTCTTCTCTGCATCAATTGAGATAATCATGTGGTTTTTGTCTTTGGTTCTGTTTATGTGGTGAATTCTGCGTTTATAGACTTGCGTATGTTGAACCAGCCTTGCATCCCCGGGATGAAGCCTGCTTGATCATGGTGGATGAGCTTTTTGATATGCTGTTGCAATCGGTTTGCCAGTATTTTACGGAAGATTTTGCATCTATGTTCATCATGGATATTGCCCTGAAGGTTTCTTTTCTTGTTGAGCAGGCGTCCCCAAACTTTTTACGCAGGGGGCCAGTTCACTGTCCCTCTGACCATTGGAGGGCCGTCACATACTGCGCTCCTCTCACTGACCACCAGTGAAAGAGGTGCCCCTTCCTGAAGTGCGGCGGGGGGGCGGATAAACGGCTTCAGGGGGCTGCATGCAGCCCGCGGGCTGTAGTTTGGGGACGCCTGTTGTTGGGTCTCTGCCGGCTTTTGGTATCAGGATGATGTTGGTCTCATAAAATGATTTGGGAAGGATTCCCTCTTTTTGGATTGTTTGGAATAGTTTCAGAAGGAATGGTACCAGTTCCTCTCTGTATCTGGTAGAATTCGGCTGTGAACCCATCTGTACCTGGGCTTTTTTTTCGGTGGTAGGCTCTTAATTGCTGCCTCAACTTCAGACCTTGTTATTGGTCTATTCAGGGTTTTGACTTCTTCCTGGTTTAGGCTTGGGAGGATGCAAGTGTCCAAGAATTTATTCATTTCTTCTAGGTTTACTGGTTTATGTGCATAGAGTTGTTTGTAATAATCTCTGATGATGGTTTGTATTTCTGTGGAATCTGTGGTGATATCCCCTTTATCGTTTTTTATTATATCTATTTGATTATTCTCTCTTTTCTTTTTTATTAATCTGGCTAGTGGTCTGTCTATTTTGTTGATCTTTTCGAAAAACCAGCTCCTAGATTTATTGATTTTTTTTTTGAAGGGTTTTTTGTGTCTCTATCTCCTTCAGTTCTGCTCTGATCTTAGTTATTTCTTGTCTTCTGCTAGGTTTTGAGTTTTTTTTTTATCTTGGTCCTCTAGCTCTTTCAATTTTGATGATAGGGTGTTTATTTTAGATCTTTCCTTGCTTCTCATGTGGGCATTTATTGCTATATATTTTCCTCTAGACACTGCTTTAAATGTGTCCCAGAGATTCTGGTATGTTGTGTCTTCGGTTCTTGTTGGTTTTGAAGAACATCTTTATTTCTGCCTTCATTTCATTGTTTATCTAGTCGACATTCAAGAGCCCGTTGTTCAGTTTCCATGAAGCTGTGCAGTTCTGAGTTAGTTTCTGAATTCTGAGTTCTAACTTGATTGCACTGTGGTCTGAGAGACTGTTTGTTATGATTTCTGTTCTTTTGCATTTGCTGAGGAGTTATTTGCTTCCAATTATGTGGTCACTTTTAAAGTAGGTGTGATGTGGTGCTGAGAAGAATGTATATTCTGTGGATTTGGGGTGGAGAGTTCTGTAAATGTCTATTAGGTTTGCTTTGTCCAGGTCTGAGTTCAAGTCCTGGATATCCCTGTTAATTTTCTGTCTCATTGATCTAATATTGACAATGGGGTGTTAAAGTCTCCCATTATTATTATTATTATTATTATTATTGAGATGGAGTCTTGCTCTTGTTCCTCAGGATGGAGTGCAGTGGCATGATCTCAGCTCACTGCAGTCTCTGCCTCCTGGGTTCAAGCAATTATCCTGCCCCAACCTCCTGAGTAGCTGAGATTATGGGCACCCGCCACCATGCCTGGCTAATTTTTGTATTTTTAGGAGAGACAGGGTTTCACCATGTTGGTCAGTGTGGTCTCAAACTACTGACCTCAAGTGATCCGTCCACCTCGTTCTCCCAAAGTGCTGGGATTGAGCCTCAGCCTGCGTCTGATTTCCCGTTGAATACTTAGATTATTTATTTCAGTCTTTCCTGTTAAAAATGAGTGTATTAAGGATATACAATTTTCTTTTCTTTTCTTTCTTTTTTTTTTTTTTTGAGACGGAGTTTCGCTCTTGTTACCCAGGCTAGAGTGCAATGGCGCGATCTCGGCTCACCGCAACCTCCGCCTCCTGGGTTCAGGCAATTCTTCTGTCTCAGCCTCCTGAGTAGCTGGGATTATAGGCACGTGCCACCATGCCCAGCTAATTTTTTGTATTTTTGGTAGAAACGGGGTTTCACCATGTTGACCAGGTTGGTCTCGATCTCTCGACCTTGTGATCCACCTGCCTTGGCTTCCCAAAGTGCTGGGATTACAGGCTTGAGCCACCGCGCCCGGCGAGGATATACAATTTTCTTTAGGTAGGCTGGGTTCTATTTCTACTTTAATTTCCATTTCTATACATGTATATATATATATATATATATAATTTGTTTGTTTGTTTGTTTGAGACGGAGTTTCGCTCTTGTTACCCAGGCTGGAGTGCAATGGCGCGATCTCGGCTCACCGCAACCTCCGCCTCCTGGGTTCAGGCAATTCTCCTGCCTCAGCCTCCTGAGTAGCTGGGATTACAGGCACGTGCCACCATGCCCAGCTAATTTCTTGTATTTTTAGTAGAGACAGGGTTTCACTATGTTGGTCAGGATGGTCTCGATCTCTTGACCTCGTGATCCACCCGCCTCGGCCTCCCAAAGTGCTGGGATTACAGGCTTGAGCCACCGCGCCCGGCCCCTGTATATTTTTTTGGAGAGAGAGTAACTTTTCATCTTACGTTTCTAATATAACAACAATATGGGTAGAAACTGTTTTGCCAAATGATATATTCCTTTGGGATTTGGTGAAATTATCTCTGTTGCTTTTTTTTTATTATTATGTTCAGTATGTTGAAAATAACGTGTGTTCTCTATGTTTTAAGCGTGAGATTCTCTACTTGACCCACTTGTTTCTGAGGGAAGTGTGTTAAAAATCTCATTCCAGAGGAGGATTTACCAGTTTTTCCTTGGTAGATCTATACCTGTTTATAATTATTACAGCTTTTTGGTGGACTTTTAGTAATATGCAGTAGTTTTTTAATTCTGATTAGTAAATTTTGCTTTCAGTGCTGTTTTTGTTTTCTGTTTTGTTTGTTTTGAGATGGAGTCTTGCTCTCACCAGGCTGGAGTACAGTGGTGCCGTCTTGGCTCACTGCAGCCTCTGCCTTCCAGTTTCAAGCGATTCTCCTGCCTCAGCCTCCCGAGTAGCTGGGACTACAGGCATGCACCACTATGCCTGGCTAATTTTTTTGTTTATCTGTTTTTTTGAGATGCAATCTCACTCTGCTGCTCAGGCTGGAGTGCAGTGGCATGATTTGGGCTCACTGCAACCTCTGCCTTTCAAGTTCAAGCAATTCTCCTGCCTCAGTCCCCCAAGTAACTGGGACTACAGGCACATGCCAGCACACCCAGCTAATTTTTTAATTTTTTTAGTAGAGACAGGGTTTCACCATGTTAACCAGACTGGTCTCGAACTCCTGACCTCAGGTGATCCACCTGCCTCAGCCTCCCAAAGTGCTGGGATTACAGGCGTGAGCCACCTCGTCCAGCGTATTGTTTTGTATTTTTAGTAGAAACAGGCCATGTAGAGACTGGCCATGTTGGCCAGACTGGTCTTGAACTCTTGGCTTCAAGTGATCCACCCACCTCGACCTACCAAACTGCTGGGATTACAGGTGTGAGTCACCATGCCTGGCTTCAGTTCTCTTTTTTTTTTTTTTTTTTTTTTTTGAGACGGAGTTTCGCTCTTGTTACCCAGGCTGGAGTGCAGTGGCGCGATCTCGGCTCACCGCAACCTCTGCCTCCTGGATTCAGGCAATTCTCCTGCCTCAGCCTCCCGAGTAGCTGGGATTACAGGCACGCGCCACCATGCCCAGCTAATTTTTTGTATTTTTAGTAGAGACGGGGTTTCACCATGTTGACCCGGATGGTCTCGATCTCTTGACCTTGTGATCCACCCACCTCGGCCTCCCAGAGTGCTGGGATTACAGGCTTGAGCCACCGCGCCCGGCTTTCAGTTCTCTTTTGATTGGTGTGAATATAGCTGAACCAGATGCACCAAGATACATTAAGCTCACAAACACCACAATACTGGGAAGAAGCCAACATCATAACTGATCTGTGGTGTAGAAAGTCAGGATAGAGGTTTACCTTTTCAGAGTTGGGTTTGGAAGCTGTGACTTCAGGGACAGGAGGACGATCGGGACTAGGTCCTGCTCTTTCTTCTTTTTTTCCTTTTTTTTTTTTTTCGAGATGGAGTCTTGCTCTGTCGCCCATGCTGGAGTGTAGTGGCGCATTCTTTTGGTTTACTGCAACCTCCACCTTCCGGGTTCAAGTGATTCTCCTGCCTCAGCCTCCCAAGTAGTTGGGATTACAAGTGTGCACCACCACGCCTGGCTAGTTTTTGTATTTTTAGTAGAGATAGGCTTTTGCCTTGTTGGCCATGCAGGTCTTGAAGTCTTGACCTCAAGTGATCTGTTCGCCTCAGCCTCCCAAAGTGCTGGGATTACAGGCGTGAGCCACCGTGCCCTGCCTGGTCCTGTGCTTTCTTGACGCTGGTGCTAGTCCCGTGGGTTTCTGCAGTTTGTGATGGTCCACTGAACTGTGTACTCAGGATTTGTCAGCTTTTAAAATACACATATACTTCAAGAAAAAGCTTTAAAGATACGGAAAAGATATGTAGCTACCACAGCTTTATTTTAACTAGTGTTTGATCTAATATTTACTAATATTTAGCCTTTCTGTGTTATTTTATTTTAGGCCAAATAGGTGCATCATGTGCATCTAATCCGAGAGTCTTGTGCTTCTGGTAAGTGAGTCCATCTTATTTTATTTATTTATTTTGAGACAGAGTTTTGCTTAGCCATGTAGAGGTTTTACTCTCTGCAGCAGGAGACCCTGGGCAACACCTGGCACAGGAGTGCTGGGCTGTCCTTGGCTCGCTCCCAGCTCTCAGGGCCACCATGTTCCAGGCATGGGAAGTACTTGCTGCACATGTTGGTGCACTGCTCTCTCTCTTTTTTAGGGGGGGATGGAGTCTCGCTCTGTCACCCAGGCTGGAATGCAGTGGTGCGATCATAGCTGACTGCAGCCTCCACTTCCTGGGCCAAGTGATCCTCCCATCTCAGTCTCCCAAGTAACTGAGACTACAAGTGTGTGCCATCACAGCTGACTAACTTTTTTTATAGCATTGAGGTCTCCTTATGTTGCCCAGGCTTATCTCAAATTCCTGGGCTCAAGCTGTCCTCCCACCTCAGCCTCCCAAAGCGCTGGGATTGCAGGTGTGAGCCACCAAGGCTGGCCCCTTCTGTTGTTTTAATTTTCTTTTCGTCCTTAGCCCTTAACATTTTGTCTTCATTCTTCCAGATAAGGTGAATGAGTATTGTCATCTTCCTCCTGAATGACACTGCTTAGCATGCCAGAGAGGAGGAGGGGGAAAGACAGCCCGAGGGCAGCAGTCAATACAGGTGAGGCTGGAGGCTGGGCACTCTGGTGCACACCTGTAATCCCAGCACTTTGGGAGGCCAAGGCAGGAGGATTGCTTGAACTCAAGAGTTCAAGACCAACCTGGGCAAAATAGTGAAACCCATCTGTATAAAAAAAATACAGAAATTGCCGGGCGCGGTGGCTCAAGCTTGTAATCCCAGCACTTTAGGAGGCCGAGGCGGGTGGATCACGAGATCGAGAGATCGAGACCATCCTGGTCAACATGGTGAAACCCCGTCTCTACTAAAAATACAAAAAATTAGCTGGGCATGGTGGCACGTGCCTGTAATCCCAGCTACTCAGGAGGCTGAGGCAGGAGAATTGCCTGAACCCAGGAGGCGGAGGTTGCGGTGAGCCGAGATCGCGCCATTGCACTCCAGCCTGGGTAACAAGAGCGAAACTCCCTCTCAAAAAAAAAAAAAAAATACAAAAATTAACTGGTTGTGGTGGTATGAGCCTGTAGTCCTAGCTACTCAGGAGGCTGAGGTGAGATAATTACTTGAATTTGGAAGATCAAGGCTGCAGTGATGATGCCACTGAGCTGAGATCACGCCACTGTCCTCCAGCCCGGGCAACTAAGAGAAACCCTGTCTCAAAAAAAAAAAAGTAGGGCTGGAGAGGGCAGTCCCAGGCAAAGAGTGAAGTCTGTGCCTGAGTGTCCAGCAGTACTCCCACTGGGATGGGCGGGGGTGAGCCAGTGACGCAGGCAGGGCTGTTTATGGCAGCACCAAGTCACTTGACCTGTGGAAGAAGTGGCCAGACTGGGCCTCCACTTGTTCTGTTCTCTTCCCTCAGCACCTGAGTTCCCAGATCTTGCCCGCTGCCCTGGAAAGCCCAAGACTCAGGCAATGGCAGCCTTGTTCCTGTCTGCTCCACCCCAGGTGAGTATCTGTCCTCCTGGGAGTTGTAAAGTCTTTACCCAGGGCTTTCCCTGACAAACACTGTCAGGTATCTCTGGTTTGGGGTGCTGACATGATGGTAGGGGTGGCCCTGGGAACCCTATGCAGGCACCTCTTGGGTAGTATTAGCTGGCTTAGTGGCAGATGGGTCAGGCTACCCACTGAGCTGCTGCTTTTAGCATGCTTTTGCTCCCCCGCTGCCCCTACCAGCCCACTCTGGACCACACCTGGGCTGCAGCAGCCCCTGTCATTCCAGGCCGAGGTGACCTTTGAGGACGTGGCTGTGCTCCTCTCCCGGGAGGAATGGGGCCGCCTGGGCCCTGCTCAAAGGGGCCTCTACAGGGATGTGATGCTGGAGACCTACGGGAACTTAGTCTCACTGGGTAAGGCCCTCCTCAGGACTCAGCTCTGGGAACAGCCCTGGGGGCTAAGGAGGCTGGGCTGTGGGCCTAATCCCCTGGGTGCAGAGGTAGGTAATGACCTTTATCCCAGGCAGGCATCTGATCTGAGAAGATGAGGGGAGGCATGGTGCTGGGACCTTCCTGAGTCAGCCCTTCCCTTCCCTCTCACCCCAGGTCCCAGGCAGACCCCTCCCTGGTGGGGTGGGGAGACTGGGGCATCAGAGTTGCACACTTCCTAGTAGAGGGAACCCCTGAGCTCTTGTTCCCCTCTGCTCAGACCTTTGTCTTCAGGACTGTCCCAGCCAATCTCAGTGCCCTCCAGAGAGTGTCCAGGCTTCCATCACCCCTCTACCTGTGCCTCCCTTCCCCTGCAGCCCCAGGGTGAGATGGCACTAGGTGCTGCCCGGTGTCCTTGGTACCAACCCCAGGCCCTGTCTCCTTCCCAGGGGTAGGACCTGCAGGCCCCAAGCCTGGAGTGATCTCACAGTTGGAGCGAGGGGATGACCCTGGGTCCTGGATGTGCAGGGCACTTCTGGGAGAGAGTACCTGAGAGTCAACAGCCCAGGTGCGTGAGGGGATCTGCTCCCCAACTCAAGTTGCTGAACGAGCATTTGTTGGGGTCCAGGGTGTCTGGTTAATGACTCAGGAGTTTGTGGGAAAGATGCATTGGGACTAGCACAGGAGGCCTAACATTGGCTTCTGCTGAACCCCAGGTCACCTCTCTCAGTCTGGGTACCTTGTCGGGGAGATTCTTGAGCAGAATCTTCTAGGAAGGTGTGGCCAGGGCAGCATTTCTGTGGAAAATCGGAATGGGCATCCAGGCGGGTCCCGGGTAGAAAGGAATGAGCAGGTGCAGCCCAGGAGTGCTGTAAGGGGAGGTTAGGGGCTGCGGAATCACAGAACCCTCCCCTCCAGAACTTGTGCCAGACAATGAGAGCCTAGTGATGGGGACTATCACTTCATTCCCCTCTCTTGTAAATTAATGCACTATGAAAAGGGGGAGAATACATACTGCTGAATCTCACTACTCAGACAGAGTTGTGTTCTAGTATATTTCTGTTATTCCTTTTCTAGCACTGGTCTTTCCACTGTTATGTAAGGACACTGCTTTTTTTGGTTTTTGTTTTTTTGAGACAGGGTTGCCTTCTGTCACCCAGGCTGGCATGCAGGGGAGTGATCATGGTTCACTGCAGCCTTGACCTTTTGCACTCAAGCAATCCTCCCACCTCAGCCTCCCAAGTAGATGGGACCACAGGGATGTGTCACCACACCCGGCTAATTTTTTAATTTTTTACAGACCAAAAGGTTTCACTATGTTGCTCAGGCTGGTCTTGAACTCCTGGGCTCAAGCAATTCTCTCGCCTTGGCCTTCCAAAGTGCTGGGATTACAGGTGTGAGTGACTGCACCTGGCCCAGACACTGCTGCTTTTTTTTTTTTTTTTTTTGAGATGGAGTCTTGCTGTGTTGCTCAGGCTGGAGTGCAGTGGCACGATCTCAGCTTGCTGCAGCCTCCATCTTCTGGGTTCAAACAATTCTCCTGCCTCAGCCTCCCAAGTAGCTGGGACTACAGGCGTTTGCCACCACGCCCAGCTAATTTTTTATTTTTAGTGCAGTTGGGGTTTCACTGTATTGCCCAGGCTGGTCTCAAACTCCTGGGCTCAAGCAATCCTTCCACCTTGGCCTCCCAAAGTGCTGGGATTACAGGCGTGAGCCACCACGCCCAGCTGACACTGCTTCTTAACAGGAATGACAGTGCATTCTGCTGTGCAGAAATGTACACGGAATGTGTTTCCATTTCTGTGTGCATGAGTCTCAATTGCGTCTTCAGTGGAAGTGCCGGTCAGAAGATTGTCGTCTAATTTTTCTCTGGATAGCTCTGATGGTCACCTTTTTGCATGTGTCTGATGATGTCCTAGGAAGGAACTGCTGGCTCAAAGGACTTCTTATTTTGTAAATTTGCTTATTTGGATGTAAATATCTATAGAAATAGGACAAACTGTAAGTTTATAACTCAGTGAATTTTTATGAAAAAAATCATCCTTCAGATTAAAATACAGAATGTTTTCAGCTCCCCAGGAGCTTCCTGGCTTTCTTGTCATGTTCCACTGCTCCCCACAGGGTCCTTCTTTCTGTCTCCTGTTGCAAGAGGCCTCTTCACCCTTCGAATTTTTCTGTCTTGACTCTCACAGGGCATCTTTTGCTACCATTATGTTTCATGGAGGAGCAGTGTGCTCTGTTTGGTTGCCATTGTTCTGTTATATGAACATACCACAATTTATGTTCCCTTCTACTTGTGGAGGAAATTCAGTTGTCCCCAGTTTGGGGTTGTAGAGGAAATGCTGTGGCCATTCCTGCGCGTGCATCTCTATGGTGCCCAGAATACATTTCTGGTGGATGTGTACCTGGGAGCAGTCGCTGGGTCAGCATGTTCGTAGATCATCAGCTTTAGATGAGGTTGCCAAACTGTCCTCCAAAGCAGCAGCTCCAGCGTCAGCTCCTGTAGCAGCATGTGAGCACTATCTGCTGCACATCTTGGCATATGTTGGTGTTCAGCACCTGCTCACGTGCAGTGCAGAGCCAAGCAAGGGGTGGAAGGATAGACCCCTTGGGACTGGGAAGGGAGCAGTGATTAAAGTGGCAGTCAACTGGGCGTGGTGGCTCACACCTGTAATCCCAGCACTTTGGGAGGCCAAGGCAGGCGGATCATGAAGTCAGGAGTTGAAGACCAGGCTGGCCAACATGGTGAAACCCCTTCTCTACTAAAAATGCAAAAAATTAGCCTTGCTTGGTGGCGTGCATCTGCAATCCCAGCTCCTTGGGAGGCTGAGGCAGGAGAATCACTTGGGAGGCGGAGGTTGCAGTGAGCTGAGATCGTGCCACTCCACTCCAGCCTGGAGACAGAGCAAGACTCCGTCTCAAAAAAAAAAAAAGAAAAGAAAAGAAAAGAAAGTTGCAGTCATGAGCTGCTTGCACCTGGAACTCACCATGCTGGGCACTGGGCTGAGTGCTTCATGGTCAGTCTGTTGTGTTACTCTATTTTGTTCTCATGACAGTGCCATGTGGTCGCAGATGGAGAAACCAAGGCTCAGAAAGGTAGGTGAGTTGTTGCCTCAGGTGGCTCAGCTGGCAAGTAGGGGCCAGGACTAATGAATCCTGAGTGTGGCTGCTGGTGTCAGTCTCTGAGGGGCCATGTGGCAGGACCCCACTTGGGTACTTGTCACTTTCTGTTCCTGGGGAGTGGCCACCCAGGAGAAGTTTGTTGTGTGAGTGTCAAATCAAGGAAAAAAGGAGTGGATGTTTGAAGGGCTGTACGACTGTGACCCTGGGTAAGCTGCGTAAGGCTCTGAGCTACAGACTGTCATCTTTGCAAGGCTGTTGTGACTTTGGAGATGATCAGATGTGGCCAGCAACATCTCATGCCTGCCTTGCAGAGTCAGAGCAGGTGACCTTTAGATGTTCTGTTTTTTGTTTCAGCTCTTGGGACCAGCACTGAGTACAAGGAGTTGACTTCACGGGAGACATTTGACAAGGAAGAACTGGGCCAACTGAAGGGGACTTTTCCCCAGGGATCTGAGCCAGTAGATGGCTCTAATCATGCCAGGAAGCCAGAGGGGAGCCTGGAAAAGCTAGAGGAGCAAACCAAGCCAGTCACACTGACCAAAGGGGAGAGCAGCAGAGAATCTGGAGAAAGCCTCAGGTTGGTGTCAAGACCTGTTCCTGACCAGAGACCCCACAAATGTGATATATGTGAGCAAAGTTTTGAACAGAGGTCATATCTCAACAATCATAAGCGTGTACACAGGTCAAAAAAAACAAATACAATTCGTGATTCTGGGGAAATCTTCAGGGCAAACTTAGTTGTTAAAGAAGATCAGAAAATTGCTACTGGGAAAAAATTGCATTATTGTAGTTACTGTGGGAAAACATTCAGGTACAGTGCCAACCTTGTCAAGCATCAGCGGCTTCACAGTGAAGAGAAGCCCTACAAATGTGATGAGTGTGGAAAAGCCTTCAGCCAGAGCTGTGAGTTCATCAATCACCGAAGGATGCACTCAGGAGAGATTCCCTATCGGTGTGATGAATGTGGGAAGACATTCAATCGGAGGCCCAACCTCATGAAGCATCAAAGGATTCACACCGGGGAGAAACCCTACAAGTGTGGTGAGTGTGGGAAACACTTCAGTGCCTACTCTTCCCTTATTTACCACCAGAGAATCCACACTGGAGAGAAACCCTATAAATGTAATGACTGTGGGAAAGCCTTCAGCGATGGCTCAATCCTCATCCGACATCGTCGGACTCACACTGGAGAGAAGCCATTTGAGTGTAAGGAATGTGGCAAAGGCTTTACACAAAGCTCTAACCTCATCCAACATCAGAGAATTCATACTGGAGAGAAACCCTATAAATGTAATGAATGTGAGAAAGCTTTCATTCAAAAAACCAAACTTGTTGAACACCAGAGAAGCCACACTGGAGAGAAGCCCTATGAATGTAATGACTGTGGCAAAGTTTTCAGCCAGAGCACACATCTCATCCAGCATCAGAGAATCCACACAGGAGAGAAGCCCTACAAGTGCAGTGAGTGTGGGAAGGCCTTCCACAACAGTTCCAGACTCATTCACCACCAAAGGTCACACCACGGAGAGAAACCTTACAAATGCAGTGATTGCAAGAAAGCCTTCAGCCAGAGCACTTACTTGATTCAGCACCGGAGGATCCACACTGGAGAGAAACCCTACAAGTGCAGTGAGTGTGGGAAGGCCTTCCGGCACAGTTCCAACATGTGTCAGCATCAGAGGATTCACCTTCGGGAGGACTTCTCCATGTAACAGGAGCAGTGTCTGAGGGCAGAGTCCAGTTGAGTACTTCCTGCATGCGCCCCCAGCACCTGACCCTGCCCTTTGTTGATTATCCACACAATGTTTTCACAGGGTGAAAGAGCATTTCTAATTAAAGAAACCCCTTTTCTTAAATCAAAAGCAGTGCATGTTCATTTTAGAGAAATTGAGAGAGAAAAGTGAGCAAAAAAGAAGCTCCCGTAATCTCTCCCACTTAGAAAAAAAAATTCACGCACTGATTTAGAATGTTTTCTTTCAGACATACTGGAGAGCATTTTAAAAAGAAAATACTGTAATGCTTGTCACTGCAGCACCTAGGATCTTCACTTTTGCTATTTTCTCAATATCAGAAAATTCACACTGAAGATAACACCACAAAATTACATGTTGTAAATTTTAAAACATACCAGCGTGGCATGGTGGCTCATGCCGGTAATCCGAACATTTTGGGAGGCTAGGTTGGGTGGATCACTTGAGGTCAGGAGTTTGAGACCAGCCTGGTCTATATGGTGAAACCCTGCCTCTACTAAAAATACAAAAACCAGCCGGGTGTGGTGGTGGGCACCTGTAATCCTAGCTACTTGGAGGCTAAGGTAGGAAAATTGCTTGAACCTGGGAGGCAGAGGTTGCAGTGAGTCAAGATTGTGCCACTGCACTCCAGCCTGGGTGATAGAGCGAAACACTGTCTTAAAAAATAAGTAAATAAAACAATCATATCATTTATACTTTTTATGTTAATAGAGTTGAAGTTGCATTTTTTATTGTGGTGAAATATAATGTGAAATTTACAATTTTAACCATTTTTAAGTGTACAATTCAGAGGCGTTAAGTACAATCCTAGTGTTGTGTAACCATCACCACTATGTATTTCCAGAACTGTTTTATTATTCCAAACAGAAACTCTGTATCTGTGAAACAATAACTCTTTATTTCCCCCTTCTCCCCGCTGCTGGTAAATGCAATTCTATTTTCTGTCTCTTTGAATTTGTCTATTCTAGGAACATAAATATGTGTGGAGTCATGTAATCTGTGTCTCTTTCTATGTCTGGCTTAGTTCATTTAGCATAATCTTTTCAAGGTTTTTCCATGTCGTAACCTGTTTCAGAACCCCACTACTTTTTTTTTTTTTTTTTTTGAGACTGGGTCTTACTCTGTAGCCCAGGCTGGAATGCAACCGTGTGATCTTGGTTCTGCACCTTCACCCTCCCAGGTTTAAACAATTCTCTCACCTCACCCTGCCCGGTATCTGGAACCACAGGTGCACACCATCGCACCTGGCTGATTTTTTTTTTTTTTTTTTTTTTTTTTTGAGATGAAGTTTTGCTCTTGTTGCCCAGGCTGGAGTGCAGTGGCACAGTCTTGGCTCACTGCAGTCTCCACCTTCTGGATTCAAGTCATTCTCCTGCCTCAGCCTCCTGAGTAGCTGGGATTACAGGTGCCCTCCACCACACCTGGCTAATTTTTATATTTTTAGTAGAGACAAGGTTTCACCATGTCGACCAGGCTGGTCTCAAACTCCTGACCTCAGGTGATTCACCTGCCTCAGCCCCCCAAAGTGCTGGGATTAACAGGTGTGAGCTACTGTGCCCCGCTTAATATTTGTACTTTTTGGCAGAGTTGGAGTGAATTCACTGTATTGCTCAGGCTGGTCTCAAACTCCTGACCTCAAGTGATCTACCCACCTTGGCTTCCCAATGTGCTGAGAATGCAGGCGTGAGCCACTGTGCCTGGCCTCCATTACTTTTTATAACCAAGTAATATTCCATTGAATGTATATAGTACATTTTGTTTATACATTTATTTGTTGTTGGACATTTAGTTGTTCCTACATTTTGCCTATTGTGAGTAATGCTGATATGAACATTGGTGTAAAAATATGTTTTTGCATCTCTACTGTGTGTGTGTGTGCGCGTGTGTGTGTGAGTGTGTGAGCAACATGGCTGTTTATTCACCTGGGTGGAGGCGGGCTGAGGCCAAAAAGGGGTTGATCATTTCTTCCTCTTTCCGTGATCTTACAGCCATTTCAGGTTTCTAATTCGAGAAGGCCCTCCAGAGGTGAAGTCTGGTTCATGGGTGTTGCCATGGGGGTCGCCATGCCATCCATGGAGCAGTCAGACCTCCTGCAGCGCCCTCCTGGGACAGGGGGGCAAACTTTCCAGAGCAGAACGCTCCCTCTCTGGGACAGCACCGCTCCACCCCTCTCCACCCCTCTCCGCACCTGCCCAGCCCCTTGGAAAGGATGCTCCTCTTTTTTTTTTTTTTTTTGAGACGGAGTTTCGCTCTTGTTACCCAGGCTGGAGCGCAATGGCGCGATCTCGGCTCACCGCAACCTCCGCCTCCTGGGCTCAGGCAATTCTCCTGCCTCAGCCTCCTGAGTAGCTGGGATTATAGGCACGCGCCACCATGTCCAGCTAATTTTTTGCACTTTTAGTAGAGACGGGGTTTCACCATGTTGACGAGGATGGTCTCGATCTCTCGACCTCGTGATCCACCCGCCTCAGCCTCCCAAAGTGCTGGGATTACAGGCTTGAGCCACCGCGCCCGGCGCTCCTCACTTTTAAGTACATTTAGCTATATACCTAAGAGTGAAATGGCTGAATCATATGGTAATTTAGTGTTTTGGCCGGGTGTGGTAGCACTTTGGGAGGTTGAGATGGGTGAATCATTTAAGGTTAGGAGTTTGAGAACAGCCTGGCCAACATGGTAAAATCTGTCTCTACTAAAAATAGGAAAATTAGACAGGTATGGTGGTGCACGCCTGTAATCCCAGCTACTCAGGAGGCTGAGGCAGGAGAATTGCCTGAACCTGGGAAGTGGAGGTTGCAGTGAGCCAAGATTGCACTGCTGCACTACAGCCTGGGTGACAGTGACACTCTGTCTCAAAAAAAAAAAAAAAAAAAAAAAAAAAGGCCGGGCGCAGTGGCTCATGCCTGTAATCCCAGCACTTTGGGAGGCCGAGGCGGGTGGATCATGAGGTCAGGAGTTCAAGACCAGCCTGGCCAAGATACTGAAACCCTGTCTCTACTAAAGATAAAAAAAATTAGCTGGGTGCGGTGGCACGTGCCTGTAATCTCAGCTACTCCGTAGGCTGAGGCAAGAGAATTGCTTGAACCTGGGAGGGGGAGTTGCATTGAGCCGAGATAGCGCCATTGTACTCCAGCCTGGGTGACAGAGTGAGACTCTGTCTCAAAAAATAAACAGTATGGTAATTACTTAACTTATTGAGAAATGGTCAAACTATTTTCCACAGCGGCTGTGCTGTTTTACCTTTTCACCAGCAAAGCACAAAGGTTCCAATTTTTCTTCGTCCTTGCCGATTGTTATCTTCTGCTTTTTTGATAATAGACATCTTTAAGGTTGTGAAGTATTATCTCTTTGTAGTTTGGATTCGCATCTTGCTAATGTTGAGCGTCTTTTCAGTTGCTTAACCATTTGTATATTTTCTTTGCAGAAATCTCTTCAAGTCTGCCTATTTTTGAATTTGGCTGTTTGGTTTTGTTGAGTTTTAGGGGTTCTTTGTTTTAGATATTAATTCCTTATTAGATATATGATTTGCAAATATTTCCTTTCATTCTATAGGTTGCCTTTTCTCTCTCTTGATAGTTTCCTTTGGTGCACAGAAGTTTTTATTTCGATTCATTTATTTTTTTTCTTTTGTTGCTTTTGCTTTGGATGTCATATGCAAAAAGTCATTGCCAAGTCCAAGGTCATGAAGCTTTTCCATTATATTTTCTTCAAAGAGTTTTACAGTTTTTGTTTGTTTGTTTGTTTTGGTTTGGTTTTTGAGACGAAGTTTCATTCTCATCACCCAGGCTGGAGTGCAATGCCATTATCTTGGCTCACTGCAACCTCTGCTTCTTGGGTTCTCGTATCTCAGCCTCCCAAGTAGCTGGTATTACAGGTGCCCACCACCAGGCCCAGCTAATTTTTGTATGTTTAGTGGAGATGGGATTTCACCATTTGGTCAGGCTGGTCTCGAACTTCTGACCTCAGGTGATGCACCTGCCTCAGCCTCCCAAAGTACTGGGATTACAGGTGTGAGCCACTCCACCCGGCCATGTTTGGTTTGGTTTTGAGGCAGTTGCCTAGGCTGGAGTGCCGTGATGCTATCTCGGCTCACTACAGCCTCTGCCTCCTGGGTTCAAGTGATTCTCCTTTCTCAGCCCCCCTTTCTCAGCCGAGGCGGGTGGATCACGAGGTCAGGAGATCGAGGCCATCCTGGTCAGCATGGTGAAACCCCGTCTCTACTAAACACACAAAAAAATTAGCTGGGCATGGTGGCGCGTGCCTGTAATCCCAGCTACTCGGGAGGCTGAGGCAGGAGAATTGCCTGAACCCAGGAGGCGGAGGTTGCGGTGAGCCGAGATCGCGCCATTGCACTCCAGCCTGGATAACGAGAGCGAAACTCCGTGTAAAAAAACAAAACAAAACAAAACAAAACAACAAAAACCCCACGCTTGATCGCGCAGGGACCCAGGGGAAAGTGCCCCTTCGCCCTCTGAAGGTTCCCGGAAAGCCAACTCACAAAGCAGATGTTTGAAGAAAAGACGAAGAAATGGATTTATTTTTATTCGTTTATTTTGAGGCGGAGTCTCGCCGCGTCCCCCGGGCTGGAGCGCGGCCTCCGCCCCCGGGTTCGAGCGATCCTCCGGCCTCGGCCTCCCGAGAAGCTGGGGCTCCGCGCCGCCTCCACCCACGGCTTCCGCACAGAAAGGCGGGTGGTCCCCGAGACCCGCCCGAGGGAACGGGGTTCGCTCTGCAGGAGCCCGCGGGGGCGCAGGACGGAGACCGACGGCGGGCAGGTCGCGGGAAAACGCTGCCTCCGGGCCTTCATTTCGGGGCGTGCGTTCAGAGCCCCAATCATCGGACCATCTTCATAAGTAACTTTTTGGTGGCATGGCGAATCGGGACACACGCGGTGCGGTGAGCGACGGCGGAGCCGGGGGCCCCGCGGCGTCAGGGTTCGGGTCGGGGGGACGCGGCCCGAACGCGCAGCGGCGCCGCCCGAGACCCGCCCACGGACCATAGACGGCGCGGGCCTCCTGCCATCCCAGAGCGGCCCCGGAAGAATGAGGGCGGGACCGCGGCCCGCTTCCGGTTCCGGCGCTCTCGGAGGCGCTCCTAGGCCCGCAGGGGGCGGGGCAGGTGCACTTCCGCCGGGACCTGCCCCTTCTCCGGCTCCGGACCCGGGGCTGTGGGCGGGTCGGCTCCGGGCTCGGCGCGGTCCAGGTGGCTGCCCCGGGCCGAGCGAGCGGGTGGGGCGGTGTCAGACTGGGAAGAAGCGTCACGCGGGCGGGGAGGCGGCGGCCGGTCCAGGAGGGGCCGTTCCGGGCGCCGCGGGAGCCGCCGGCGGGCTGCAGAGGCCGGGCCGTGCCCGCACCCGGAGCCTGGGGCCTGCGGCAGCCCCCCGGCGCCTCCCCGCTCTCCGGCCCTCGGCCCTGGGGAGTCTCTGCTCCAGGCCGGCCCGGGCAGGTAGAACGGCCCTGCGCCCCACTTCCAGGGCCTTCGGCAGGTCCGGACCGCGGGAACGGCCAGCTTCCAGCCGTGAGCGGCCTCCCTGGACCCCCCCGGCCCGGACTCCGGCCCCGGCCGGCCTGGGATCTCGGGGCTGATTGAGCCGTGGGGCGCTGCGGCCCATGCTGCGTAGTGACCCGCCTCCCACGACCCAGGAGGCCGCGCCTGGAATCAGTTTCTGCCTCCTGGCCCTCCGTCCACACCCGTGGTGGAATGGGGCCGAGCCTGAGTTCTCCCCACTGAAGGTAAGTTGGGGGAGACTTCAGGCCGGGGCAGTCTCCCGTCGTCTTCAGGACGCCACAGCAGCCCATGCGCACAGAATGGCAGCCACGCTCCAGCTTCCAGGGCGCCAGGTGAGTTACCCTTCCTTCCTCTTCTGCCTCTTCACCGTCTGCATCCCCATCCCCGTCAGCAGCTGCTCTCCTGTGGTGCCACGAGCCCGGCAACTGGTAAGGCCAGCCAGGGGATGCATCCCCGAGGAAAGGGTTCTGAGTCTGAGCTGCAGACTCGTCCTCCCGCAGGGAGAGGGGCTCTGAGCTCAGCTGGGTCCCCATGTGGCTGCAGTTGGCTGGTCCTCAGTGCTCTCAGCTGCCCCATCAGAGACCTGCTGATACACAGTACTGACCACAGCAGGGCTCTGGGTGGCGGGGCTCCACCAGGCTAGGGCCCTTTTAGCGCAGGCTGCTGCCCAGTGGGCATGGCCCGGGCAGCGGTGATGTGTTGTTGCAGGAGATGCCGCTGACCTTCCAGGATGTGGCCGTGTACTTCTCTCAGGCGGAGGGGCAGCAGCTGGGCCCCCAGCAGCGGGCTCTCTACAGGGATGTGATGCTGGAGAACTATGGGAACGTGGCCTCTCTCGGTGAGGCGCTCTGCACTTGGCCCGGTTCGCAGTGGGGGCTTCTAAGGAGCTTGGGAGGCTGCGCTTTGGCTCTTTGGATCCCGAAGAAGAGGGTCCTGCCCCTTGTCCCCAGGTGTCAGTCTGATCTCAACAGAAGGAAAATTCCCCATGGGAAAAGCCTGCCTTGCTCCCCACTTCTAGGGACTTCACTCCCTGTTGCCAGTGGCCAGGACACTCCCTGGTGTCCCTCCAGCAGCAGGAGAGCTAAGGAGTGGATTCTCCTTCTTACTCTCAACCCATGGGCTCCCTGACCAACGCACATGCAGGCGTACACACGTGCACACAGGGCACATCTCTCCTCACCTGGCCTGGAAGACCCAGCTCCCCAGGCCATGACAACTCACCAGTGTCCTCACCCTCAACAGGATTCCCTGTCCCTAAGCCGGAATTGATTTCCCAGCTGGAGCAAGGAAAGGAACTCTGGGTCCTGAATCTTCTGGGAGCTGAGGAACCAGAGATCTTGAAAAGCTGCCAGAAAGGTGAGAGTGGATGGGATGCTAATCCTAGGCACAGCCCCCCAATCCTGCCTTCAGAGGCTCCAAGTGAGGGACAGCTGGGCGATGGTGTCATGTTAATGGCCTCCTCCAGGGGCAGCCTCACAGATGGAGCCCCCTCGGCAAATGTGAGCATGTGCACACGCTTTAAAAGTTTTATCTTGCTGGTCTGTTTCTTTGCTTTAAAAACATATATAGAGAGAGATCATATTTTTGTTTTGGTGATTACCTTGATAACATTTTCATTCCCTTCTTTAATAATACACTTCTTTCCTTTTGACAATAGGTATTGGTTCTCAACCATGTCCTTTTTTATTCTTCACCCCATTCTGTCCTTCATTTGCCAATTTTAGTACTAGTCTTTTTTTTTTTTTTTTTTTTTTTTGGAGAAAGTGTCTTACTCTTATTACCCGAGCTGGAATACAGTGATGTAATCTTAGCTAACTACAGCCTTCACCTCCCAGGCTCAAGCACTCCTCCCACCTCAGCCTCCAAATAGCTGGGACTACAGAGACATGGCACCATGGCTGGCTAGTTTTTGTACTTTTGTAGAGTCAGGGTTTTGCCATGTTGTCCAAACTGGTTTCAAACTCCTGAGCTCAAATGACCCAAAGTGCTGAGATTATAGGTGTGAGCCACTGCACCTGACCAGTAGTATCCTTTTATTAATGTTTACCTTTGTTCTGTTGAATATACATCTACTACTTGGTATGTCAGCTCTAAGTATTATCTTTGACTCGAAGCTACTGAGACGGTCAGTAGGCTTGTTCTACTTTTCTCTCTCGTTTTCCTCATTCCTTTCCCAAATTTTGTTGGTTATATTGTTTCTCCATTGTCAGAACATATAACACTTTACCACCCATATCCGCAGTTTTGTTACTGTCTTATAACTGCAGTTAAGTATGTCATTAATAATTGTTTACCTCTGGTCATTTTACCAAAAATTTCCCCATCTCTTGGTTGACTGGAGCTTGTCTTCTAGGCTTGTGACAAATATACCCCATATTTGTGCACATTCAAAATTGGTTGAATAAAGTCTTTGGTTTCCACATTTAAGAGCTAAGATTATTGTAAAGTCACATAGTTTTCTCAAATCGCAGCTTTAGGTGCATCCCACAAAATTTTAGTATGTTGTATTTTCGTTAACATTTAGTTCAAGTGTTACCTAGTTTTTCTTGTGGTTTCTTCTTTGACCCAGTGATTATTTGGACAAGCATTGATTAATAGTTGGTGTTTTCCTGGTTGTCTTGTTATTAATCTTTGTCATTTAATTCCAGTGTGGTCAGAGAACATACTCTGTATTGTTTTATTCTTTTTATATTTGTTGCGTCTTGTTTTATGACTCCAAATGTGGTCTCTCCTGGTACAAGTACCGTGTGTACTGAAGAAGAATGGGTTTTCTGCCATTTTGGGGTTGGATAAATATCAGTTAAGTCAAGATCGTTAATGATATTGTTCAGGTCTTCTGTATCTTTGCTGATTTTTTTTTCTTTTTCTTTCTTTCTTTTTTTTTTTTTTGTCGAGTTAATCTTTCAGTTGCTGAGGGATGTGTTAAAATGCCTGAAGTATGATCCTGGAATTGTCTTTTCTTCCCTTTAATTTTTGTAGTGTTGGCTTCATGTATCTTAAGCTGTATTATGAGGTTCATTTGCACTTATGACTATCATTATGAGAGATAAGAGAATTCCTCTTTGTCTTTGGTAATACATTTTGTTTTGAAATAAATTTTATCTAATGCTAACATAGCAACTCCATCTTTCTCATACTTACTGTTAGCATAGTATATCTTCTTTCATCCATTTAATTTCAACCTGTGTCTTTATACTCTAAGTGAATCTGTTGCAGATACCATACAATTGGGTCTTGTTTTTTTCTTCATCCTAACAATCCTTGTCTTTTAATTGTAGTGTTTAGTCTGTGAATGTTTAATATAGTTGTTGATATGGTTCAGAAGGCACTTGTGGATAATATTTTATTTTTTATTTACACTTACCTTTTCTATTTTCTAAATTCCTGTTTCCTGCTTTTATTTGAGTTATTTGAATACTTTTAGAATTCCATTTAAATTTTATTTGCTTTTTATGTAATCTTTTTGCACTATTTTTACAGTGATTTCCTAGGGTTTACAGTATATATATACTTAAGTTTTCACAGTTACAGTTCATTTATGTATTACTTCACATAAATCCAGAAATCTTGTAACCATCTCTCCCATCCTTTTTGTTACGGTTGTTATATGTAATTCATCTACATACATTTTAAACTCAGAAACACAATGTTATAATTTCAGACAATGTTATAAACAGTTACATAATTTATAAAAAATTAAAAGGAAAAAGGCCAAAAAAATAGTCTTTTGGCTGTTCTAGCATGTAAGGAACTTAGACATCATCACTGTGTCCTAACAAGTAAAAAGCTGAACAAGCCGGGCGCGGTGGCTCAAGCCTGTAATCCCAGCACTTTGGGAGGCCGAGGCGGGTGGATCACGAGGTCGAGAGATCGAGACCATCCTGGTCAACATGGTGAAACCCCGTCTCTACTAAAAATACAAAAAATTAGCTGGGCATGGTGGCGCGTGCCTGTAATCCCAGCTACTCGGGAGGCTGAGGCAGGAGAATTGCCTGAACCCAGGAGGCGGAGGTTGCGGTGAGCCGAGATTGCACCATTGCACTCCAGCCTGGGTAACAAGAGCGAAACTCCGTCTCAAAAAAAAAAAAAAAAAAAAAAAAAAGCTGAACAAACTGAAAAATCAACAAATCTTAGCTCCATGAGAGAGGTGTGAGATCAGAGGACAAATATCTGCTCTCAGAATTGGAGAGGTATGTCCAGGTACGGTGGCTCACACCTGTAATCCCAGCACTTTGGGAGGCCAAGGCAGGTGGATCACTTGAGGCTAGGAGTTCACTAAAAACACGAAATTATATGGGCTTGGTGGTAGGTTCCTATAATCCCAGCTACTTGAGAGGCTGAGATAGGAGAATTGCTGGAACTCTCATACCACTGCACTCCAGCCTGGGTGACAGCGAGACTCTGTCTCAAAAAAAAGAAGGAGAGGTAAACAGGCAGTTACAAAGAATCACAGCTTATGAACAGGAATCTCCTAGGGAACCAGTGGCCAGATGGGTAAGCCTAAAATGTAATTGGCAAATTGCTAGAGGCTCAGTGTGGACAACTCTGAAAAAAAAACAAAAAACAAAACAAAGGGCCGGGCACGGTGGCTCAAGCCTGTAATCCCAGCACTTTGGGAGGCCGAGGCGGGTGGATCACAAGGTCGAGAGATCGAGACCATCCTGGTCAACATGGTGAAACCCCGTCTCTACTAAAGATACAAAAAAATTAGCTGGGCATGGTGGCGCGTGCCTGTCATCCCAGCTACTCAGGAGGCTGAGGCAGGAGAATTGCCTGAGCCCAGGAGGTGGAGGTTGCGGTGAGCCGAGATCGCGCCATTGCACTCCAGCCTGGGTAACAAGAGCGAAACTCCGTCTCAAAAAAAAAACAAACAAACAAAAAAAAAACAAAACAAAAAAAACCCAGGGGAACCCTATCATGGGAGGACCCCATGCTTTTGTGAGTTTTACCCCCAGGAGCTCTACCAGGTACTCACACAGAAGATCAGAGAAAAAAACTCCTTGTGCTTCTGGCAGGAGGAAGGGAAAAGGAAGCACTTTGGAATAACCAGAGCTTTCTGTCCTTAGCAAGACCTGCCCTCAGGAGAAACTTTCACCAGAGCTTCACTTGCTGGTGCTTTTATCAGAACTCAGCCTTACTGGGAGAAGGGAAATACCTAACACTAGCTGCTTCTAGATATTGCGTCCAACCCAATGGTGGGTGAGGGGAACTGAAAAACACTTGGGAAGTTCATGGTCCAGGGACACAAGTTCAGCAAGACTAAGACCTACTCATAGTATGAAAGAACACTTTCCACCCAACACCTGAAAACATTAAAGCCCTATTTACTGCAATTCCTTTTACCCAGTGTATCATGCCTACCTATCAACAGAAAATTACAAAGCATACTAGAAGGGAGAAAATACAGTTTGAAGAGACCGAATAAGCACTAGAACCAGAGTCAGATGTGGCAGCAGTGTTGGAGTAATCAGACCAGGAATTTTTTTCAAACTGTGATTGACATGCTGAGGGCTTTAATGGAAAAAGTAGACAGACTGCAAAAACAGACCGATAATGTAAGCGGAGAGTTAAATTTTAAGAAGCTCGATGTGGTGGTACATACCTGTGTTTGCAACTACTCAGTGTGGCAGGGTTGCCTGAGCCCAGGAGTTCAAGGCCAGTCTAGGCAACATGGTGAGATTGTCGTTCTTAAAAAAAAAGAGAAGAAAAATAAATTTTAGAATTTTTTAAATGCTAGAGAGCAAAAACATTGTAACTGAAATGAAGAGGCTGGGCACGGTGGCTCAAGCCTGTAATCCCAGCACTTTGGGAGGCTGAGGCAGGTGGATAACGAGGTCAAGAGATCGAGACCATCCTGGCCAACATGGTGAAACCCTGTCTCTACTAAAAATACAAAAAATTAGCTGGGCATGGTGGTGCGTGCCTGTAGTCCCAGCTACTCAGGAGGCTGAGGCAGGAGAATTGCCTGAACCCAGGAGGCGGAGGTTGCGGTGAGCTGAGATCGCACCATTGCACTCCAGCCTGGGTAACAAGAGTGAAAAAAAAAAGAAATGAAGAATGCCTTTTTGATAGGCTCATTAGTAAAAGGGACAGGACTTCCCAGAGAATATTAGTTGAAAGTGGACTTGGATTAGCTGTAAGTGCAGATTGCAAACCAATTTAAAAAGTTAAATAAATATAGTTGATATTCCAAAAAAGGATTCAAAATGGAATTACATATAATAGAATGCTCTTGTAAACCCACAAAAGGCAGAATAAGTATGGAAAACAAAAATAGGAATGAAGAACAAGGGCAGAAGTAGAAAATGATAACAAATATGGTAGATGTTAATTTAGCAACATCAATAATCACCTTTTTAAATTTATTTTTTTGAGAGAGCTACTCATGCTGTCCCCCAAGGTGGAGTGCAGTGGTACAGTCACGGTCTGTTGAAAGCTTTGACCTCCCAGGCTCAAGTGATCCTTCTACCTCAGCTTCCTAAGTAGCTGGGACTACAGGCATGCACTACCACACCTGGCTAATTTTTGTATTTCGTAGAGACAGGGTTTCACCATACTGCCCAGTCTGGTCTTGACTTCCTAGTCTCAAGAGATCCACCCACCTTAGCCTCCCAAAGTGCTGGGATTACAGGGATGAGCCCTATACCCAGCCAATAATCCCCCTTTTCAAAAGTTACTTATTTTTTTACAGATGGGGTCTCATTCTGTTGCTCAGACTACAGTGCAGTAGCTTGATCATGACTCACGACAGCCTTAACCTACTGGGCTCACTCAAGCAATCCTCCTGCGTCAGCCTCCCAGGCAGCTGGTACTGCAAGTCCGTGTCACCACATCCAGTTGTTTTAGTTGTGTAGAGATGAGGTCTCACTGTTTTTCCCAGGTCAGTCTCAAACTCTTGAGCCTCAAGCAATCCTCCTGCCTCGGCCTCCTGGAGCACTGGGATTGCAGGCCACAGTGCCTGCCCCCAACTGTGTTTTCTAAAAGGAACAAACTTTGGTCAGGCATGATGGCTCACACCTAAAATTCCGGCACTTTGGAAAGCCAAGGCAGGAGGATCCCTTGAGCCTTGGAGTTTGAGATCAGCCTAAGCAACATAGTGAGAAACTCACCTCATCAAAAAGTTAAAAAAAAAAGTAGCTTGGTGTGATGGTGTGTACCTATAAGTCTCAGCTACTCAAGAGGCTGATGTGAGAGGATTGCTTTAGCCTGGGAGGTTGAGGCTGTAGTGAGCTGTGATTGCACCACTGCACTCCAGCCTGGGACAACAGAGCCAGACCCCATTGCAAAGAAAAAAGAAACCTGCTGTGTCATGACAAGATCTTGCCATGAACAAAAAAAAAGAAAAGCATACTTTAAATATAAAAACTCACATATATTAAAAGTAAAGGGATGGAGAAAGATGCTAACAGTAATCAAAAGAAAGCAGAAATATTTTACTATTTTTAGACACAGCACATTTCAGAGAAAGAAAAGTTATTAGGGTAAAGAAGGGCATTACATGATGATAAAGGGGTTGATTTGCCAGAAAAACAGCAGTTCTTAAGGTGTACGTGCCTAACAGCAGCGTTGAAATATGTGAGATTGGACAGGAACCGTGGCTCACACCTGTAATCCCAGCACTTTGGGAAGCCAAGGAGAGCAGATCACTTGAGGTCAGGAGTTTGAGACCAGCCTGGCCAACATGATGAAACCCTGTTTCTACTAAAAATACAAAAATTAGCCAGGCATGGTGACGTGCGCCTGTAATCCCAGCTGCTTAAGGCTAAGGCAGGAGAATGGCTTGAATCTGGGAGGTGAAGGTTACAGTGAGCCAAGATTGAACCATTGCACTGCATCCTGGGCAACAGAGTGAGACTCCATCTCAAGAAAAAAAAAGGTTGCCAGGTACGATAGTCATGTCTGTAATCCCAGCACTTTGGGAAGCCAAGGTGAGCAGATCACTTGAGCCTCGGAGATTGAAGCTGCAGTGAGCTATGATCATGTCACTGCACTCCAGGCTGGGTGACCTGAGTGAGACCCTATCTCTAAAAACAAAAACAGCTGGGCACAGTGGCTCACCCTTGTAATCCCAGCACTTTGAGTGGTGGAGGTGGGCAGATCACCTGACGTCAGGAGTTGGAGACCAGCATGACCAACATAGAGAAACCCCGTCTCTACTAAAAATTCAAAATTCGATGGGTGTGGTGGCACATCCCTGTAATCCCAGCTACTTGGGAGGCTGAGGCAAGAGAATCGTTTGAACCTGGAGGTTGCAGTGAGCCAAGATTGTGCCACTGCACTCCAGCCTGGGCAACAAGAGTGAAACTCTGTCTCAAAACAAAAGAAAAACAATTATGTGAGCTAAAAACTGATAGAACTACAAGAGGAAATAGACGAATTCACTGTCTGCAGTTGGAGACTCCAGCAGCCTCTATTGTAAATGGACAGATTGAGCAGGTATAAAGCCAGCAAGGATGTAGTTGAATTTAACAGCACCCTCACCTCAGCTGGGAATAATTTACATCTATAGACTGCTTCATCCAGCAATAGCAGAATGCGCATTCCTGCCAAGCTCCTGAAACATTCACTAAGACAGGCCATATTCTGGACCACAAAACACACTTTAACATACTTCAAAGAATAGAAATCATACAATGTCTATTCTCAAACCACAATGACATTAAACTAGAAAGGAAACCAGAAAGATAGCTAGAAAATTCTGAAGTACTTAGTAAATAAATAAACAACATACTTCTAAATAATATGTGAGTCAAATAAGAGAGCTCAAGAGAAATTTTAAAATATTTCGAATTAAGTGAAAATGAAAATAAAACTTACCAAAATTTGTGGAATGCTGTGAATGCAGTGCTTAGTGAGAAATTTAGAGCATTGACTGCATATATTCGAAAATGGGAGGCTGGGCACAGTGGCTCACACCTGTAATCCTAGCACTTTGGGAGGCTGAGGTGGGTGGATCACCTGAGGTCAGGAGTTCAAGACCAGCCTGGCCATCATAGTGAAACCCCATCTTTAAAAAAAAAAAAAAGAAAAGAAAATGGGACAGATCTAAAATCAGTAATGTAAGCCTCCACTGTAGGAAACTAGAAAAAGAAAAGCAAATTAAATCCAGAGTAAGCAGAAATAAAGATTCAAGCAGAAATAAATGAAATTGAAAACAGGAAATCAATAAAGAAGATCAACAAAACCAGAAGATGGTTTTTTTTTTTTTTTTTTTTTTTTTTTTTTTTTTTTTGAGACGGAGTTTTGCTCTTGTTACCCAGGCTGGAGTGCAATGGCATGATCTCGGCTCACCGCAACCTCCGCCTCCTGGGTTCAGGCAATTCTCCTGCCTCAGCCTCCTGAGTAGCTGGGATTACAGGCACGTGCCACCATGCCCAGCTAATTTTTTTTGTATTTTTAGTAGAGACGGGGTTTCACCATGTTGACCAGGATGGTCTCGATCTCTTGACCTTGTGATCCACCCGCCTCGGCCTCCCAAAGTGCCGGGATTACAGGCTTGAGCCACCGCGCCCAGCCTTAGAAGATGGTTTTTGGTTTTTCGAAAAAACAATAAAATGAGTAAACCTGTAGCCAGACCAAGAAAAAGAGAGGACACAAAATACTAATAACAGAAACGAAAGAAGGGACATGACTACGGAGATGTTCCCGAGACTTTTAAAAGGCAATAAAAAAATGTGAACAACTCTGTGCCCAAATTTGGTAATTTAAATGAAACGAACAAATTCCTTTGGTTACAATCTCCCACACACAAGAAGAAATAGACAATCTGAATAGGGCCATGTCTATTAAATAAGTCAAATAAACAGTTAATTACCCTACAAAATAGAATCCACTGGGCTCAGATAGGTTCATTTATGAGTTCTATTGAATATTTAAGGAAGAAATTATGCCACTTCTCTACAATCTTTTCCAGAAGATGGAAACAGAAGGAATACTTCCTAACTCATTATATGAGGCCAGCGTTACCCACCAAAGTGCGAAAACCAAACAGACATTACAAGAAAGGGAAACTACAGACAAACATCTTTTATGAACATAAATGCAAAAATCCCAACAAAATATTAGCAAATCAAATCCAACAATATATAAAAAGAATTACATACCATGACCAAGTGGGATTTGTCCCAGGTTTACAAGGCTGGTCCTACATTAGGAAATAAATTAGTGTAATGTAATATACCACATCAGCAGGCTGAAGAAGTATCACATGGTCATATCAGTAGATGCAGAGAAAGCATTTGGCAAAATCCAACCTAGATTCATGATTAAAAGTTCAACAAACAGCTGGGTGTGGTGGCTCACACCTGTAATCCCATTACTTTGGGAGGCTGAGGTGGGCAATTCATGAGGTCAGGAGTTTGAGACCAGCCTGGCCAATGTGGTGAAACCTGGTCTACTAAAACATAAAAAATTAGCCAGGCGTAGTGGTGTATGCCTGTAATCCCAGCTACTCGGGAGGCAGGAGAATCTCTTGAACCCAGGAGGCAGAGGTTACAGTGAGCCAAGATTGTGCCACTGCACTCCAGCCCAGGTGACAGAGTGAGACGCCATATCAAAAAAAAAAAAAAAAACTTTTTTTCAACAAACTAGGAATAGAGAATGACTTCCTCAACTTGATAAAGAACATCGGCCGGGCGCGGTGGCTCACACCTGTAATCCCAGCACTTTGGGAGGCCGAGGCGGGTGGATCACGAGGTCAAGAGATCGAGACCATCCCGGTCCACATGGTGAAACCCCGTCTCTACTAAAAATACAAAAAATTAGCTGGGCATGGTGGCGCGTGCCTGTAATCCCAGCTACTCAGTAGGCTGAGGCAGGAGAATTGCCTGAACCCAGGAGGCGGAGGTTGCGGTGAGCCGAGATCGCGCCATTGCACTCCAGCCTGGGTAACAAGAGCGAAACTCCGTCTCAAAAAAAAAAAAAAAAAAAAAAAATCTACAGAAAACGAACAGCTAAAATTGTACTTAATGGGGGAAAAAAAAACCTCAAAACCTTTTCACTAAGATTTCACCACTGCTCTGTTGTACTAGAAGTCCTAATTAATGCAGTAAGACAAAAAGGAAATACAAGGTATACATATTGGGAAGGAAGATACAAAACTTCACAAATGATGAGCATCTGTGTGGAGAATCTGAATGAGTCAACAAAGACCCCTGAAACTAATAAGTGATTGTAGCCAGCTTGCAGGATACAAGGTTAATATATAAACATCAATCATTTTCCTTTATGCTAGCAATGAAGAAGTGGAATTTGAAGTTAAAAACACATTATTTACATTAGCACCACCAAAGATTAAATGCTTAGGTTTAAGTCTAACAAAATATGTGCAAAATCTATGAGGAAAAATACTAGACTGATAAAAATATATCAAAGAAGAACTAAATAAATGAAGAGATATTCTATGTTCATGGATAGGAAAACTCAGTATGACCATGATGTCAGTTCTTCTCAGATTGATTTATAGATTGAACACAATCCCAATCAAAATCTCAGGGGTGGCGGGGCGCGGTGGCTCATGCCAGAAATCCCAGCACTTTGGGAGGCTGAGGTGGGCAGATCACAAGGTCAGGAGACTGAGGCCATCCAGGTTAGCACAGTAAAACCCCGTCTCTACTAAAAATACAAAAAATTAGCTGGGCATGGTGACATGCGCCTATAGTCCCAGCTACTTGGGAGGCTGAGGCAGGAGAATCACTTGAACCCGGGAGGCGGAGTTTACAGTGAGCCGAGATCATGCTACTGCATTCCAGCCTGGGCAACAGAGCAAGACTCTGACTCAAAAAAAAAAAAAAAAAAAAATCTCAGGGGCCAGCTGTGGTGGTTTATACCTATAGTCCAGCACTTTGGGAGGCCAAGGCAGGAGGATTGCTTGAGCCCAGGAATTTAAGACCAACCTAGGCAATGTAGCAAGACCATGAATCTACAAAAGAAAAGAAAAAAAAATTTTTTTTTTTTTTTGAGACAGAGTCTCACTCTGTGGCCCAGGCTGGAGTGCAGTGGCCTGAATCTCAGCTCTCTGCAACCTCCGCCTCCCAGGTTCCAGCGTTTCTCCTGCCTCGGCCTCCCGAGTAGCTGGGACTACAGGTGCCCACCACCCCACCCTGCTAATTATTATATCTTTTAGTAGAGATGGGGTTTCACCATATTGGCCAGACTGGTCTTAAACTCTTGACCTCATGATCCACCTGCCGTGGCCTCCCAAAGTGCTGGGATTACAGGCATGACGCACTGCACCGGGCCTCCAAAAAAATTTTTTTTAAAGTTAGCTAGGCATAGCGGCGTGTGCCTGAATTCCCAGCTGTTTGGGAGGCTGAGGTGGGAGGACTGCTTGAGCTCAGGATTTTGAGGTTTCAGTGAGTTATGATCACGCCACTGTATTCCAGCCTGGCTGACAGAGCGAGACCCTGTCTTTAAAAAAAAAAAAAAAAACCTGGCAGGTTATTGTGTGGATCTCAGCAAACTGATTCTAATGTTATTATGGAGAGGTAAAAGACTCGGAATAGGCCGGGCGCGGTGGCTCAAGCCTGTAATCCCAGCACTTTGGGAGGCCGAGGCGGGTGGATCACAAGGTCAAGAGATCGAGACCATCTTGGTCAACATGGTGAAACCTCGTCTTTACTAAAAATACAAAAAAAATAGCTGGGCATGGTGGTGCGTGCCTGTAATCCCAGCTACTCAGGAGGCTGAGGCAGGAGAATTGCCTGAACCCAGGAGGCGGAGGTTGCGGTGAGCCGAGATCGCGCCATTGCACTCCAGCCTGGGTAACAAGAGCGAAACTCCGTCTCAAAAAAAAAAAAAAAAAAAGACTCGGAATAGGCAACTGGAGAAGAGCAAGTTTGGAAGACTCATACTACCCAATTCCTTTTTTTTTTTTTTGAGACATGGTTTCACCATGTTGCCCAGGCTGGTCTCGAAATCCTGAGCTCAGGGAATCCACCCACCTCAGCCTCCCAAAGTGCTGGGATTACAGGTGTGAGCCACCGCACCTGGCTCCATACTACGCAATTTCAATACTTACTATAAAGCTACAGTAATAAGGCAGTGTGGTATTGGTCAAAAAAAAAAAAAAAAAAAGATCAATGGAACAGAACAGTGAGCCCAGATAAAAACCTGCATACATATAGGCAACTGCTCTTTGAGAAGGGAACAGATACACTTCCAAGGATAATCTTTTCAACAAATGGTACTGGAATAACTGAACAGCCACATGCAAAAAAAAAGAAAAATAATCTAGACACCCTTCACAAAAAATTAACTTACAGTGTGTCTTGGGCTGGGTGCAGTGGCTCACGCCTGTAATCCCAGCACTTTGGAAGGCCAAGGTGGGTGGATCACCTCAGATGAGGAGTTCAAGACCTGCCTGACCAATATGGAGAAACCCCTTCTCTACTGAGAATACAAAATTAGCTGGGCATGGTGGCACATGCCTGTAATCCCAGCTACTCGGGAGGCTGAGGAAGGAAAATCACTTGAACCCAGGAGGCGGAGGCTGTGGTGAGCGAGATCACATCATTGCATTCATACCTGGGCAATAAGAGCAAAGCTCTGTCTAAAGAAAAAAAAAAAATCTTACTCTGCTCAGACTTGATGCCACAAGCTGGATGCTTAAGCCACAAACTTCTCTTTTTCTTTTCCTTTTCTTTTCTCGTTTTGTTTTTGTTTTTGTTTTTGTTTTGAGATGGAGTCTCACTCTTGTTGCCCAGGCTGGAGTGCAGTGGCATGATCTTGGCTCACTGCAACCTCCACCTCTCAGGTTCAGTGATTCTCCTGCCTTAGCCTCCTGAGTAGGAGACTAAGGGATTACAGGCACCTGCCACCATGCCTGGCTAACTTTTGTACTTTTAGTAGAGACAGGGTTTTGCCATGTTGGCCAGGCTGGTCTTGAACTCCTGACCTCAGTTGATCCACCCACCTCAGTTTCCCAAAGTGCTGGGATTACAGGTGTGAGCCATTGTGCCCAGCCTTATTTTCTTACAGTTCTGGAGGCTAGAAGTCCGAGATCAGTGTGTTAGCACGGTTGGTTTCTGGTGAGGGGTCTCTTTCTAGTTTACAGATGACTGCCTTCTCACTGTGTCCTCACATGGCAGAGAGAGAGAGAGAACATTCTCCGGTATCTTATTAGAGCACTAATCCTATCATGATGAACCTCATTACCTCATCTGACGCTAATTATCTCTCAAAAGCCCCATCTCCAAACATCATCACATTGAGGCTTGGGGTTTCACCATGTGAATTTTGGGTGAGCAGGACACATTTCATTCCACAGAAAAATGGATCATAAACCTAAATGTAAACCACAAAACCATGAAATTTATAGGTGATAATATAGGAAAAAAATAGGTGGCCTAGGTTTGACAGTGAGTTTTTAGGTGCAACACTAAGGCACAATTCATAAAAGAAGTAATTGACAGGTGGACTTTATTAAAATTAAAAACTTCTGCTCTGTAAAAGACAACTTCAAGAGAATGAGGACCGGGCACGGTGGCTCAAGCCTGTAATCCCAGCACTTTGGGAGGCCGAGGCGGGTGGATCACGAGGTCAAGAGATCGAGACCATCCTGGTCAACATGGTGAAACCCCGTCTCTACTAAAAATACAAAAAAATTAGCTGGGCATGGTGGCGTGTGCCTGTAGTCCCAGCTACTCAGGAGGCTGAGGCAGGAGAATTGCCTGAACCCGGGAGGCGGAGGTTGCGGTGAGCCGAGATTGCGCCATTGCACTCCAGCCTGGGTAACAAGAGCGAAACTCTGTCTCAAGAAAAAAAAAAAAAAGAGAGAGAATGAGAAGACAGTCCATAGGTTGGGAGAAAATATTTGTAAAAGGTACATATAAATGACCATCATCCAAAATATGCAAAAAACTCAAAATGAGCAGCCTGATTTAGAAAATAAATGAAAGGCTTGAATAGACTTTGAATGGAAGAAGACATCCAGATGACAAGTGGGCATTATGAGAAGATCAATGTAATATGTCATTAAGCCAGTTAAAACAGTGAGATACCACTGCATGCCTGTTAGAATGGCCAAAATTCCCAACACTGGAAACACCTAGTGCTGACCAGGATGTGGGACAGGAACTCTCATTCATTGCAGGTGGGAGTGAACAGTTCGACAGTTTTACAAAACTAAACATACCTTTACGATATCGTCCAGCAATTTTGTCCCTTTGTATTTACCCAAATGAATTGAAAATGTGTGTTCACACAAAATCCTGCACACAGATGTTTATAGCAGCTTTATTCGTAATTACCAAAACTTGGAAGCAACCAAGGTGTTCTTCAGTAGCTGAGTGGATAAACCAGTGGTACATCCAGGCAATGGAATTCTATTCAAAGCTTAAAGAAAAATGATTGGCCGGATGTGCTGGTTCACACCTGTAATCCCAGCACTTTTGAGAAGCTGAGGCAGGTGGATTACTTGAGGTCGGGAGTTCAAGACCAGCCTGGCCAATATGGTGAAACCCTGTCTCTACTAAAAATACAAAAATTAGCTGTGTGTAGTGGCACACACCTGTAATCCCAGCTACTCAGGCGGCTGAGGCAGGAGAATTGCTTGAGCCCGGGAGATAGAGGTTGCAGAAAGCTGAGATAATGCCACTGCATGATCTGCCTGGGCAACAGAGCAAGACTCCATCTCAAAATAAATAAATAAATAGAAATAAATTAGCTGCAAGCTATGAAAAAACATAGAAGAACCATAAACCTTAAATACCAAGTGTAAGAAGCCAGTCTGGAAAGATTATACAGTTGACCTTTGAACAACATGGGTTTGAACTTCCAAGGTCCACTTATACGTAGATTTTTTTCTTTTTTTTTTCTTTTCTTTTTTTTTTTTTTTTTTGAGACGGAGTTTCGCTCTTGTTGCCCAGGCTGGAGTGCAATGGCGCGATCTCGGCTCACCGCAACCTCCGCCTCCTGGGTTTAAGCAATTCTCCTGCCTCAGCCTCCTGAGTAGCTGGGATTACAGGCACGTGCCACCATGCCCAGCTAATTTTTTGTATCTTTAGTAGAGACGGGGTTTCACCATGTTGACCAGGATGGTCTCAATCTCTTGACCTCGTGATCCACCCGCCTCGGCCTCCCAAAGTGCTGGGATTACAGGCTTGAGCCACCGCGCCCGGCTGACTTTTTGTTAAATAAACTTTTGTAATAGTTAAAAAAAAAAAAAAAAAAAGCTGGGTGTGGTGGCATGCATCTGTAGTTCTAGCTACTCAGGAGGCTGAGGTACGGGAATTGTTTGAGCCCAGGAAGTTGAGGCTGCAGTGAGCCGAGATCACACCACTGCACTCCAGCGAGACCCTGTCTCAAAAAAAAGAAAAGAAAAATAGGAGAAAAACAGGAACCACCGGTAATTCTATGACCCAGAGATAACTAGGGTTTTATGCTACCAGGTTTTTTTTTCTGGTTAGTCTGCTTGTTTCATGTAGCAAAATGCAAGAATGTTTTGTTTTGTTTTGTTTTGTTTTTTTGAGACAGAGTTTCGCTCTTGTTACCCAGGCTGGAGTGCAATGGCACGATCTCGGCTCACCGCAACCTCTGCCTCCTGGGTTCAGGCAATTCTCCTGCCTCAGCCTCCTGAGTAGCTGGGATTACAGGCACGCACCACCATGCCCAGCTAATTTTTTTTTATTTTTAGTAGAGACAGGGTTTCACCATGTTGACCAGGATGGTCTCGATCTCTTGACCTCGTGATCCACCCGCCTCGGCCTCCCAAAGTGCTGGGATTACAGGCTTGAGCCACCGCGCCCGGCACGTGGATTTTTTTCAACCAAACACATGTGAAACCCACATGTACAGACAGCTGACTTCATAGAAGTAAGTTCTGAAAGGCCAACTGTGGAACTTGAGTATGCACGGATTTGGGTGTGGTGGGGGGTCTCAGACCCAATCACCTTTGTATACCAAGGGACAGCTGTGCTGTGTGATTGCAACTACATGACATTCTGGGTAAGGCAAAACTACGGAGAGATAAAAAAAATCAGTGGTGCCAAGGAGCAGAGGAGCAGGGCGGAGCTGGCAGGTGTTTAGGGCAGTGACACTGGGCTATAATACTGCAGCGGTGGATGCATGCCACTGTGTGTTTATCGTTCGACACCAAGAGTGAGCCCTGAACTAAGATTGTAGAGAGTGATGTCTCCCTGTGGGCTGATGCATTGCGATGCTGTATCACTGTGTTGTGGGAGGTGAGTAGTGGGGGTGGGGTGGGGTATGTAGGAACTGTGTTTTCTGCTTAATATTGCTGTGAAACACTCTTAAAAATAAAGTATTAATTTTTAAAAATCTCGTGTTTCCCCAGATTTTCCATCTGTAGTGCTCTGCATCCCTTTCTGATCATCTGAGTTTCTGGCTGGCGTCATTTCCCTTCAGCCTTAAAGAACTTTGCATTTCCTGTGGTGTGAGTCTGCTGCCACGGTTCTGTTTTCTCGTGTATGAAAGCACCTTTATTTTGCTTTTTTTTTTCCTTTTCCTTCCCATTCAGCACTTTGAAGATGCTGTTTTACTCTTTTCTGGCCTTCGTGGTTCTCGATGAGGAGTCGCCATTCACGGACTCACTGGGTTGTGGCGTAGTAGGCCCGTCTCCTGCTTTCAGGGCGAGCTCCTTGTAGGTGTGGTTCTCAGCAGGTGGACTCAGGCGCTGCAGCACCAGCTTCTTCGTTTTTACTCTGCCTGGTGTTCACACAGCGTCTCCATCTTACAGAGTTCTGTCTTTCATCAAATATGGGAAATTTTTGACCATGATTTCTTCACATTTCTTTCTGTACCATTCTCTCTCTGGTCTCCTGAAATACCAATTATTAGTGACCCTTTGAATTATCTAACATATTTCTAAGGCTGTTTATTATTTTAAACATCTTTTTATCTGTATTTTCAAGATAAATTCTGTTCATCTCGATTCAGGTTCACCTACTCTCTATTGTGCCCATTCAGCCGTTAGTCTGTCAATTAGTGCTTTATTTCAGAAATTGTGTTTTTCGGTTCCAGAATGACCATTTTATTCTTTTTTATTATTTCTGTGTCTCTGCTGAGACTTCTCACTCCCTGAGATTTTCACGTTTTACTTCACTGAGGATAATTATAATACCTGTTTTTAAATCCTTGTCTGTTAGTTTCAACATCTGATTCATTTTAGGGTCAGATGGTTGATTTTCTTTTCTCACAAAAATGTGCTCTATTTTCTTGGTTCTTTATGTATTTGCTAATTTGGGAGTAGAGGTTGTAGATTATGTATGGGTATATGTATCTGCATCTGTGTGTATGTGTGTACATGTTAATGCATGTGAGTATATGCGTGTGTGAGTGTGCGACTGTGTGTGTACCTCTGCAGTTGGTCACAGGCATATACTTGTACAAGTTATATTTTGCTGTCATCTGAGCTGTCGTGGCTGTGCCCTGGGCACTTAGCTTTCTGAGGCTTGTGTGTTGGTCTGCCCCAAGGCTCTGCCATCGCCAGTACTGGCCCCGCTCATAGATGTTCTTTCCTGGGTTGAGCCAGCTCCCTGTGGACAGGAGTACTTGCCGGACACGTCTGAGATCCACCTCAGGCCCATCTGCAGCCCTGCTTTTCTGTGGCACCTTCCAGTTACTTGGACTGTTCCCTTTTGGCATTGCCTTTGGCAGCACTTCCGTAGAGCTCAGCCTCCAGTTCCCCTGCCTCCTGTTGTCCCTGAAAATGCAGTTATATTTTATTGTTTTTATTATTATTTTGAGATGGAGTCTCTCTCTGTCGCCACGCTGGAGTGCATTGGCATGATCTTGGCTCAGTGCAGCCTCTGCCTCCTAGGTTCAAGCGATTCTCTGCCTCAGCCTCCCGAGTAACTGGCACTACAGGCACCCACCACCATACCCAGCTAAGTTTTGTACTTTTAGAAGAGATGGAGTTTCACCATGTTGGCCAAGATGGTCTCAATCTCTTGACCTCATGATCCACCTGCCTTGGCCTCCCAAAGTGCTGGAATTACAGGCATGAGCCACCACACCTGGCCTATTATTTTTATTTTTCTTTTTTTGAGATGAAGTCTTGCTCTATTGCCCAGGCCGGAGTGCAGTGGTGCCATCTAGGCTCAGTGCAGCCTCTGCGTCCCAGGTTCAACCGATTCTCCTGCCTCTGCCTCCCAAGTAGCTGGGATTACAGGTGCCCACCACCATACCTGGCTAATTTTTGTATTCTTTTTTTTTTTTTTTTTTTTTTGAGACGGAGTTTCGCTCTTGTTACCCAGGCTGGAGTGCAATGGCGCGATCTCGGCTCACCGCAACCTCCGCCTCCTGGGTTCAGGCAATTCTCCTACCTCAGCCTCCTGAGTAGCTGGGATTACAGGCACGCGCCACCATGCCCAGCTAATTTTTTTGTATTTTTAGTAGAGACGGGGTTTCACCATGTTGACCGGGATGGTCTCGATCTCTTGACCTCGTGATCCACCCGCCTCGGCCTCCCAAAGTGCTGGGATTACAAGCTTGAGCCACCGCGCCCGGCCTTTTTGTATTCTTAGTAGAGACAGGATTTCACCATGTTGGCCAGGCTGGTCTCAAACTCCTGACCTCAGGTGATCCACCTGCCTCAGCCTCCCAAAGTGCTGGGATTACAGGTGTGAGCCACCAGGCCTGGCCTGAAAATGTAGTTTAAAAAAAAACTTCATTTTGCTTGTTTGTATTTTTCTGTTGTTATTTTTATGGTTTCCTGAAAACGTGAGAAGATTCAGAGCTAAACTTTGTTCCCACTGGTGGTGTTTTTTTTAAATGGAGCCTCACTCTGCTGGAGTGCAATGGCGTGATCTCAGCTCACTGCATCCTCACCCTCCTAGGTTCAAGTGATCCTCCCATCTCAACCTCCTGAGTGGGACTACAGGTGTCCTCCACCTTGCCCAGATCATTTTTGTATTTTTAATAGAGACAGGGTTTCACCATATTGGCCAGGCTGGTCTCAAACTCCTGGGCTTAAGCAATCCACCTGCCTTGGCCTCCCAAAGTGCTGGGATCACAGCATCAAAATACATGAGGTTGCCCAGTGCAGTGGCCAGGCCTGTAATCCCAGCACTTTGGGCATTTTTGTAGCCGTGTAGTTCACATGTCAAGCCTAGGTGATTTCAGCAAAATAAGGTTCATAGGGTCCCTGGGGTCTGTATTTTGTAAGGAGCCCTGTAGGTTGGAGTCTAGTTGCAATTCCGTGGTCGGGGCAGAGGCAACCCTTGTGATCCTAGTTTGTGGGGGTGGAGTCATGATGGGAGTCTGTAGCGGGAGGACCTGTGCTCTCCTGTTGAAGTTGCAGC
Organism: Saimiri boliviensis; assembly: GCF_048565385.1. Taxonomy (NCBI): domain Eukaryota; kingdom Metazoa; phylum Chordata; class Mammalia; order Primates; family Cebidae; genus Saimiri; species Saimiri boliviensis. The sequence goes on along the minus strand of NC_133463.1, from coordinate 92,304,572 downwards.
GATACAGGTGGATGGGTGGTGTCCGCCAGACCGCTTTCCCCGTCCGGGGGGCCTGCTCCGTGCATCTCCGGCGCTGTTTCAAGTGTCACCCCGCACTTGCTGTGGCCCCTCACAGGCTAAGGTGAGGGGCCGTGGGAGGCAGCTTCTTTCCAAGCAGGTGCTCCCCACGGGCCTTGCCCCGGACAAAACACCGTCCTGTGCCCACTGGCCTGACTGAGTGTAAGTCTACGGGCAGGAGCAGTTTGGACCAGCGGCATGTTGCATCGCTGCACCGTCAGTTCGGCTGAATGGGCCAGGTCCTCCAACACTGAGCAAAGGACCAGGCACGAGTCAAGCCACACCCTCCTGGAGTTTGGGAAGACCCTGTGTGTCAGGTCGGCCTGGTCCCACAGGCACCATTGCCATCTAGCAAGGGGCACCTGCTGTGCTGAGCGGGCGGTGTCCTGCGCTGTGCTGTGGTGGGGATTTGAGTCCACATGGATGGACTTCCAGTCAGTGTGGGACCATCAGTTTCTAGTAGCGCCCAATAGGCGGATAGAATTTGCCTTTTTAGGGGGCATGTTCAGCTGCTTTTTGGGGTTTGTTTAGTTCAGAACCCCACGGGCAACCAGCTGGACCATGGTTTCTCCACAGACTCCACGAGGCAGAGTGGGTGTCACCAGAGCTTCCACACAAGAGTGAGACCTAGGCCCACTGGAGGCATGGCATGCTGGGCTGCCTGCTGGGCCAGGCGAGGGCTGCTGGAGACTCCCCACTGGGAGGCGGTTGCTTTATAGGTTATGGAGTAAAAGGGTCTGGGTATTGGAGTAAGATATGGAAACTCTTGTCTTCAAAACATGAAGAATCCAAATAAATATGCCTATCAAAGAGTTGTGAGTGGTATCAATGTCGATAGTTTATGTTTAACAGTTAATAGGATCTGTTGCACCTGACCACATAGTGCCCCAGCATTTTACTGAAGGCGGTGGCCCCTGTATTTTATGTGGGGCGATAGCATAACCCTGATTTTTCAGCTGGGCTATGGTGGTATGTAAATGTGATTGGCTTCTTCAGAGGGACCTTTTAACAGAGATCATCGATACAATGGCATAAATGACAGTGTTTAAGAGGTGCAGGTCTTGTCTGCAGAGATTCTGGGCACTGGCTGGGCTATTGAGGGACCCCCTGGAAGCTGAGTAAAGGAATAATGTGTTCCTTTGAAAATCAAGGCAAATTGCGGTTAGACTCCTCAGTAATAGGTTTAGAATAAAGCATATTGGCCAAACCGAGGACCACAGAGTGTGCACCTGGGACCACTGGAATATCTTCAGTCACTTCTATTGTATTGGTTAGAGGGGCCTTTGTTGGAGAAACTTGGGCTTTTAAGTTTCAGTGATTAATGATGAAGCACCACTCTTCGGAACTAAGTTGGAGTACAGGCTAGACTCTGCTACTAAAGGGGGAGATTGTGGTTTTGGAACCTTAGCCTTTAGCATGATTTTAATGGCAGGCACAGGCCAGCAGCACCTCGTTTTAAGGGTTATTGAGGGGTGTGCACCGTCTTTACTGGAAGTGGCAAGTGGACAGGTTCCCAGCGGGCAGCTCTAGCCAGAAGGGCTGGTAACTTAGGTTTGTTCCAGGAGCATGAGGGCGCCCACTCCCGTGATGGAAGAAGAGAGAGCTGGTGGGCAGCCGATCTTTAATAAAACGAGCGCCAGTGGAGACATCTAAAGGGTCTCCAGGGGCCAGTACAGTCGCTCATGCCTGTAATCCCAGCACTTTAAGAGGCCAAAGTGGACATATCACTTGAGACCAGGAGTCCAAGACCAGCCTGGCCAACATGGTAAAATCCTGACTCTACTGAAAATACAAAAATTAGCCTGGTGTGGTGGTGGGCACCTATAATCCCAGCTACTTAGGAGGCTGGGGTAGGAGGATTGCTTGAGCCTGGAAGGTCAAGGCTGCAGTGAGCCAAGATTGAGCCACCGCACTCCAGCTGGGGGACAGAAAGAGACTCTTAAAATGAAGGAAAGCGAATTCCCAAGAGTTTGTTCACCATTCCCTTTATTTTAAAGACCGTCCCTTTTTAAATTTTGTAGGCTCCTCCGGAACTACTGTGACTTGGGCCCCCTTATAAATACTGAAAGTTTTTCTTGTCCCAATTAATAGAGTAGTAAAAGGGCAATTGTCCCCTTGAAGTGGGACAATCCCTGGGTGACCACCAAGTCCCCAGGCTATGGGACAAGGAGGGCACCATTCTCTCAACTCAGGAAAGGAGGGAGAGTATTTGTCTTCTGTGAGAACAGGCTGTCGAGGGTCCTCAGCCTTCAGAAGTGTGACTGCCTGAGCCCAGTTGTTTGAGGCAGCTAGTTTGTTTTCTGGTTGCCCTGTGATAAGGGCATTGGGCACACCCACCCAGCATGGGGACCCATGAGGGCCCAGTTCTGAGGGTCCACGTTCTTGGTGTTGAAGTTGGAGCAATGTCATCCCCCATCTCATGGGGCTTTGGGGAAAGGTTTCCAGGTGCTCACGGAAAATAATGGTGAGGCCTGGGTCCCACTGTGGAGAGCCAGGGTCAGTTGAGGTTGGGCTGGGTAGGGTCCTCAGCAGGCGACTGCCAAGTACCAGGGAGCAGCTGCCCGTGTCTCACCTTTGCACGTGTCCTGTCCAGAGCTGCCGTGTGACGGAGGGGAGCCTCTTCAGGATGGCGATAGTCCCAGGGTTCCCCAGCAGTGATGTTCAAAGAGACAGCGGACCCCTGGCACCTTCTGCCATCACTCAGCAGGAGGTGGGTGTGGTCTCCAGGGCCCTCCAGGGTGAGCAGGAGGTAGGTGTGGCCTCCAGGGCCCTCCATGGTGAGCAGGAGGTGGGTGTGGTCTCCAGGAGCCACGGTGAGCGCTGGCTATTGTCACTGTGGGGGTGGTGACTCCCTTGACCATGCGTGGCAGGGAGCTTCCTGTTGTGCTGGCCCTCCCCACCCAGTGAGGTTTCCATGACCTCACAGAGGTTTTTCTGACTTGTGGGCGTGGGATTGGCCACATTTAGGGACAGATGTGGGGGATCTGGGCCAGTGTCCCGGAGGAATTTAGTGCACATTTCTGTGGTTATGAGCGCTATCTCTGGCCCGATACTAAACGCCCTGAGTAGCTGGTCAGCCCCCTTTTCACTCCAGCAATGCAAAATCTCTTCTTTTTGGAGATGGAGTCTCGCTCTGTCACCATACTGAAGTGCAGGGGCATGATCTCGGCTCACTGCAACCTCCGACTCCCTGGTTCAAGTGATTCTCCTGCCTCAGCCTCCCAAGTAGCTGGGATTACAGGCACTCGCCTTCACACCCAGCTAATCTTTGTACTTTTAGTAGAGATGGGGTTTCACCATGTTGGCCAGGCTGGTCTCGATCTCTCGACCTCGTGATCTGCCTGCCTCTGCCTCCCAAAGTGCTGGGATTACAGAGGTGAGCGACTGTGCCCGGCATCTTTTTTTTTTTTTTTTTTTTTTTCGAGATGGAATTTCACTCTGTCATCCAGGCTGGAGTGCAATGGAGCGATCTCGGCTAACCACAACCTCTGCCTCCCGGGTTCAGCCCTCCTTAGCCTCCTGAGTAGTTGGGATTACAGGCACCTGCCATCATGCCTGGGTAATTTTTGTATTTTTATAGAGATGGTGTTTCACCATGTTCGCCAGGCTGGTCTTGAACTCCTGACCTCAGATAATCTGCCTGCCTCAGCCTCCCAAAGTGCTAGGATTACAGGCGTGAGCCACCATGCTTGGCCTTTTTTTGTTTTGTTTTTTGAGACAGGGTCTCACTCTCTCGCCCAGGCTGGAGTGCGGTGGCGTGATCTTGGCTCACCTCAACCTCTGCCTCCCAGGCTCAAGTGATTCTCCTACCTCAGCCTCCCGAGTAAAGTAACTGGGATTACAGGCATGTACCACTACTGGCCTGCTAATTTTTGTATTTTCAGTAGAGATGGGGTTTTACCATGTTGGCCAGACTGGTCAAGAGGTCTTGAACTCCTGAGCTCAGATGGCCAACCCTAAATGCTGGGATTACTGCGCCTGGCCAGTGCAAGAATCTCTTTCTTTCTTTCTTTCCTTTTTTTTGAGACGGAGTCTTGCTCTGTTAATAGGCCGGAGTGCGGCAGCCTGATCTCAGCTCACTGCAACCTCTGCCTCCTTGCTTGTTCAAGCGATTCTCCTGCTTTAGCCTTACCAGTAGCTGGGATTACAGGCATGCGAGCTGATTTTTGTATTTTTAGTGGAGATGGGGTTTCACCACGTTGGACTGGATGGTCTGGGTCTCCTGACCTCATGATCTGCCCACCTCAGCCTCCCAGTGCTGGAATTACAGGTGTGAGCCACCATGATCAGCCTGCAAAATCTCTTAAGAAAAGTTTGAATTTCTACCATACAGGAATTTGGTCTCCAGTTCTTTTTTTTGTTTGTTGAGATGGAGTGTTCCTCTGTCACCAGGCTGGAGTGCAGTGGTGCCCTGTTGGCTCACAGCCACCTCCACCTCCTGGGTTCAAGCGATTTTCCTGCCTCAGACTCCCAAGTAGCTGGGACTACAGTTGCGTGCCACCATGCCTGGCTAATTTTTGTATTTTTAGTAGAGACGGGGTTTCACCATGTTGGCCAGGATGTTCTCGATCTCTTGACCTCGTGATCCGCCTGCCTCTGCCTCCCAAAGTGCTGGGATTACAGGTGTGAACCACTGCACCTGGCATTGGTGCCCCTGGCATTGGTCTCCAGTTCTAATTCCCCCGTCCCCTGCAGTTTTCACCTTTGGATTATTACCAGAAGAATCTGAGGGTGACCTCTGTGTGTCCCCACCTCACAGGCAGCACTTCCCTCTCCAGGGTATCCCAGTAGTCTCTGAGAGACCAGGGTCAGCACCCATCAGCGCCATCATTTTCTGGTGTCAGGGTTGGCCCCCAGGCCCCGGGGCCAGAGGGCCAGAGCTCGGCATGCTGGTGGCAGCAGCACCAAGTAGAGTCGATGCCGCTGCTATGAGCCTTGCACTCCGAGAGCTGGGAGGAGGCCCCCAGCATCTGGTGGGGCAGGGACTGGGTGCTCAGGCATTTGCTTTTGCCTACCAGTTGTAGCCACTTCCTGCCAGAGATTAGACCCGTGACACCCCCTGGAGTTGGAGGGCAGGGCCGACAGCCACAGGGACAAAGCATGGACATTTGCAAGGGGTCATGGCCAGCCTCTGCGGGGATTGCCCACGGCCTTGGGTCTGCAGTAGACCTGGACACCTGTGAACGCCGTGGGAGGTTTCCCTATAGCCAGGAGCTCTCCTCGCAGCACTGGGATAAAGGAAACCACCAGGCGGTGTGGCATGGGAAGGGCCCCAACCACGGACCTTGGTCTGAGTGGGCATCTCCTCGGTCCGGATTTCAGAGACAGAGCCACCCTTACCTGCCCACAGCCACTTAGGGTGCCCAGTTTAGGCATCTGGCGCGTCCAGCCTAAAACTTTACCAGCTGCTGGGTAGACCCTAGCATCAGCTCTGCCTTCCCACATGCAGTGATTGCCCCACTGGCAGTGATTGTGGTCAGGCAGGCGCAGCTGAAAGGCATCTCATGCTAAGTGTGGGTGTGTTCCGTCCCAGCAACTATGTTAGCTGTTCCAGGGTTTTTTCTTTTTTCCTTTTCTTTATCTTATGGAGAAAATGTCTTCAGTGATTAGGCACAAGATGGAAAATAAAGATCTTACTCATAGGTCTTAGGGGTACAAGGCATGTTTGAAGGCCACAGGACGTCAGCATGAGAAGAGGGTGGACAGTGAGCATGTGGGGCATCTGCCTTTCTTGGGGTCCAGGGTGTGGGTGGAAGCCCAGGCTGGGAGAAAAGGGATTGCAGGGTTTGAAGCAAACACACACAAGGAGGGCTCTTGCTCTGCATTCAGTCCAGGTTTGCGCCCAGTCAAGCAGCTCGGTGCGGGTAGGCTTGGAGCGGCGGCCTCTGACCTGCAAGGACTAAGGGAGGGGCTGGGAACTCAGGTTAGGCTGCTTCAGAGGCCTCAGGGCAGTCGGAGCTCAAGTCGAAAAACAAAGCACGTGCACTCAGGAACCAGCTCGCTGCACTGTGGTCTTTGTTAGAGGTGGGGTCTCAACCTCTTGAGCAGGCAGGTCTCAAACTCTTGGCCTTGGGCTGGGCGCGGTGGCTCACGCCTGTAATCCCAGCACTTTGGGAGGCCGAGGTGGGTGGATCACAAGGTCAAGAGATCGAGACCATCCTGTCAACATGGTGAAACCCCGTCTCTACTAAAAATACAAAAAATTAGCTGGGCGTGGTGGCGCGTGCCTGTAATCCCAGCTACTCGGGAGGCTAAGGCAGGAGAATTGCCTGAACCCAGGAGGCGGAGGTTGCGGTGAGCCGAGATCGCGCCATTGCACTCCAGCCTGGGTAACAAGAGTGAAACTCCGTCTCAAAAAAAAAAAAAAAAAAAACTCTTGGCCTCAAGCGATCCTCCCACCTCAGCTTCTCAAAGTGCTAGATTACAGGCATGAGCCACCACATCTGACTTAAGTTTTATATATATATATGTGTGTGTGTGTGTGTATATATATATATATATATATAAAACTTTATTTAGACGAAGTCTTGCCCTTTTGCCAGGCTGGAGTGCAGTGGCACTATCTTGGCTCACTGCAACCTCCGTCTCCTGGATTCAAGCGATTCCCCAGCCTCAGCCTCCTGAGTAGCTGAGACTACAGGTGCGCATCACCACGCCCAGCTAATTTTTATATTTTAGTAGAGATGGGGTTTCTCCATGGCCAGGATGGTCTCGATATCCTGACCTCATGATCCACCTGCCTTGGCCTCCCAAAGTGCTGGGATTACAGGTGTGAGCCACCACTCCCAGTCTTAAGTACTATTTTATCAATGTTTTCGTTTTGTTTGTTTTGTTTTGAGACAGAGTCTCACTCTGTCACCCAGGCTGGAGTGCAGTGGCACAATCTCACTCAGCTCACTATAACCCCCACCGGGTTGAAGCAATTCTCCTGACTCAGCCTGCCTCTTGAGTAGCTGGGACTAGAGGCACGTGCCACCACACCTGGTTAATTTTTTTTTTTTTTTTTTTTTTTTTTTTGAGACAGAGTTTCGCTCTTGTTACCCAGGCTGGAGTGCAATGGCGCGATCTTGGCTCACCGCAACCTCCGCCTCCTGGGTTCAGGCAATTCTCCTGCCTCAGCCTCCTGAGTAGCTGGGATTACAGGCACGCACCACCATGCCCAGCTAATGTTTTGTATTTTTAGTAGAGACGGGGTTTCACCATGTTGACCGGGATGGTCTCGATCTCTTGACCTCATGATCCACCTGCCTCGGCCTCCCAAAGTGCTGGGATTACAGGCTTCAGCCACCGCGCCCGGCCTGAGTTTTGAACTTTTTACAAATAGAATTTTACAGCATATACTCTTATGTTTCGGCTCTTTCACTAAAAAAAAAAAAATTTTTCAGAGGCAGGGTCTCACTCTGTTGCCCATACTAGAGTGCAGTGGCACACCATAGCTCACTGTAATGTCAAACTCTGGGGCTCAAGTAATCCTCCCACCTCAGCCTCCTGAGTAGGTAGGCAGGTGTGGACCACCATGCCTGGCCGAGTTTTCTAACAGTCTTTATTATTATTGAGACAGAGTCTCACTCTGTCGCCCAGGGTGCAGTGCAATAACCCAGTCTTGGCTCACTGCTACTTCCACCTCCCAGTTCAAGCGATTTTCCTGCCTCAGCCTCTGAGTAGCTGGGATTATAGGAGTGTGCCACCACACCTCGCTAATTTTTTTGTTTTTTTTTTGTTTTTTTTTTTTTTTTTTGAGACGGAGTTTCGCCCTTGTTACCCAGGCTGGAGTGCAATGGCGCGATCTCGGCTCACCGCAACCTCCGCCTCCTGGGTTCAGGCAATTCTCCTGCCTCAGCCTCCTGAGTAGCTGGGATTACAGGCACGTGCCACCATGCCCAGCTAATTTTTTGCACTTTTAGTAGAGACGGGGTTTCACCATGTTGACCAGGATGGTCTCGATCTCTCGACCTTGTGATCCACCCGCCTCGGCCTCCCAAAGTGCTGGGATTACAGGCTTGAGCCACCGCGCCCGGCTTTTTTGTTTTTTTTAAGTAGAGATGGAGCTTTGCCATGTTGGCCAGGCTGGTCTCGGGCTCCTGGCCTCAAGCAATCTGCCCACCTTGGCCTCCCGAAGTGCTGGGATTACTGCTGTGAGCCACCACACCCAGCCTACCTTTGCGTTCTTGGGCTAAACCGACTTGTTCATGATGTGTTATCCCTGTTACATATATGACTAGATTTGGCTTCTTAATGTTTTGTTTAGGGATTTCACATCCGTAATTGGGGTGAGGTTGGCCTTCCATTTTGTTTTCTCATACTGTTGTCAAATTTTGGTATCAAAGATGAATTAACCTCACATACACTGTTGGAACATGCATCATCTCTTTCTGTTTTCTGGATGTAACCGATGAAGAATAAAACAGAGAATGAACAAATAACCAAAACAAAAAGGGTGCCACCACCTAGATACTTCAGACCATAATAAAAACATATTTTGGGCTAGGTGCAGTGACTTACACCTGTAATCCCAGTGTTTGGGAGGCCAAAGCAGGAGGATTGCTTGAGATCAGGAGTTGGAGACAAGCCTGGCAACATAGTGAGACCCTGTCTCTACAAACAAAATTAGGAATGATCTGGGCATCCTTCCTAATGATGCACACCTGTCGTCCCAGCTACTTGGGAGCCCGAAGTAGGAGGAGCACTTGATCTCAAGAGTTCAAGGCAGCAGTAAGCTATGATCACACCACTGTACTCCACCTTGGCAACAGAGCAAGCCCTGTGTTTTAAAAAAAGAAAATACGGCCGGGCGCGGTGGCTCAAGCCTGTAATCCCAGCACTTTGGGAGGCCGAGGCGGGTGGATCACGAGGTCGAGAGATCGAGACCATCCCGGTCAACATGGTGAAACCCCGTCTCTACTAAAAATACAAAAAATTAGCTGGGCATGGTGGTGCGTGCCTGTAATCCCAGCTACTCAGGAGGCTGAGGCAGGAGAATTGCCTGAACCCAGGAGGCGGAGGTTGCGGTGAGCCGAGATCGCGCCATTGCACTCCAGCCTGGGTAACGAGCGAAACTCCGTCTAAAAAAAAAAAAAAAGAAAAGAAAATACATGCCGACCTAGAAGAAAAATAAATAAATAAAGAAAAATGGTGGGGGGAAGATACTTTGAGCACAATTATGCCAAATATTTTGAACATTGAGATAAAATGTATAAATACCCTAGAAAAATAACTTTATCAAAACTGACCAAGAAAAGGTTAATACGTAATTCTTTAAGTGCTAAATACATTGACTCATAATTTAAAATCCTTCCTTAGAGAAAATGACAAGCCCAGGTGGCTTCATCAACTTATACTAAGCACTTAAGGAAGAAATAGCAACTATCTTACATATATATGTTCAATAAAAGTTGGGTTATGCTGTTTATATAATTTTAGAACCTGATTCTTCACTTTGTAATATAAGCTTTTTATTTAATTATATCTTTCTATTATAATAATGGTAGAATGGTATTCCATTATGTGAATGGTCTTTAATTGGTTTAAACAGCCCCCCAGGCTGGGCGCAGTGGCTCACACCTGTAATCCTATCACTTTGGGAGGCCAAGGAGGGTGGATCACAAGGTCAGGAGTTCGAGACCAGCCTGACCAACATGGTGAAACCCCATCTGTACTAAAAATACAAAAAATTAGCCTGGCATGGTAGTGAGCACCTGTAATCCCAGCTACTCAGGAGACTGAGGACAATCACTTGAACCCAGGAGGCAGAGGTTGCAGTGAGCCGAGATTGTGCCATTGCACTCCAGCCTGGGTGACAGAGTGAAACTCCATCTCAGAAAAAAAAAAGCCCCGTTTTTGGACATTTGGGGGGCTTCCTTGTTTCCCCATGATTACAAAATGCAGTGGGCATCATTGCAGTCAGTCATTTCCATGTACATATGGCAGTCCACTTAGGATAAATCCTAGGGGAGTAGTTTGGAGGACAAAGGATATGTGAAATACCAATTTTTTTGCTCAATACTGCCACTTGTTAAAAAAAGTTATATTTTGGCTAGGCACAGTGGCTTGCACCTGTAGTCCCAGCTACTTGGGAGGCTAAGGCAGGAAGATTGCTTGAGCCAGGGAGGTCAAGGCTGCAGTGAACTGTGGTTGCACCACTGCACTCCAACCTGGGCAACAGAGCAAGACCCTGTCTCAAAGAAGTCATTTATGTACAGTCCCACCAACAGTAAATGGCATGCTTGTTGCTTTAATTCTTTTTTTTTTTTTTTTTTTTTTTTTTTTTTTGAGACGGAGTTTCGCTCTTATTACCCAGGCTGGAGTGCAATGGCGCGATCTCGGCTCACCGCAACCTCCGCCTCCTGGGCTCAGGCAATTCTCCTGCCTCAGCCTCCTGAGTAGCTGGGATTATAGGCACGCACCACCATGCCCAGCTAATTTTTTGTATTTTTAGTAGAGACGGGGTTTCACCATGTTGACCAGGTTGGTCTCGATCTCTCGACCTCGTGATCCACCCGCCTCGGCCTCCCAAAGTGCTGGGATTACAGGCTTGAGCCACCGCGCCCGGCTTGTTGCTTTAATTCTTACCAATGCTCAGCATCATTTTATTTTTTTATTTTTATTTTATTTTTTTTATTTCATTTTATTTTTTTTTGAGATGGAGTTTCGCTCTTGTTACCCAGGCTGGAGTGCAATGGCGTGATCTCGGCTCACCGCAACCTCCGCCTCCTGGGTTCAGGCAATTCTCCTGTCTCAGCCTCCTGAGTAGCTGGGATTACAGGCACGTGCCACCATGCCCAGCTAATTTTTTGTATCTTTAGTAGAGACGGGGTTTCACCATGTTGACCAGGATGGTCTCGATCTCTCGACCTCGTGATCCACCCGCCTCGGCCTCCCAAAGTGCTGGGATTACAGGCTTGAGCCACCGCGCCCGGCTATTTTTAAGTCTGTATCATAAAGCCCAAACTTCTCAACCTCTTTGCAGTGCCTCCTGTGTCTTTACCTTGCCTCATCTTGCCCCACTCTTCCCCCGTTCTTCTAGCTGTAGCAATGGTGAGATTAAAAAAACAATAGAGACAGTTTAACTCTGTCACCCAGGCTGGAGAGCAGTGGCGTGATTCTAGCTCACTGCAGTCTTGAACTCCTGGCCTCAGTCGCTTTTCCTGCCTCAGACTCCCAAAGTGCCGAAATTATAGTTGTGAGCCAGTGCACCAAGCAGTGAGGTTCTTTTTTTTTTTTTTTTTTTTTTTTCTGAGACAGGGTATCATTCTGTTGCCCAGACTGGAGTGCAGTAGCACCATCATGGCTTACCACAGCCTTGACCTCCTAGGCTCAGGCAATCCTTACACCTCAGTCTTCTGAATAGCTGGGACCATAGGCATGCACCACCACACCCCGCTAATTAAAAATTTTTTTCTTTTTGTATTGATAGGGTCTCCTTATGTTGCCCAGGCTGGTCTTGAACTCCTGGCTCCAAGCAGCCCTCCTGCCTTGGCCCCCCTCAACTGAGATTACACATGTGAGCCACCGCGTCTGGCCCAGATTCTTTGAGTCAGGAACTTGATTGATATTTTTGTGCATCACAACCAGGGCCCAGGCCTGTCTGCCACTGCTAACTTATTTCCTTTGTCAGGTTTCAGCTTGAACCTCACTCCCGGAATTTTTTCTGACCATGTAGACTGGGTTGGGGCCAATAACACATTTACACACATTTGCACAGTTTTTGTCATATGGTTTATCATTATTTTTAAGAACTTACTTGCTGTCTACCTGAGTAGAACATAAACTTCATGAGATCAGAAACTGTATTTATCTTCCTGTATATTCCTTACCTAGAACATACCTAGTCTTCTAAATATTTGTTGAATAGATTAATTTGCCCATTTTATGGTGAAAAATCATAATTTGTTTTGATTTGACTACTTTGATAACTAATGAACTTGAATATTTTTATTCTGTTGATTGGCCATCTTTACTTTTGAATTCCGCCTTTCATGTTTTGCTATCGGAGCATCTGCCTTCTGCATGATGGTTGATAGGAGCTTCTGACACATCATGGACATTATCCCTGATGGAGGGTTTTCTTAAGTAACTCTTTGTGTTTTTCTTTAACAGATTCCGAGGTTGGGACCAAGAAGGAACTATCTATTTTAAACCAAAAATTTTCTGAAGAAACAAAAACCCCAGAATTTGTATCAAGAAGACTCTTAAGGAATAATGCACAGGCAGCTGAATGTCAGGAAGTATGGGGCCCTGGGGACAAACTGGAAGACAACCTGGGAAATTCTGCCTGGCAGAGTTTGAACAAACCCAGTATTCACAAGGGAGTTTTAACAGAAGCTACCGTGGACAGGGAAAGATCTTTGGGAGAAAGAACCCAAGAGTGTAGTGCATTTGATAGAAACTTGAATCTGAACCAAAATGTTAGACTTCAAAGAAGTAAAACAAGAGAGAGGGTCTTTAAATGTGATATATGCAGCAAAACCTTCAAATATAATTCAGACCTAAGTAGACATCAGAGAAGTCACACTGGGGAGAAGCCATACGAATGTGGCCGATGTGGGCGAGCCTTTACTCACAGCTCAAACCTCGTTCTGCACCATCACATTCACACTGGAGATAAACCATTTAAATGTGATGAATGTGGGAAAACGTTCGGACTCAATTCTCACCTCCGTCTTCATCGGAGAATTCACACTGGAGAGAAACCCTTTGGGTGTGGTGAGTGTGGGAAGGCTTTCAGTCGAAGCTCAACTCTTATTCAACATCGGATAATTCACACAGGAGAGAAACCCTACAAATGTAATGAATGTGGAAGGGCCTTTAGCCAGAGCCCCCAGTTAACTCAGCATCAGCGAATTCACACTGGAGAGAAGCCCCATGAATGCAGTCACTGTGGGAAGGCCTTCAGTCGGAGTTCCAGCCTTGTTCAGCATGAGAGAATTCACACTGGAGAGAAGCCCCATAAATGCAATCAGTGTGGGAAGGCCTTCAGTCAAAGCTCAAGCCTTTTTCTCCATCATAGAGTTCATACTGGAGAGAAACCCTATGTATGCAATGAATGTGGTAGAGCCTTTGGTTTTAACTCGCATCTTACTGAACATGTAAGGATTCACACAGGAGAAAAACCCTATGTTTGTAATGAGTGCGGCAAAGCCTTTAGTCGGAGTTCCACTCTTGTTCAGCATCGAAGAGTTCACACTGGGGAGAAGCCCTACCAATGCATTGAATGTGGGAAAGCTTTCAGCCAAAGCTCCCAACTCACCCTACACCAGCGAGTTCACACTGGAGAGAAACCCTATGAATGTGGTGCCTGTGGGAAGGCCTTCAGCCGGAGGTCAACCCTCACTCAGCATCAGAAAATTCACAGTGGAGAGACTCGCAAGTGCAGGAAACGTGGTCCAGCCTTTGTTCATGGTTCCAGCCTTACACCAGACGGACAGATTCCCACTGGAGAGAAACAGAGCAGAGCCTTTAATCGTGGTGCAAACCTCATTCTACGCTGGACAATTCACACTGGTGAGAAATCCTTTGGATATAATGAATGTGGAAAAGCTTTCAGTCCCACCTCACAACCCACTGAAGATCACCAAATGCATACTGGGGAAAAGCCCTATAAATGTCAAGAATGTAGAAAAGCCTTCAGTGGGAATTCAACCCATATTCAACATCAGGCAACTCACACTGGTGGGAAACCATGTCATGGCAGTATGTGTGGGAAAGCCTTCAGCCAGAGTTCACAACTCACACCACATCAGCAGACTCATGTTGGAGAGAAACCTAATTTAAATGACGGATCTAAAAGATACTTTATTCATATCAAAAAGATTTTCCAAGAGAGACATTTTTAATTTTAACGTGGAAGAGTCTTTAGCCAGAGCCCCCAGTTAACTGAGCATCAGAGAATTCACACTGGAGAGAAGCCCCGTGAATGCAGTCACTGTGGGAAGGCCTTCAGTTCCAGCCTTATTCAGCAACTGTTCCAGCCTTATTCAGCAAATGCAGAAGACAGTTTAGCAACTGTTCATTTTACATTAGATAGGATGGCATAATGAAAGATAAATAAGGTCTAAATATTACTGGCAGAGTAACAAATAGTTCAGATGACTATTAAAGTCATTAAATCTGGAAATAAACACAAGAGAGTTCACTCTGGGAAATCAGACAGTGTAAAGGTTACTGCCATGCTCAGGAGTTGAACCGTGTGGTTCTGTGTCCGGATACTCATCACAAATGGATGGAGGGTGTGAGAAGTGAACCTAGCTGGTGCTCTGGATCTACCCTACCTGACATCCTTCCGGACTCACCCTTGTTTCCTATCCAGGCCCAGGCTTGTGGCTAAGAACATCCACTTTCAGTCCCATATACCTGCCTCCAGGTGTGGTACAGAGAACTTTTGCCTGTTGTGAGGACTCAGCCTTATTCTCTCCACTGTCTCTCCCACCAACCCCCAGAGGAACTGCAGGTAGATGTTTCTTCCTTGCTTGGAGTCCCAGTTTTTGCATTTGTAAAATAAAAGTTGGTTTGGTTTTGGTCCTAAGGAGCTCTGCAGTTTGGCAGAGAGAGGGACCTTAGAGGTCGATAACGTAGCTGTCTGCCAAGTATCTCTACTTTTGAAAACTATAATTACTGATAAAATTTGTTAAAAGGCAGGTTTGTTGAAGCATAATTTATAAACAATAAAATTTACTCTTTTTATAGTTCTGTGGGCTTTGACAAAAACATACAGTTCTGGCACCACATTCCAGATACTGGACACCTTCATCACCACCAGAATTCCTTTGTGCACTCTTGTGGTCAGCCCTCCTCAACCCCTGTCTGTGGAAACCACTGGTCTGTTTTCTCCCGTTGCCTGATTTCCAGAATCACAGTGTGCAGCTTGTTCGCACGTGGCTTCTCTAACTGAACGTGACGTATTGGAGTCCTCCATAGTGCCTGTGTAGAGTGCCTTTTTACTCTGAGGAGCGTTCCAGTGCATGGATGGAACCAGGTGTTTATCCACTCACCCATGGAAGGATATTAGGACATTTTCAGTATGGACAACTATGATTATTTGGTCTCTTATTTTTTTGAGGTGGAGTTTCTATCTTGTCACCCAGGCTGGAGGGCAGTGGCGTGATTTTGGCTCACCACAACCTCTACTTCCCGGATTCAAGAGATTCTCCTGCCTCTGCCTCCCAAGTAGCTGGGATTACAGGTGCCTGCCACCACACCCAGCTAATTTTGTATTTTTAGTAGAGACAGGGTTTCTCCATGTTGGTCAAGCTGGTTTCAAACTCCCAACCTCAGGAGATCAATCTGGCTCAGGCTCCCAAAGTGCTGGGATTACAGGCATGAGCCACCATGCCTGGCCAGGCAACTATGATCAAACCTGCATAAACTGTATCAACTACAGGCTGTTTTGTGAATCTAACTTTTCAGTTATGTTGGGTAAACAGGAGTGGGACTGCTGGGTCACCTGGCAAGCTTATGTTTAATGTTTTAAGAAACTGCCAAACTGGTTTTTGGTTTTCTTTTTGAGACGGAGTTTCGCTCTCGTTACCCAGGCTGGAGTGCAATGGCGCGATCTCGGCTCACCGCAACCTCCGCCTCCTGGGTTCAGGCAATTCTCCTGCCTCAGCCTCCTGAGTAGCTGGGATTACAGGCACGCGCCACCATGCCCAGCTAATTTTTTGTATTTTTAGTAGAGACGGGGTTTCACCATGTTGGCCAGGATGGTCTCGATCTCTTGACCTCGTGATTTGCCCACCTCGGCCTCCCAAAGTGCTGGGATTACAGGCTTGAGCCACCGCGCCCGGCCCCGAGACACAATTAAATGCAACGTACAACCTTGATTAGCTTCTGACTTAGAGGGGAAAAATTCAGCTATGTAGGTATTTTAGAGACAATTGGAGAATTAAGAGTTATGTGACCATGGGATTATTGTTAATTTTCTCAGTTGAAATAAGGTATTGCTAGGAAACAGGCTGAAGTATCTAAGGAGAAGTGTCATGATGTCTGCAAATTGCAGCTAACCCTGGAACAACACAGGTTTGAACTTCGAGGATCAGTTATAATTGGATTTTCTTCCACCTCAGTCACCTTGAGATTGCAAGACCAACCCTCCTTTTCCTCTTCCTCCTCAGCCTACTCAATGTAAAGACAATGAGGATGAAGACTTTTACGATGATCCACTTTCACTTAATGAATATTATATTTTCTCTTATGATTTTCTGAATACCATTTTCTTTTAAGATAGAGTATATAATACATATTAAAAATATGTGTTGACTATATTATCCGTAAGGCTTCCTTCCAGTCACCAGGAGGCTATTAGCAAATTTTAGGGGAGTCAAAAGTTACGCTTCAATGTTCAACTGCACGGGGGTCAGTGCCCCCCGCAATCTCTGTTATTCGTCAAGGTCCAACGGTATTTTCAAATTACTTTTCAGCAATAAAAAGTAAATATATTCAAAGACACAGTCAGTGTGGCACAATGTCAACAACTGCAGAGTCTAAACGGTTTCCGGTGTTCGTAGTACTTCCGGTGGATTTGAACGTTCTCAGAGTTGAAAGCGCAGCAGTAGGAAAGTCCCCTCCGGCCGCCTGCGGACGGCGGGTGGAGGCCGGAGCGGACCGGGAGGAAGCCTGCAGTCCAGGGCGCGGTTGGGGTGCAGCGGCCCTGTCCCGGGCGCCACCCGTCATCCGCACCCCGGGCCACTCGCGCTTGAGCAGCGGCCCGCGCAGAGCCAGGCTCCCCGACGCCCTGCGGGGCGCTGGGCGTGCAGACACGAGCCGAGAGGCGCCCCGGGCGCCCCTCGAGTGGAATGAACGAGCCTCCGGAGTTTACTTCGCATCGCCGGACCGTCTCAGGACGAACCCCAAAGTGACCGCCACCGCCCGGCTTTCCGGCGGCACAAGCGGGGCGAGCGCAGCGCCGAGGACGCGGCCAGAGGCGGGAGTCCCGCTCGGCCCGGACCCTCCACCTCCAAGCTCCGCCCGGCAAGATGGCGGACGCCGCTCCGAGGCCACGCCCCCTGCCTGAGCGGACGCGGCGCCTCACAGCCTCCCTCAGCCGGGAACCGCGCCGTGCAGCCTCCACGCGGCCCGCTCCGGACACGGGCCCCTCGCCCTTCGCAGGCGCTCAGGCCGGGACACGCCCCTCGCCCCTCAAGTCCCACCGCAGTGATGACCACGCCCCTCGGCCCTCACAGACACCCCCACCCCCGGACACGCCCCTCGCCCCTCACAGACACCCCCACCCCCGGACACGCCCCTCGCCCCTCACAGACACCCCCACCCCCGGGACACGCCCCTCGCCCCTCACAGACACCCCCACCCCCGGACACGCCCCTCGCCCCTCACAGACACCCCCACCCCCGGACACGCCCCTCGCCCCTCACAGACACCCCCACCCCCGGGACACGCCCCTCGCCCCTCACAGACACCCCCACCCCCGGGACACGCCCCTCGCCCCTCACAGACACCCCCACCCCCGGGACACGCCCCTCGCCCCTCACAGACTCCCCCACCCCCGGGACACGCCCCTCGGCCCTCACAGACACCCCCACCCCCGGACACGCCCCTCGCCCCTCACAGACACCCCCACCCCCGGGACACGCCCCTCGCCCCTCACAGACACCCCCACCCCCGGACACGCCCCTCGCCCCTCACAGACTCCCCCACCCCCGGGACACGCCCCTCGGCCCTCACAGACACCCCCACCCCCGGACACGCCCCTCGCCCCTCACAGACACCCCCACCCCCGGACACGCCCCTCGCCCCTCACAGACACCCCCACCCCCGGGACACGCCCCTCGCCCCTCACAGACACCCCCACCCCCGGACACGCCCCTCGCCCCTCACAGACTCCCCCACCCCCGGGACACGCCCCTCGGCCCTCACAGACACCCCCACCCCCGGACACGCCCCTCGCCCCTCACAGACACCCCCACCCCCGGACACGCCCCTCGCCCCTCACAGACACCCCCACCCCCGGACACGCCCCTCGCCCCTCACAGACACCCCCACCCCCGGGACACGCCCCTCGCCCCTCACAGACACCCCCACCCCCGGACACGCCCCTCGCCCCTCACAGACACCCCCACCCCCGGGACACGCCCCTCGCCCCTCACAGACACCCCCACCCCCGGACACGCCCCTCGCCCCTCACAGACACCCCCACCCCCGGACACGCCCCTCGCCCCTCACAGACACCCCCACCCCCGGGACACGCCCCTCGCCCCTCACAGACACCCCCACCCCCGGACACGCCCCTCGCCCCTCACAGACTCCCCCACCCCCGGGACACGCCCCTCGCCCCTCACAGACACACCCACCCCCGGACACGCCCCTCGCCCCTCACAGACACCCCCACCCCCGGACACGCCCCTCGCCCCTCACAGACTCCCCCACCCCCGGGACACGCCCCTCGCCCCTCACAGACACCCCCACCCCCGGACACGCCCCTCGCCCCTCACAGACTCCCCCACCCCCGGGACACGCCCCTCGCCCCTCACAGACACCCCCACCCCCGGGACACGCCCCTCGCCCCTCACAGACACCCCCACCCCCGGACACGCCCCTCGCCCCTCACAGACACACCCACCCCCGGACACGCCCCTCGCCCCTCACAGACTCCCCCACCCCCGGACACGCCCCTCGCCCCTCACAGACTCCCCCACCCCCGGACACGCCCCTCGCCCCTCACAGACTCCCCCACCCCCGGGACACGCCCCTCGCCCCTCAAGGTCCCACCGCAGTGATGACCACGCCCCTCGGCCCTCACAGACACCCCCACCCCCGGACACGCCCCTCGCCCCTCACAGACACCCCCACCCCCGGGACACGCCCCTCGCCCCTCACAGACACCCCCACCCCCGGGACACGCCCCTCGCCCCTCACAGACTCCCCCACCCCCGGGACACGCCCCTCGCCCCTCACAGACACCCCCACCCCCGGACACGCCCCTCGCCCCTCACAGACACCCCCACCCCCGGACACGCCCCTCGCCCCTCACAGACTCCCCCACCCCCGGGACACGCCCCTCGCCCCTCACAGACACCCCCACCCCCGGACACGCCCCTCGCCCCTCACAGACACCCCCACCCCCGGGACACGCCCCTCGCCCCTCACAGACTCCCCCACCCCCGGGACACGCCCCTCGCCCCTCACAGACACCCCCACCCCCGGACACGCCCCTCGCCCCTCACAGACTCCCCCACCCCCGGGACACGCCCCTCGCCCCTCACAGACTCCCCCACCCCCGGGACACGCCCCTCGCCCCTCAAGGTCCCACCGCAGTGACTGAACACGCCCCTCGCCCCTCACAGACTCCGCCCGCGACCCCGCCTCCTCACGCTCCGCAGGCTCCGCCCCGTGGCCACACCTCGCGCCCTTCAAAGGCACCGGCCCGCGACGCCGCACCTTTTATGGGCCTCGCTCCGTGACCACGCCCCCGCACCTTGGATAGGCTCCACCCCCGGCGACCCCGCCCCCACGGGGGTCCGCTCCGAAACCCCGCCCCT
The DNA here is from genome assembly GCF_048565385.1 of Saimiri boliviensis. Taxonomy (NCBI): domain Eukaryota; kingdom Metazoa; phylum Chordata; class Mammalia; order Primates; family Cebidae; genus Saimiri; species Saimiri boliviensis. The sequence goes on along the minus strand of NC_133463.1, from coordinate 92,285,028 downwards.
TCGGGGGTCGCCCGCGGGTCTCCAACCCCGGTCGGCCAGCTCCGGTGCCCGCGGGGAAGAGCCCGGTGCCAGGGGCCACCAGTCGGTCCAACTCACCGCCCGACTGGTGGGACGAGGACGGGTCGGGCCGGCAGGACACGGGCCGGACGCGGGAAGAGCGAGGCCTCGGTGGCTCCCGGCTCCCCGCCCCGCTCCCGCAGGAGAAGGGCCGACGCGACGCCGCGGTCGTATCCGCCTCCTTTCCCGGCCCTGAGTACGGCCCGGGGTCTCCAGGGGTGGGGCCTGGAGGGGCGCTGCGGAGGACCGGCGAGAGTCTGGGACGTTCGCGCGTCGTGGGAAAACCAGGAGGTGACGGACGGGGCGGGGCAGCGGCCGCCGGGTGGGGGCGTCCGAGGCCCTCCGAGCGTTGGCGCCGCCGGCGGCCCGCTGGCGCCCGGAACGTCAGTCGTCCTGCGCGGGAAAGGACGCGGGGCGCGGAGGAGGGGTTCTCCGCCCCGGACGGCGGGTCCCGCGGGTTCCAGCGCGGACGAGGGCGCCGAGACTGGGGGTGCGGGGACGGCAGAGACCCTCGCTGGATGTTGTTCCTGCCCGAATCTCATGCCAGCTGGCGACGCGAGGGGACCCTGGGCACTGATGCAGCCCACGTGGCCCCCCGCCGTCCCGCCCTCCGGCCCCCAGCCCGCCCCAAGGCCCGCCGGCCATCTCACGCTCCGCCCTGCCCGACAACACCCCCCCATCCTCCACGCCGCCCCGACTTTCCGTTCCCGCGGCGCCCCTCCCCTCCCCTCGCCAGCCCCCACCCGCTGCATCCCCTGGGAGAGGCTGGGCTCCCGGTGCTTCCCAAGAGACAAGAGGTGTGTCCCGCGCCCTGTACACCGAGAAGCCCTCGGACTCCAGGACCCTGCTTTTTTAGGCAGAACGCTATGGGTGGGCCGCTCCAGGGAGAAACCCGGCTGGGGTCTTCTCACCCACCGGGCTTGCAGGCTGCAGGATGGTGTGAACGTTTGTTCACATCGTGGACCCCCAAGGGAGGGGTGGCCTTCTCTGCAAGAAGGCTTCTGAAGCCTTCGAGGCGACGCTGGTTCTCTTTCCACTCCTCCCTGCTTCCCAGGCCAACAAGGAGATGTCCTGACCCACTCATGGCCAAGGACACCCGTGGACATGGCCTTCTTCCTCGCAGTAGACTGTGCCATGCAGGCCAGGAAAAGCCAAGAAAACGTGGATGGAACAGACAGGTTCCTAGCAAAATAATAAAGCTGAGCCAAAGTAGAAAACTTGAATTAACTAATTGCCAAAAAAAGACATTAGAGAGGTGATTAAAAAGCTACCATTAAGAAAGCTCCAGATGGCTTCACAGCTGAGCTCTCACCAACCTTTAGAGATCAGATAATTTGAAAGTTAATTATGATACTCCAAGCCACAGAAAAAGATTAAAAACCTCGATTCATGTTATGAGGCCTCTGTCTATAAGTTGTCTAAGTCTGTGTTGCTATTAGGGAATACCTGAGACTGGGCAATATAAAGAAAGGAGGGTTATTTGGCTCACAGTTCTGCAGGCTGCACAGGAAGCATGTCACTAGTATCTACTGGTGGAGCCTCAGGCTGCTTCCACTTACTGTGGAAGATGAAGGGGAGCTGGTGTGCAGAGATCACACAGCAAGAGAAGAGGCAAGAAAGAGAGTGGGTGGGTAGATGCCAGGCTTGTTTAAACAACCAGCTTTTGAGGGAATTCATAGAGCTAGAACTCCCTCATTACCATGAAGAGGGCACCACGTATTCATGAGGGATCTACCCCATAACTCAAACACCTCCCACCATGCACCCACCTCCAACATGGGGGATCAAATCTCAGCATGAGGTTTGGGAGGGCAAACACCCAAACCGTAGCAAAGCTTAACACCAAAATGATAGAGCTCCAAGAATCTATAGACCCAGATCTCTGTGTTTCATGTTGAAGAACAAATCATAAATAAGACAGTGCAAATAGAATCAAGCAGTGTATCAAAAAGTAATATGCCATGGCCAAGTATGGTTTATTTCAGGAATGCAAGGATACCTCCATACCATTGCAATTCATTAGCTCGACAAAAGAGAATAGGCTGGGTATTTTACGCCTATAATCCCAATACTTTGGGAGACTGAGGCAGATGGATCACCTGAGGTCAGGAGTTTGAAACTACCCTGGCCAACATGGTGAAACCCCGTCTCTACTAAAAATACAAAAAATTAGCTGGACGTGGTGGCAGGCGCCTGTAATCCCAGCTACTCGGGAGGCTGAGGCAGAAGAATCGCTTGAACTTGGGAGGAGGAGGTTTCAGTGAGCCGAGATCACCCCATTGCACTCCAGACTGGGCAATGAGAGCAAAACTCCATCTCAAAAAAAAAGAAAACAGCATTCCATCAACATATGGTAAGTAACATTGAGTAAAATTCTGGAGCCATTCTGAGTGAAATTTCAAAGAGAATAAAAAGGAATGAAAACGACTTAAATATGCTAAAAATTATTCTAGAAACTCCAAGAACAAGCATCATTTATAAAACGATATGCTAAAGCTGTTACTCTTTTTTTTTTTTTTTTTTTTTTGAGACAGAGTTTCTCTTGTTACCCAGGCTGGAGTGCAATGGCATGATCTTGGCTCACCTCAACCTCCGCCTCCTGGGTTCAAGCAATTCTCCTGGTCTTCATTACAGGCATGAGCCACCACGCCTGGCCCTGTTTTTTTTTTTTTTGGAGACTGGATCTTGCCCTGTCACCCAAAGCTGGAGTGCAGTGACACGATCTCAGCTCACTGCAACCTCCGCCAGGTCCTGGGTTTAAGCAGTTCTGTCTCAGCCTCCTGAGTAGCTGGAACTACAGGTGCATGTCACCACGCCTGGCTAATTTTTTTTTTTTTTTTTTTTTTTTTTTTTGAGATGGAATTTCGCTCTTGTTCCCCAGGCTGGAGCGCAGTGGCACGATCTCGGCTCACTGCAACCTCCGCCTCCTGGGTTCAGGCAATTCTCCTGCCTCAGCCTCCTGAGTAGCTGGGATTACAGGCACGCAACACCATGCCCAGCTAAGTTTTTTGTGTGTTTTTAGTAGAGATGGGGTTTCACTATGTTGGTCAGGCTGGTCTCGAACTCCTGACCTCAAGTGATTCACCTGCCTTGGCCTCCCAAAGTGCTGGGATTACAGGCATAAGCCACTGTGCCTGTACAACTAAAATAGGTCAAGATGGTAAATTTTATGTAATGTAAATTTTACCACAATAAAAAAATTTTAAACTCAGCAATAAAAATCTTAGTGAAAATTTAGGACATCATTTGTACAGAGTAGAGCAGAGGAATTCTTTGTAACCATGACAGGCAACTCAGAAGCTATAAAAAACAGGTTAGACATACTTACTAAAGCTACTACCCAGGCCAGGAGCCATGGCTCATGCCTGTAATCCCAGTACTTCAGGAGGCTGAGCGGGTGGATCACTGGAGGCTGGGAATTCAAGACCAACCTGGCCAACATGGTGAAAACATGTCTCTACAAAAATTAGCTGGGCATGATGATGCATGCCTGTAATCTCAGCTACTTTGGGTGACTAAGGCATGAGAATCGCATGAACCTGGGAGGTGGAAGTTTAAGTGAGCCAAGATCACGCCACTGCTCTCCACCCTGGGAGACAGAGCGGACTTAAAAAAAAAAAAACAAAACCCAGGACACCAACTGAAATCATTTTTGCTCTACATTTGCTATGGACAGAATTATGTTCCCCCAAAATTCATATTTGAGGCTCTATCTGTCCATATGACTGTACCAGAGATAGGGCCTTTGTCTTACTCTACTCTGGCTGCCATAACAAATATCACAGACTGGGTGGCTTAAACAATAGAAATTTATTTTCTCATAGTTCTGGAGGCTGGAAGTTTGAGATCAGGGTCCTGGCATGGGTCTTTTCCTAGCTTTCAGAGAGCTGCCTTCTCACTCTGTCCTCATAGGGCATAGAGAAAGACAGATCTCATTTCTAGTGTGTCATTTTATAAGGGCACTAATCCCATCATGAGGGCTCCACCCTCATGACTTTTAATTCTAATCACCTCTCAAAGGCCCCATCTACAAATATGATTATAGATGGGGTTAGAGCTTCAACATATGAATTTTAGGGGGACACAAACATTTAGTCCATAATAGCCTTTAAGGAGGTGATTAAGGTTAAATGAGGGCTGGGTGCGGTGGCTGACACCTATATTCCAAGCACTTTGGGAGGCTGAGGCGGGTGGATCACCTGAGGTCGGGAGTTCGAGACCAGCCTGGCCAACATGGTGAAACCCTGAAACCCCAACTCTGCTAAAGATACAAAAACTGGCTGGGCGTGGTGGCAGGCACCTGTAATCCCAGATACTCGAGAGGCTAAGACAGTAGAATCGCTTGAACCCAGAAAGCAGAGGTTGCTGTGAGCTGAGATTACACCACTGTACTCCAGCCTGGGCGACAGAGTGAGACTCCATCTCAAAAATAAAATAAAAAAAGTTAGATGAAGGCATGGGGTAGAGCTCTGATCTGATAGGACTGACTGACGCCCTAAGAAGAAGAAGAGACATCAGAGTGCTCGCTCTTTTTCTCCCTGCCTCTCGCTTTGCCACGTGACAGCACAGTGAGAAGCTGGCCATTTGCAAGCCAGGAAGAGGGCCCTCGCCAGAAACTAAATTAGCCGCACCTGACTGGGGCCCTAAGCCTCCAAAGCCATAAGAAGTAAATTCTGGGCCGGGCGCGGTGGCTCAGCCTGTCATCCCAGCACTTTGGGAGGCCGAGGCGGGTGGATCACGAGGTCGAGAGATCGAGACCATCCTGGTCAACATGGTGAAACCCCGTGTCTACTAAAAATACAAAAAGTTAGCTGGGCATCATTGTGCTGCCTGTAATCCCAGCTACTCGGGAGGCTGAGGCAGGAGAATTGCCTGAACCCAGGAGGCGGAGGTTGCGGTGAGCCGAGATCGCGCCATTGCACTCCAGCCTGGGGAACAAGAGTGAAACTCTGTCTCCAAAAAAAAAAAAAAAGAAGTAAATTCTGTTGTTTAAACCCCTCTAGTGTGTGATGTTTTGTTAGGGCACCCTGAGCAGACTAATACAACATTGTTTGGTAATTCTTACAAAAACAAAAAGAAATATGATTTGTATATATGCTGATAAAGAAAAGACATTGACTCTTTTAGGGCGATGATAGGATTGTCTGAATAGAAAACACTATTAGGATTAATATGAATGTTTGTTAAAGTTGCTGGATACAAGATAAATATGTAAAACTCAGTAGCTTCCCTTAATAATCATTAATTAATATTCACCAATGTGAAATGGAAATGAGAAAATAGCTCATTCACAGTAGCAACAAAAACTATAAAATATAATATTTAATAATTATAAAGTAAAATGTAATTAATTAAAAATATAAAATCATATTGGGGAACATAAAAAAAGGATGTCCACATTCTCAAATGGGAAGACTTAATATTCTAGAAAGTAAGTTCTTTCCAAATATATTGAAAATTGTATACAATTAACATATCTCTAGGCTGACACCCAGTAGTTGCATCTTTTAAGGGATATAGTTTAATGTATATATGGAAGAAAATTTTTCAAAACTAGCCAGGGAAATTATAAAGGATTAGGAAGGAGGATTTGCCTTCCAGATTAAACTAGCCTATAAATCCTGTGAAAACAAAGCAGTGTGGAATTAGTCTAAAAATAGACAAAAAAATCAGAGAATAAAATGGAGATCCCAGAAATGACCCCAAAACAGAGGGGAATTTACTATTTTACAAAGGCAGCATTTCAGTTCAGTGATTTAAGAATCACTAATACATTCAGGAGAAATTAAAGTTGTACTATGTCTCATAACATATATGGAAATATTTCTAGAGGCATTTAAAGGCTTAATTAAAAACAGAGCAGTAAGTAAGCCAGTCATGACAAATTCTGTATAATTCTGCTTTCACGTGGTACCTGGAGCACTCAAATCCATGCAGATGGAAAGCAGAATGGTGGTTACTGGGGACCGGGGCAGTGGCAGGAAGAACGGGGCGTTACTGTTTAATAGGGACAGTTTTAGTTTTAAACAGTAAAAGAGTTCTGGAGGTTGGGTACGGTGGCTTATGCCTGTAATCCCAGCACTTTGGGAGGCCAAGTCAGGCAAACTTCTGAGGTCAGAAGTTCGAGACTATCCTGAATAATATGGAGAAACCCCATTTCTACTAAAAATACAAAATTAGCTGGGCGTGATGGTACATGCCTGTAATCCCAGCTACTGGGGAGGCAGAGGCAGGAGAATTGCTTGAACCCGAGAGGTGGAGGTTGCAGTGAGCTGAGACTGCCCCATTGCACTCCAGTCTGGGCAACAAGAATGAAACTCCGTCTCAAAAACAATTTTTTTTTTAATTGGGGCAACGAAAAGATATTGAAGACATGCAGCAGAGCAAAGTGGAGGCAGAATTTAACGCAGTGGCTGGTACATGCAGTGTCTGGCTCTGCTCTCACAGTTTCAGAAGTCACCCAGAAGAGACTGTCCCTGGGCCTGGGTCTCCTTATCAATGAAACAGGGTCATGGTGAGGATCAAATGAATTAATGGTATATAGAAAGTTCTTAGAACAATGCTTGGTGTAGTTGGTGCTGTAGTTACCTATCATTATTTCACTTATTAATAATATACAAAGTACTCTATAAATTTAACTTTTTTTTTTTTTTGAGACGGAGTTTCGCTCTTGTTACCCAGGCTGGAGTGCAATGGCGCGATCTCGGCTCACCGCAACCTCCACCTCCTGGGTTCAAGCAATTCTCCTGCCTCCGCCTCCCTAGTAGCTGGGACTACAGGCGTGCGCCACCATGCCCAGCTAATTTTTGTATTCTTAGTAGAGATGGGGTTTCACCATGTTGACCAGGATGGTCTCGATCTCTTGACCTCGTGATCCACCTGCCTCAGCCTCCCAAAGTGCTGGGATTACAGGCATGAGCCACTGCGCCCGGCCAAATTTAACTTTTTTTTGACAGAGTCTCAATCTGTCTTCAGGCTGAAGTGCAGTGGCATGATTATCAGCTCACTGCAACCTCCGGCTCCCAGGTTCAAGTGATTCTCCTGCCTCAGCCTCCCAAGTAGCTGGGACTACAGGCATGCATCACCATGCCAAGCTAATTTATGTATTTTTTATATAGACGGGGTTTCACCATGTTGGCCAGAATGGTCTCGATCTCTTGACCTTGTGATCCACCCGCCTTGGCCTCCCAAAGTGCTGGGATTCCAGGCGTGAGCCACTGTGCCTGGACAAATTTAATTTTTAAAAGTCAAAAAATACAATTAAAACATAGATTTTGGGATAGGCCGCCATCATGAACGACACAGTAACTATCCGCACTAGAAAGTTCATGACCAACCGACTGCTTCAGAGGAAACAAATGGTCATTGATGTCCTTCACCCCGGGAATGCAACAGTGCCTAAGACAGAAATTCGGGAAAAACTAGCCAAAATGTACAAGACCACACCAGATGGCATCTTTGTATTTGGATTCAGAACTCATTTTGGTGGTGGCAAGACAACTGGCTTTGGCATGATTTATGATTCCCTGGATTATGCAAAGAAAAATGAACCCAAACAGAGACTTGCAAGACATGGCCTGTATGAGAAGAAAAAGACCTTGCCGGGCGCGGTGGCTCACGCCTGTAATCCCAGCACTTTGGGAGGCCGAGGCGGGTGGATCACAAGGTCAAGAGATCGAGACCATCCTGGTCAATATGGTGAAACCCCGTCTCTACTAAAAATACAAAAAATCAGCTGGGCATGGTGGTGCGTGCCTGTAATCCCAGCTACTCAGGAGGCTGAGGCAGGAGAATTGCCTGAACCCAGGAGGCGGAGGTTGCGGTGAGCCGAGATCGCGCCATTGCACTCCAGCCTGGGTAACAAGAGCGAAACTCCGTCTCAAAAAAAAAAAAAAAAAGAAAAAGACCTCAAGAAAGCAACGAAAGGAATGCAAGAACAGAATGAAGAAAGTCAGGGGGACTGCAAAGGCCAATGTTGGTGCTGGCAAAAAGCCGAAGGAGTAAAGATGCTGCAATGATGTTATCTATGGCCGTTGTGGATTTTTCACGAGAAGCTTAATAAACTAAAAACTTTGTGTGTCTGGTTGTTAAAAAAAAAAAAGATAGATTTTAAAATGAATGGATGATAGATGGTATGATCCAAATGGCCAATAAACAGGAAAAGATGCTTAACCTCACTAATCAATGGACAACTTAAAACTAATGTGTAAACAGTGAGCTATCACTTCTCACTCATCACATTGGCAAAAATGTAAAAAGCAACGGCTGGGCGCGGTGGCTCACGTCTGTAATCTGAGCACTTTGGGAGGCTGAGGTATGTGGATTACGAGGTCAAGAGATCAAGACCATCCTCGTCAACATGATGAAATGCCATTTCTACTAAAAATACAAAAATTAGCCAGGCGTGGTGGCATGTGCCTGTAGTCCCAGCTACTCAGGAGGCTGAAGTGGGAGAATCACTCGAACCTGGGAGGCAGAGGTTGCAGTGAGCTTAGATCAAGCCATTGCACTCCAGCCTGGCCACAGAGCGAGACTCTGTCTCAAAAAAAAAAAAAAAAGTAAAAAGCAATAGCACTTGGTGCTGATTGACTGTACTCCGTTGCAATAATTCCTGCCTACAACATCTCTGCCCACCCACGAGATTTGCAGTGTCCCTGCCTATGGAGGGAGAAGGCCTACCATACTGATGATGTTGCTTTGATCAGTGAAACAGCTGCCACCTGTCAGCAGAGTCTGAAAAGTTATGAGATTCCAGCATGGCTTTTGCTGCACTGCTATGAAAACAGCCTGTCTGGGATAGGCACCCTTCAGTGCCGATACCAGCATGAAGATCTTTAAAGAGCAGGTGCATAACACAATTAAGGCCTGAACCTTCAATGTCGAAAGCCACTGAGATCTGGGAGTTGTTACTAGTGCACAACTCAGCAAAAGCTGACTCATATAGTGGGGGAACTGTATAATACACACAGCTGATGGCAAGGTGCATTTTCTTTTTTTTGAGACAGAGTCTCCCTCTGTTGCCAGGCTGGAGTGCAGTGGCGCAATCTCGGCTCTCTGCAACCTCTGACTCCTTGGTTCAAGCAATTCTCCTGTCTCAGTCTCCCGAGTAACTGGGATTACAGGCATGTGCCACCACGCCTGGCTAAATTTTGTATTTTTAGTAGAGATGGGGTTTCACCATTTTGGCCAGGATGATCTTGATCTCCTGACCTTGTCAGGAGGTCTTGATCCACCCGACTCAGCCTCCCAAAGTGCTGGGATTACAGGTGTGAGCCACCGCGCCCAGCCTGCAAGGTGCATTTTCACAGGCACTTTGTAAAGCAATCTGGGAGCATCTATGAAATTTACAAATACACCTGTTCTTGGGCTGAGCCGTTCCACCCTGGGACATCCATAGAAACAAGACCCGGTGCACAGCCTAGGGCCCAGGAATGCACATTGCAGCAGGGAAAATGGAAACATTGAACGTTCATTACCCAACCTGCTGGTGACCCTGCAGTCCCCACTCTCTGCCACCTATACAGCTGCATCACCAAGGCTGGCCTCCTTTCAGCTCCAGCTCTTGCTGCTCCCCCAAGCCTGCTGCCAAGTGGCCCCTGCCCCGTGCAGCCTATTCCTCACAACAACCAGAATATTTCCTTGAAAACACAAGTCCCGTCACCCCACCCCTCCACTCACAAGACCCTCACCATCCCCTTCCTTCTCTCTGAACATGGAGTTGCTCTTTCTCCTCTTGCTAGGCCTTGCTAGGCCTCTGGCTACATTCCTGCCTCAGGGCTTTTGCACTGCCTTTGTCCTTTGCCCTCACTATTTGCCTGGCTCAGCCCCTCTTCCTTGTGTCGTCCACAAAGGCCTTCTCTCTGTAGCCTCCCTGTCTCCCTCCTCCTCTGCTTGACTTGTCCCCACTGCTCTTGGCTCCATATGGCAGCACTCTGTACACGCTTATTTGTTGTCTTTGCCACAAACTCTTTCTAAATGTAAACTCCTGGAGGGCAGGAAGATTCCTTTTCTATATAGTGCTGTACCCCTGGTGCCTAAACCAGTGTGTGATCAGTAAGTACTTGTTCAATAACTAAAACCAGAACAAAAAGCTACTTTCATTGGGAAACCAATCTCTCAAAGAATTTTATGGCCAGGTGCAGTGGCTCATGCCTGTAATCCCAGCACTTTGGAAGGCCAAGGCAGGAGGATCATGAGGTCATGAATTAAAGACCATCCTGGCCAACATGGTGAAACCCCATCTCTACTAAAAATACAAAAATTAGCCAGGCATGGCGGCACATGCCTGTAGTCCCAGCTACTTGGGAAGCTGAGGAAGGAGAATCGCTTGAACCCAGGAGGCGGAGGTTGCAGTGAGCCAGGATTGCACCACTGCACTCCAGCCTGGGTGAGAGAGCAAGGCTCTGTCTCAAAAACAAAAAAACAACAAAAACAATTTTACAATACACATTTTCTTCTCTCCCTATTGTTTATTATTATTATTATTATTATTATTACTATTTTAAAGATAGGGTTTCACCATGACGGCCAGGCTGGTCTTGAACTCCTGACCTCAGGTGATCCACCAGCCTTGGCTTCCCACAGAGCTAGGATTACAGGTGTGAGCCACCAGGCCCGGCCGTGTTTTTTTTTTAATCAAGTTATCTAAAGGTTTTTTTTTTGTTTTGTTTTGTTTTTTTCTCTCTCTCCCTAGTGTTTTTATGATGGTGCTAGCTAGTCCATGCGTCTGAGTTTGGCTTATGGGGACAAGTAGAGCATTACTGGTGACGTGGATTGCAGGCCCAGCCCTGCGCGACACAGTCACTGTGTGAAGAGCCAGGTGGGCCACAGCACCCGATGAGCACCTTTTTCAGTGACCCCTGATGTCATGTCTAGGAGCAGCAACTGGGGATGACTTTGAGGAGGGTTTATAGTTAAGCAAGTAATCGCTTCATTGCAGGGCCAGCCTCGGTCCTTGTGCTTGTCCTGGGGCTGCCCCTGGCCATGCTGACTGGAGCAGATGATTGTGGATGCACAGCTGAGGGACTGATGTGTCTCCAGAAGAGACAGATCCCACCCTCGCTCCTCCTGAGGCTAGTAACACATACACCATTTAGTACCAGGGTTGGTGTGGAGAGACCCCAAAGAGCTGGGGTGGGGGGTGGGGGAGCCCCTGCATGGAGAAGCAGAACAGCCAGATGAGAGAGAGAAGACAGAGAGAGAGACACGAGAGAGAGAGAGAGAGAGAGAGAGAGAGAGAGAGAGAGAGAGAGAGAGAGGAGGTGGGAGGGAGGGAGGGAAGGAAACAGAGAGGGAGGAGGAGAGACACAGAGACAGAGAAAGGGAATGGGGGGGATGGGAGAGAGAGAGCAGGAAGCCAGAGGCAGGGAGAGAGAGCAGGGCCAGCTCTTTCCAACCTCTTTGTCCACCTCACGCCATCTGCTTGTAAGAAGCTCCCATGGCTTCCAGTGAGTTCTCTTCACTTTTAGGAGCCTGTGTAGCTTCTAATTGTGAAGGAAATAATGTATACAGTAGTCCACTTCCAAGACAAAGTGCCTTGAATTGGTTTAGGTCAGCAAACTATAGAAGAAACAGGATATACTAGGCCCCTGCTTGGAAAGCCAATGCCTACTTCTTCCCCCCTCCTGCCCCATGCCCCCACTGCTTAATTGCCCTCACTCGATCCAAAGAAGTTTAGTCTAAGATGAAAGTTTACTAGCCTGCAAAATGGCTCACTTTGTCTGTTCTTATCAGCCTTTCCAGCTACTTAGGTCATAAATACTTAAAGAGCCCTGAGCTAACTAGGATTGCAATGCATTGTGGGCTACAACAAAATGTAGCATGACAACCCTAAGAAAAACCTAAAGCCCCTACCCAACAATCAATAGGCAACTTCCAGGAAGACTGTGACTCCATAGTACTCAGCCTTTGAGGAACTAGGGGCTGGACCTGCACACTAGGGGGTAAATTGCTTGTTGTGACTCTGCTTGGTGTGCCTACCTACCAGACATCTGACCTTGCAAGACCATCATTAAAAGTCTTACTTTGGGCCGGGCTCGGTGGCTCAAGCCTGTAATCCCAGCACTTTGGGAGGCTGAGGCGGGTGGATCACGAGGTCAAGAGATCGAGACCATCCTGGTCAACATGGTGAAACCCCGTCTCTACTAAAAATACAAAAAAATTAGCTGGGCGTGGTGGCGCGTGCCTGTAATCCCAGCTACTTAGGAGGCTGAGGCAGGAGAATTGCCTGAACCCAGGAGGCGGAGGTTGCGGTGAGCCGAGATCGCGCCATTGCACTCCAGCCTGGGTAACGAGAGCGAAAATCCGTCTCAAAAAAAAAAAAAGTCTTACTTTGTGGCTAGGCATGGTTGCTCACGCCTGTAGTCCCAGCACTTTGGGAGGCCATGATGAGCGGATGGAGAGGTCAGGAGATCGAGATCAGCCTGGTCAATATGGTGAAACCCTGTCACTACTAAATATACAAAAATTAGCTGGGCATGGTGGCAGGTGCCTGTAATCCCAGCTACTTGGGAGGCTGAAGCAGAAGAATCGCTCAAATCCAGGAGGTGGAAGTTGCAGTGAGCAGAGATCACGCCACTGCACTCCAGCCTGGGCAATAGAGTGAGACTCTGTCTCAAAAAAAAAAAAAAAAAAGATAAGATGGTAAATTTTATGTATTTTAAAAACCAAAAAAAAAAAAAAAAAAAAAAAAAAAAATCCAGAAAACCAAAAGACTGGCCACAGCAGGAGTTAGTGAGAACATGGAGAACCCGCGACTCATGAGAGCTACTGGGAATGGTGTGGTAGCTTCTTAAAAAGTCAAACTTGAAGCCAGGTGTAGTGGCTTACGCCTGTAGGCCTAGCACTTTGGGAGGGATCCCGAGGCGGGTGGATCACAAGGTCAGGAATTGGGGACAGTTATTTGTAAATTTTTGGTGCTACAAAAGTAGCAGCGCTTGAATATAAATTTTCTCTCAGCAAGGTGACTTTACTTTCTGCAGAAAGGGTACACTCACCAGCAGTTTGCCATGAGAGTACACTGAAAAAAGGAAAGGTAGGCATATTTATCCCTTACAGACTAGCTCCTACTGCTGTGCCCTGCCTCCATTGGCTGGAGCTGGGCCTCACAATATAAACTATACCGATTGGCTAATAACTCAAAACTTTTCCTAAAAGGCTGAAGGCAAGATAAACAAAGGAAAAGAGGAAGTCACTTATGAAAGACTTAAAGAAGCAATAACATTTCTAAATAAGGAAGGGGAATTAACTATGGGCTGAGGCCTGCCTGGGCTTGTCCAGACTTATCAGGGCAAATATCTGGGCTACAACGCAAGAACTAGGAACTCAGCCCGGTGCAGTAGGTCACGCCTGTAATCCCAGCACGTTGGGAGGCCAAGGCAGGTGGATCACGAGGTCAAGAGATCGAGACCATGCTCACCAACATGGTGAAACCCTGTTTCTATTTAAAAAATACAAAAATTAGCCAGGCGTGGTGGTGAGGCTTGTAGTCCCAGCTACTCAGGAAGTTGAGGTGGAAGAATCATTTGAACTGGAAGGTGGAGGTTGTAGTGAGCCAAGATTGCACCACTGCACCCCAGCCTGGTGTCAGAGCGAGACTCCATCGCCAAAAAAAAAAAAAAAAAAAAAGAACTAGGAACTCAGAATATGCCTATGTCTTTATTGTAACTAACAGCTACTTAGGATTATTAACAAAAGGCTTTAGAGTAAATCAATATTTGAAGAAGCTATTATTCATCCTTAATAAGAAGAAAGCTTTGAAAGGAGGAACTCCTACTTTTATTTTCTACAGAGACCAGCCTGGCCAACGTGGTGAAACCCCATCTCTACTAAAAATACAAAAATTGGCCGGGCGCAGTGGCTCAAGCTTGTAATCCCAGCATTTTGGGAGGCCGAGGCGGGTGGATCACGAGGTCAAGAGATCGAGACCATTCCGGTCAACATGGTGAAACCCCGTCTCTACTAAAAATACAAAAAATCGGCCGGGCGCGGTGGCTCAAGCCTGTAATCCCAGCACTTTGGGAGGCCGAGGCGGGTGGATCACGAGGTCAAGAGATCGAGACCATCCTGGTCAACATGGTGAAACCCCGTCTCTACTAATGGTGCAAAAAATTATCTGGGCATGGTGGCACGTGCCTGTAATCCCAGCTACTCCGGAGGCTGAGGCAGGAGAATTACCTGAACCCAGGAGGCGGAGGTTGCGGTGAGCCGAGATCGCGCCATTGCACTCCAGCCTGGGTAACAAGAGCGAGACTCGATCTCAAAAAAAAAAACAAACAAAAATTAGCCTGGTGTGGTCGTGCATGCCTGTAATCCTAGCTACTCAGGAGGCTGAGACAGGAAAATTGCTTGAGGTTCAATGAGCCGAGATGGTGCCACTGCACTCCAGCCTGGGTGACACAGCAAGACTCCGTCTCAAAAAAAAGTTGTGTCCTCTCTAAATATTTTGTATATTGTGTAATTGTTGTGTGTGGTCACGAGTGTGGAAAGTGCCCCCTGCTAGTGTGCGGTCACAGGCGTGGAAGGCGTCCACTGTAAGTGTGTGGTTGTAGGAGTGGGAAGTGCCCCCTGCTAGTGTGTGCTCGCGGGCTCGGAACGTGCCCGTTGCTAGTGTGTGATGACAGGCGTGGGCAGTGCCCGCTGCGAGTGTGTTGTCACGGGCGTGGAAAGCGCTCAGTGTAAGTGTCACAGGTTTCAGGTGAAGGCAGTTAGCCTGGGTGAGCGGTTTTCTGCAGCAGTCATGGAGAAGGGTTGGGCTCCCGCAGCCGGGTCTTTCTCAGGGAATGCAGAGGAGAGAGGGCGGGAGAGGCGCAAAGGCACAGCCTCGTCTCCCGCGTCCGGAGCGTCCCGACCCGGCCGCCCGAGGGGAGATCTCCCGGGGCGGGAGGCGCGGCGAGCCGCAGGGCGGGCGTGGGGCCCGCGGGACACCGGACGGGGGGCTGCCAGCCCTCCGCGGCTCCTCACGGCGAGGACCCAGGGAAGGCCCGGGACGGGACGCCGTGCGCGCCCGTCTCCTACGGTGGAGGCTTCGGGCGGCGCGGCCTCCGTTTCTCCAGAAATGCAAGTCACATGCGATTTCCAGAAACGCACCTAGAGGATCTAGGAGACCGGGCGGAACGCAGATCCGAAAACGCCGAAGGACGCAGAGCCGAGCCGCGGCGAGTGCAGGTGAGAGCGGCAGGAGGTCACGAGACGCGAGCCCGCCGCAGCAAGGGCCGAGAGGACGGCTGCGCTTCCGGGGACTCGGGCGGCCCGCGGTCGGAGGGCGCGGCACGGCCCCGACCCACGGCGAGGCGCGTCGGACGGTGACTCCCTGCACCCGAGGAACACTCAGGGCTGGTCCTCCCGGGCGGCCTCAGGAGCGGCGGCGGGGCTGGGGGAGGGCAGGCCGCTCCCGCTCCCGCTCCCGCCTCCGGGCTGCCGCTCCCGCTCCCGCTCCCGCCTCCGGACTGCCGCTCCCGCTCCCGCTCCCGCCTCCGGGCTGCCGCTCCCGCTCCCGCTCCCGCCTCCGGGCTCCCGCTCCCGCTCCCGCTCCCGCCTCCGGGCTGCCGCTCCCGCTCCCGCTCCCGCCTCCGGGCTGCCGCTGCCCCTGCGTCCGCGGGACTCCGGCTCCCGGCAGGCCGCGCGCATCCTCGGCGGGACTCGGACTCCCGGCAGGCCGCGCGCATCCTCGGCGGGACTCGGACTCCCGGCAGGCCGCGCGCCAGCTCATGCGTTCTGCGGCCTCGCGAGGCAGCGCCCCCTGGCGGCGGGCGGGGGTCGCCGCGGGGGCGGAGCCGGAGGCGGGGGGTTGCGCTTGGTGACGGGAGGACGCGCGGCCGCCGCGCACTCGGCCGGCGGCGGCGGCGGCGGAGGACGCCGACAGCGCGGGCTGCCGCGGCGGCGGCGGCAGCAGAAGAGCAGCGGATACGCCGGGGAGCGGCGGGCGGCTGACGCGCGGCGCGCGGGCCGGGATGAGGGACTGTGGCGGCGCGGCCCGCGCGCAGCCGGCCGGTGAGAGCGCGGCGGCGGGCGGTGGGCGGCGCGGGCCGGGAAGATGGCGGAGGGGCCGGCGCTGCGGTCCCCGTGGCCCTGGCCCAGCCTCCGCGGAGGCTCCAGGCCCAGCCGCGCGAAGAATCCGGGCCCACGGCGGCCGCAGCGGCGGGAGGGGCGGCGACCCGGGCGCGGAGGGAGGGGGCGTGCGGGGCGGGGCGGGCCGGGCGGGGCGGGGGGCGCCGCGGCGGGAGAGGCCGAGGCCGCGCGGGGCCGGGGTGCGCGCCGGGGGGCCGGGCTGCGGTGCGAGGGGGGGCGAGTGCGCGCGCGCCGGGCCCCGGGGCGGGTTGAGGGTGCCCGGCCCGAAGTGGGTGTGTGCGCCCCGTCCGGGGTGGGTGTGAGCGTGCCCCTGCCCGGGGGGTATGGGTGTGCCCGGCCGAGGGGCCGACAGTGCGCCGGTGTCCGGGGTAGCGGTGAGTGCCCAGCGCGACGGGGTGTGAGTGTGCCCCTGTGCAGGGTGGGTGTGGGCGTGCCCTGGCCCGGCGGGGTGAGTGTGCCCCTCTCCAGGGTGGGAGTGTGTCCTTCCCGGGGGGGCTGTGAGTGTGCCCCTGTCCGCGGTGGGTGTGGGTGTGCCCTTGGCCGACGGGGTGGGAGGGGCCCCGCCCAAGGCGGGTGTGAGTGCCAGTGCGCCCAGCCCGAGCCCCGGGCGCCGTCGGAGTGGGTGCCAGGTGGGCGCCCGCCGGCGCTGGTGCCTGAAGGGCGGCCGGGGTGCGGGGCTGCTGTGCGCTGCGGTGCGGTCTCCGGCTTTGTCCCCGGGGCGCGGGGAGCGGGCTTGGGCGTCTCCAGGTGGGGTCATGGCTGCCTGCGGGTGGGCTCCGCGGCCTCGCCTCTGCGGCACGCGCGGACGGGCTCTCCGGCGCTCGGAGCCTTCGACTCCCGGTTGCTCTCTGAGCTGGATGGAATTCCCTCGGTTGCTTCCCAGGTGCTGGAGTGCTGTGGGTGGAGGCAGCGTTCCGTGCTGAGGGGCACGAGCGAGGCAGGTTGTGCATTTTGGGGCCCAGGACGTTTTTTATTTTAAAACGTGCAGCCGGCTCCGCGGCAGCTGTGGGTGTGTTCCGAGCCGCTTCCCACCAGCAGCTGCTGTGGGCGCTGCGCAGCTTCGGAAACGCAGCCGGCCCCCTCCCCCTCGGTTTTGTACGGGTTTAGCCAGACCTCCAGTGACCTCTGCTGAAGAACCTGCTTCGCGTGCCTCCTGGTGCAACAATATGGAGATTTGTCTTTTGAAGCCAGTGAGAGGAATTGGACACTGCGGTGCCCTCTGTAAACAGCAGGTGGTTCCGTCGGCGGCGCCCAACCCACAGTGAGCCAGGTGCGATTCTCGTGCCAGGGGAGGGAAAGGCGATTCAAGAGGAGGTGTGGCTGTACAGCGAGGAGGCTCCTTCCACAAACCGTCCAGGGCGCAGGCTCTGAAGCCATAAATGCTTGGAGTGAATGAATGGGGGTGGCGCCTCGCTCGCTCCCTGCACTTGTTCTAGCCAGCAGCTGTCTTGCTGAGAGGCCGGGGAGCGGAGTACACCGGAGGGCGGGTTCCGGAGCCAGGCTGCCCGCGGTG